>NW_023270504.1:19715018-20071796 GCF_011800145.1 Mirounga leonina
TAAATAAATAAATAAATAAATAAATAAATAAATAAATAAATAAATAAATAAATGTATGCGCATGTGTGTAGGTGAGTGGATGTTACCAATTCCTCCTGAAATTCAGGTATGAAACATTCAAGACCCACATTTGGCCCAACTCTCTCTTCAACCCCATATTCATCCAGCCATGAAAACTTGTTGATTCTTCTTCCACAGTTTCTCTTTCTTATGTCTACCCACTTTCCAAGGTGAATGGCAACCCCTGGCCTTGCTAGGTCCTTCTAGCCTCATGCTTAGACCTCTATGCCCGCCTCCTAAACAGCTGCTCTTTTCAAAGCCATTCTTTACAGTGCCAGACAATCATTCAGAAACACCATGCCCTTGTGCAAAATCTTTAGTGTCTCTTCATTGTGGGGAATGTGATATGTAAACACAATACTATAGTTTTCATTGCCTTCACAATCTGGTCTTCATTTTTCTCCCTCTTTACTACTACTCTGTGCCACAATTTTTTATCTGCTCTAACCAATCTAGGTCATTCAGTTTTCCTCTGATACCTGGTTTTCCTTCCCTGCCTCTACACTTTTGCTGATGTCATTCTCTACTCTTCCTCCATGAAAATGTCTTTTCTCATTTCCCATCATCTTAGTCAATCACATCCACCCATCCTTCCAACACAAATCTAAGTCCTACGTCTTTTGAGAAGTCTTCCTAGCCCATTTTCTCTGAGCACCTAGAGCTTTGAATATCTACATCATTCCTTGAGTAATTTTTTTAAAGATTTTATCTATTTGAGAGAGAGAAAGAGAGAGAGAGAACAAGCAGGGGTAGCTGCAGAGGGAGAGGGAGAAGCACGCTCCCCGCTGAGCAGGGAGCCTGAAGTGGGACGCAGTCTCAGGACCCTGAGATCATGACCTGAGCCAAAGGCAGCCGCTTAACCAACTGAGCCACCCAGGCGCCCCATTCCTTGAGCAATTAATCACACAATGCCTTCTGACATCTCCTGTGCTGCTGTTGTCTTAAGCTGCTATTTATCTCTCATAATGTTATTTAACTTTTCACTAATTTATGTCTGGTCTCTACAACTAGATAAAAAACTTGCCAAGAGCAGAGACCCTGTCTTATAATTCTTTGCATCTGCCTTAGGATTTAGTACAGTATCTTATGCACAGTAGGCACTCAATAAATATTTTGATTTATACTCCCCCATGCTTCAAAGTCCAGTTAAATGCCACCTCATTCATAAACCTTTCCCTTAAGACTCCAGCACACATCTGTTTTCCTCCCTCTGAATTCCATTGTGCTTACTGTCAGTCCTGCTAAATGCACCCATTATGGAGTATAATCCTATTTATGTCATCTTGTGTATAAAGTGTGTTCATCCTACTAAATAGTCTGTTTCTTGAGAACAGGGTTATTGTCTTAGAGCTCTCTTATATTCTTCTCAGGGGTAGGCACTAGGTAAGTTCTCAGTGAATATGTATTCAGTGATCTATTAAAATTGTTTCAAATTCCAATTAGAATTGGATGTCTAACAAGACAGACATTAGACAAGATACTCCCAAAAGGCTTGAATTGGACATGAATTTAAGTGTTACTACAGTTTGATATAACTTAATTTATAAGTAGGGACCTACAGGGTTACATATATACATATACAAAAGGACATATATTTTCTGGGTCTTGGGTTTCTACCATGATGAAGAGATATCAAGTCAAACATAAACAACAATAGCGTATGTTGTGAAGTCTCCTCGGACAACCTGTGGTTAGCTTGTAGGGCATTTTACCCACTGATAGTTGCTTCTTTAGATGTTATGTGTTCAAAAAGTGGTTGTGATGGCTAATATGAAATAATGCATAATAACCCCTACATCCTTTGCATTTTATTCAATAATAGATTTAGTCATTGATTCATTCACTACAGACACTGTTGGCACTGGTTGGGGAAAGGTGAACAAAGTAGAAATGGCCTTTGCCCTACAGCAGGAGAATGACTTAACAAATATACACAAATAGATAGTGACAAACATTATGAGGAAAAATATGAAGAGCAAAAACTGAAACTGATTTGATGTGGTAGTAAGGGACAAATTCTCAAAAAAGCACATTGAAGCAGAAGCTTGAAGGATGAAAAATGAGACAAAGGAGAAGCTGGACAAACAGCATTCTATGAAACTGTATGTACAAAGGTCCTGAGGTACATTTGAAGTTGAAGAAAGAGCAGTATAGCTGAAACATAGTGAAAAAAGCAGCTTTTATAGAGAACAGATAATGAAGACATTAAAGGCATTATAGTCTTTAATCCTTGCTGAAGGCCAGACTTAGAGCATCCCCTCGCTTTGTCCTAGGAGCTGTGACCCTCAGGGCACATCACTATGGATTGTGGTTGATAATGGAGGCAGCTGGAGGCAGAGGAAAGATGTTGAACTTTGTGACAGACCTGAGGTAACTTCCTAATTCTACCTCCAGGTAGCTGTGTGACTTTGGATACTTCATTTCACCTCTCTGGGCCCATATGTTATCTGAAATAAGTCATTCATTCATTTAACAACTATATACAAGTAGTTATGTGCCAGGGTATATTATAGATACAGAATATATGGAAGGAGATATATATCAATACAGGGGATACCTAGTGAGAAAGAGAAAGAACAAATCCTTGCACTACTGGAGCTTACACTCTAGTGGGAACAGGCAACTCTAAATATATACCTTTCCCCCTCTCTCTCTGTCTCTTTCACACACACACAATATTAGAAGTCAAAAAAGAGGGAAGAGGTCAGGTCGCAATGGGGCCTAATGGGGAAGTCTCATGAAGAAGAAGACATTTGAGTCAAGACTTGAAAGAGGTAAGTGTGGGGGCCAAAGGGGTATCTGGGGAAATTGTTCCAGCAAGGAGGCTGGTGTGACTGAAGCAGAGTGAGGAACAAAATAATAAGATCCATCATAACCGATCTAAAAATTATCTTCTGCTATGAAATTTAGTGGTTCCATGATAATCTGCAAAGGAGATTATCCACAGATGAGTGATTGAAATTGACATATTGGGGCAAAGTGCATGACAATGTGAGAGTTATAGGCTCCCTCGAATGGAGGGAACTCTTGGTCTAACCCAGGAATGAGTGGTAACAGACAAACAGAATGAGATGAAGCAGTGTGGGACATGGGCCATCAGCTGTGGGAGGCTCTAGAGGGAGAAGGTGGGATCCTGACAGTGAGGGCAAGGAACAGGGGCAGGTGGGGTTAAAAGATACCAATCATAAACCAAATGTAGTGCATTCCAGGGCTGACCACAATCAAGGCCCAGTGAATTGCAACTCCTTTTTTTTTAGTTTTTTTTATTTATTTGAGACAGAGAATGAGATAGAGAGAGCATGAGAGGGGGGAGGGTCAGAGGGAGAAGCAGACTCCCTGCCGAGCAGGGAGCCCGATGCGGAACTCGATCCCGGGACTCCAGGATCATGACCTGAGCCGAAGGCAGTGGCTTAACCAACTGAGCCACCCAGGCGCCCTACAGGTGTTATTTCACTTAGACATTAGGACAACCCTAGCAACAAGCACTATTTCCCTCTTTGATAGATGAGAAATGCGCTGGCTCTTCTTACCCTCTGTCTGCAGAGACCAGGCTCTGTGTGCAGTGGGTATGTCTTGGCTGAGTTAGGGATACTCATACTGCTCCCTCGGCCACCAGGGTGGCTGGAGGCCCTAGCAGTAGCCCTCGCCGTGAGGACCTCTTCCATCTAGCACTGTTCACGTGTGACATGAAAAAGGCTGAACTCATTCAAAGGCCCTACAAAGGGGGAGGAAAGGTGTACTTAATATGAAGAGTACTGAACTGCTGAACTGCTTGGTTTGCCAAGGGAAGGGGCTAGTGAGGGTGGGGGATGTCCTCATTTTCTGAGCACCCGATGGTGGTAGGTTGGAGGCACAGGGTCTGAGCAATGAGAAATTGAACTGGTTTTAGAGACCTGCAGGACCGGGGAGGGGACAGGGATGTGGGAAGTGGGGAGACCAAGAAAGCATAGCCAGTGATTCTGGGCACTGTGTGAAGCAGAGAAAAGCGGTGCTATTGATTAGCAGGGAATTGGACAGACTTGGGAGAGAAGACCTGCCTTAGAGGCTTACGGGGCTTTACTGTGGAGGTGCGTGGTGTAAATCCCTCCTCCATTTCTACACGAAATCCGCAGTAACCTGGACACGGCTCCATAACCAGGGGTGGGGAGCCATGCACTGGGAGGGAGAAAGACACACTGAATCCTCGCGGCTAGGATGAGAAAATGTCAGCCCCCATGCCCCAGAAGTGGATCAAGGACTTCTGCCTACATGCAGATAGGGAAACTGAGGCTCAGAGAGTGTCCACTTCCTTCTCAGAATCACACAGGAGGCAGCTGCTGAGATTGTGTAGCCTCCGAAGCTCAAGTTTTCCCCCTCCATTGTGCAGTGTCCTTGGACCGCTTAGGTTGGTAACTTGGCACTTACTCCAAAAATTCTGGCCTTGAAGTCTTTTGTGGTTTTTTTCCACCAACCTGACTGCTAGATAAAAGCAACATCTGCATATCCTTTTTTTTTTTTCTTTTCTGTTTAAACACAAAATAAGTTGAAAACAGAAAAGGAAATAAACTACAACAACAAAGCCTGACGAGGTTATAATTGGAGCTAGGGCAAACAAAGGTGAAAACCATGGATAAATGAAAAGACAGGGTGCTCGGCTTCACTACAAGTCAAGTAGAGTGATATAAACAAATTATTATTAGTGGTATTTAATTTAAAAATTGGCTTCCCTAAAACAATGCCTGAAGGCTGGGCAGTGAGAGGAATGAATCAGAGCCTGGAGCTCGAATGCTTTCCAGTGAGCACCTGTCCTCCAGCTTCTGCTGGGACAGGGCTTATGCATCATTTGAGTAGCCAACAGCTTACCCGAGGGAGCAGTTTCTGCAGCTGCTGGCTAATACATATTTCTTTTCTTCTGCATTGCTTGCACAGAGGTCAAGGAAGTATTGGAACCAGTAAGAAGGGCCTGCATCTACCTCAATGTGTCTTAACCTTTTTTCCTGTGCTTAAATGCTTTTGGGGATTAGAAAAAAGCAAAAGACTTTCCTTACACAGTGGCACAGTGGCACATATGTGGGAGGTTTGCATGTAAGTTGTCGGGGAATGGGATGGAGGGTTGGGGCTGGCAGAGCATAGAACTCCCGAGACCCCCTAGGCAGTAGTTTCTCATTGTGAGGTCCCTAGACCACCCGCATTAGATGCCTGGAATGCTAATGAAAAATGCAGGCAGGTTCCCTGCCCCACCCCAGACCTGCTGAAAAAGAATCTGTAAGGCTTAGATCCTAGTGCCTTTGATCCCATTCTCCAGGTGATTTTTTTGTGTGCTAAAGTTTTAGAACCTTGCTCTAGCATGTCTGTGAACCCCAGGTTTAAAATTCCTGATTTAGAACCACCCAGGTGTACTGGTTCAAAATACAGATTCATACTCAGAAACTTCAGTTTCTAAGATGGGATGCAGGAATCTGCAACCTGATCACCTCCGTGATTCTAGTGCAGGGACTCCAGCACCATCTTTTTTTTTTTTTAATTTTTTATTGTTATGTTAATCACCGTACATTACATCATTAGTTTTTGATGTAGTGTTCCATGATTCATTGTTTGTGCATAACACCCAGTGCTCCATGCAGAATGTGCCCTCTTTAATACCCATCACCAGGCTAACCCATCCTCCCATCCCCCTCCCCTCTAGAACCCTCAGTTTGTTTTTCAGAGTCCATTGTCTCTCATGGTTCGTCTCCCCCTCCGATTTCCTCCCCTTCATTCTTCCCCTCCTGCTATCTTCTTCCTTTTTTTTTTTTCTTAACATACATTGCATTATTTGTTTCAGAGGTACAGATCTGTGATTCAACAGTCTTGCACAATTCACAGCGCTCACCATAGCACATACCCTCCCAAATGTCTATCACTCAGCCACCCCATCCCTCCCACCCACCCCCACTCCAGCAACCCTCAGTTTGTTTCCTTAGATTAAGAATTCCTCATATCAGCGAGGTCATATGATACATGTCTTTCTCTGATCAACTTATTTCACTCAGTATAACACCCTCCAGTTCCAACCACGTCATTGCAAATCAAGATCTCATTCCTTTTGATGGCTGCATAATATTCCATTGTATATATATACCACATCTTCTTTATCCATTCATCTGTCGATGGACATCTTGGCTCTTTCCACAGTTTGGCTATTGTGGACATTGTTGCTATAAACACTGGGGTGCACGTACCCCTTCGGATCCCTACATTTGTATCTTTAGGGTAAATACCCAGTAGTGCAATTGCTAGATCATATGCTAGCTCTATTTGCAACTTTTTGAGGAACCTCCATACTGTTTTCCAGAGTGGTTGCACCAGCTTGCATTCCCACCAACAGTCCAGCACCATCTTTTGAGACAATGGCCTAGAAGAACAGCCCCAGAGGGCCATGTCCTCCAGGCTTTCTCCATTGTAGTTTCTCATTTAAATAAGTCATCCAAGAAAAGTACCTGTTCACATCCCATTCTGTAATAACCTAACCCAACTGAGAGGGATAATGACTCATAGATGTTAATGTATTGTTTTGCCAGGTAATATAATTTCAAATATATTTATATTTGTCAGGACCCTCTAAAATCTCAAGCCCTAGTAGGGACCAACAGTTTTCAGGCAAGAGGTGAGAGACAGATAATCTGGTTGTTGAGTTTTGCAACTCTCTACCACCTCCAGACTTGGAACCATCTGAGGGTGTAGGCTGTAGCTTCTTTAGCCTTGTACAGGTATCTCTGGCACAATTCTCAAAACATAATCCATGCTCAATAATTGTGATTTGATCCTTAGATTTCTTAAGCATGGGTGGGTGGGCACCCACCTGTGTCATTGGTCTCCTTTTGCCAGATCCTTTTTTTTTTTAAGATTTTTTTTTCTATTTATTTATTTGAAAGAGAGAGACACAGCAAGAGAGGGAACACAAGCAGGGGGAGTGGGAGAGGGAGAAGCAGGCTTCCTGCCAAGCAGGGAGCAGGGAGCCTGATGCAGGGCTCGATCCCAGGACCCTGGGATCATGACCTGAGCCGAAGGCAGTCACTTAGCGACTGAGCCACCCAGGCGCCCCTGCTTTTGCTAGATCCTTATCTAGAATCTGCATCTGGGTATGTCTGGGAAGCAGGACTGGGTGATCAAGGTCTTATCCAGAATAGAAGATTTACTCCCCCTTCCAACCCCATCTCAGCAACGATTCAGTCTCTGGTAATACAGAAGAGAATAGTCCCCAGTGATTTAGTTCTCTTTTGACCTCCTTTCCTCAAGACAGGGGAAGTTGTTGGAAGTAAAAAGAGATGAAGGCTACCACCCGAACAATTCTTAAGCCCAACAAATGGTCTGGCAGGTTTTTGTGTTCCAAACTGAGCAGCTGGAAAAAAGTAGACAGATTCAGAAAGGCAACTGGTCTCAAGAAAGTTTCCTCAGAAACTTAGTTTAAAATTGGCTTGGATAAGAACCCAGCCTCATTGATTAAGCACTGGCTGAAAGACGATAGGGTAATGATAAATTGCCAAGGAGCCCATTTGGGGGTAAATGTCTAATTGGTGCCACAAGGTTTGGGATAATTGACCTCCCAATTCTTAACTTTTCTTCCAAGGACACTTCCCTTAACTTGTGAGTGTCAGGAACCCAAATGCCAGCCACAGAGCTATCACGTTGAAGTGTCAATATCCTTCCAGATTTTCTTTCCTGTGGGGGGATTCAGAACTCCCATAGAGAGTGCATGGAACTGCTAGGGCCAGTATTGGTATTAGAGGGAGCAGGGCTGGCTTTGATCTATTCCCACCCCCACTTTGTGGATTCCTAAAATAACTTTGACCTCTGGAAAAAGTATGGTAGCTCTATTTTCAACTTTTTGAGGAACCTCCATACCGTTTTCCAGAGTGGTTGCACCAGCTGTCTTCCTTCACAGCTTTATTAATGATCTGGAAGTGGTTGGGAATGGTATGTTCATGCTCAGTTGGGAGCTTGTACAAGCAAGAGAACAGTAGAATAATGATACAAACAGACTAAACAAAGTGGAAAATGGCCCCATGACATTCAGCTTAGAAAAATAAGCTTTAAGATTTTTTTTAAAATCAGGGGATAAAGGGAAGCAAGGGGGTTGAAAAGAAAATACTTAACAGATATAACAAACTTAGAAATACTCAGGTAGAATAAGAAATGTGCAGCTCTTTGAAGAGCCCGACAGCCAGAGGTCAAAGTTATTTTAGGAATCCACAAAGTGGGGGTGGGAATAGATCAAAGCCAGCCCTGCTCCCTCTAATACCAATACTGGCCCTAGCAGTTCCATGCACTCTCTATGGGAGTCCTGAATCCCCCCGCAGGAAAGAAAATCTGGAAGGATATTGACACTTCAACGTGATAGCTCTGTGGCTAGCATTTGGGTTCCTGACACTCACAAGTTAAGGGAAGTGTCCTTGGAAGAAAAGTTAAGAATTGGGAGGTCAACCCCTGGCTTGTAGTCAAGGAGGACACTCTGGATGGAACAAAAGTGTTTCAGACCTAGTGAGGAAACAGCTAGATGGGCACCCAGGCCTGGTTGAAGGAAGTTTCATCCCAAAGTAGAACAGTCTTCCACAGAGAAAACCAAAGGGCATACCAGTATCAAAAGGAAAGCACAAGAGCGCTTTAAATGAAATTCAGTGGAAATAGTTGCATAAAATCATAAAACCAATATAAAATGCTGTCCACTGAATATTCATGTCCCTTCCAAATTCGTATGTTGAAACCTCATGCCCACTGTGAGGGTATTAAGAGGTGGAACTTTTGGGGAGGTGATTAGATCATAAGGGTGGACCCCTCGTGAATGGGATTAGCACCCTTATAAAAGGGACCCCAGGAAGCTCCTGCATCTCTTCTGCCTTGTGAGGCTATAGTAAGAAGACAACTATCTATGAACCAGAAAGTGGGTCTCCACCAAGCATGGAGTCAGCCTCCGGCCTCCAGAACTGCAAGAAACAAATTTCTGTTTATAGGCCACTCAGTCTGGGGTATTCTGTTAGAGAAACCAAAACAGACTAAGATACAGAATAAAAATCATCATGGATGAGGTACCCAGTGATGCTCAGAAGAAATGGACATGTAAGTGTCCATATTGATTCTCATGACCTTACATGTCTCTGTTTCAATGCATGGACTCAGGCCAAGAAACAAGTGGTCTTAAAATTTGTCACAAAGAAATAAATACTGTGTCATAGGCATAAGTGAAACTCAACTGGTGTGCAGCAGTTAAGTGACAAGAATGCTGGAATGAGAATCAGAAGAAACGGGTCTTTGAAGCTGATGCCTCTGCCAAATATACACGTGGCATTGGACTGGACCCCTAGTTAATCAGAATAGGCTAACACCTACAGCAAACAAACCCCCAAATTTAATGAAATCCAAGTTTGTTTCTTGCTTGTATAAAATCCAAAATGGTGCTCCTTACCTATAGGTCACTCTCTTTTAGGAAGTGATACAGAAATCCAGCTCCTTTCTACTCCCGGCTCTGCCACTGTTAGCCCACAGCTTTCAAGGCTACTCTGCCCGTTTGCCTCTTGCTGGCAGACAAGGAAAGAGCTTGCAGGATCCTGCATGGGAGGTGGTCATAGACCAATCCTGGGAGTGGAACACATGATTTCCCTTCAGATTCCATGGATTAGAACCTGGTCTCAAGGCTACACCTGATTGGAAGACAGGCTGAGAAACAGTCAAGTTTTGTGTGCAGGGAGACGAAGAACCAGTTTATCGAAGCACCAACCACTCTCTGCCCTAGCCCTCTTTAGCCAAAAGATTTTCAGCCCCTGCAATGGGAAAATCAGAGTGAGAACATTTTACTCTCCAGAAATAGCTTAAGGCCATTAGCGAAGAGAAGTGAGTCGGGAAGAATAAGAAGAAACTGATGGGCATTTAGATGGGCTCACTGCACACAGAACTTGGAAACTGAGGGCAGAAATGCCAAGGGGAGTATATCAGGTTAAGTAGTGTCCCCCCAAATTCATGTCCACTCAGAACCTCCGAATATCACCTTGTTTGGAAATAGGGTCTTTGCAGATGTCATCAGTTAAGATGAAGTTATACTAGATCACAGTGGGCCCTAATTCAATGACTTGTGTCCTTATAAGAAAACAATAACTTGAACACACAGGGAGAGTACCCTGTGGAGACAGAGGCAGAATTTGGAGTGATGTGTCTACAAGTCTAGCAGTGCCAAGGATTGCTGGCACTCCCCCAGAAGCTAGGGAGAGGCAAGAAAGGATACTCCCCGGAGCCTTCAGAGAGAACATGACTCCAGCCACGTCTTGATTTTAGACTTCTAGCCTCCAAAACTGCTAGAGGGTAAATTTCTGTTGTTTCGAGCCTCTCAATTTGTGGTACTTTGTTTTGGCAGCCCTAGGAAACTAATACAGGGAGTGATACTTCTATCCATATTAAACACTGTTTAGACCAAAGACAGCAAAGAACCTTCCATCCTGGCATGCCAGCAGGTCATGGGAAGATGATCCAAACTGGAAACTTGGGCTTGTGGCTGAGAACACTGAACTGGAGTCCAGCAGACTCAACAGGGATGAGGGAAACTCTTATGCTAAGACCCTGATAATTGGAGGCAGACTAGGAGTCATAGTATTTTATTAAACCATAAATCAGTAAACCTCCAATCATAAAGATTGTCATATGGTCTGACATAGATTTTTTTTCAATTTGGATATTATTTAAATTAAAAATCTTCAGAGATAGCAAAATTAACTTCTATCATTTTCATTAAATACATATTTAATCCCCTTTGTCAGACAATAGTTATATTAACATTTAGTGGGCCAAGAAAATCCAGGTGGGATCCAGTTGTCAGAGACCAGTCTTTCTGTGGTCCAAGGCATTACGCCAGCCTATCAAGTACCCATTCGGTGCCAGCACACAGATAGTGGCTAGAATACAATGGTTAAAGCCATCGGTGGGAAATGATAGCAATCTTTTCTTAATTCTAATTCTCTCCTAAGATTTCACCCATAAATTAAACCCTGGGTAAAGTTTTTTTTTTTTTAAAGATTTATTTATTTATTTTTATTTGAGAGAGAGAGAATGAGAGAGAGCGAGTACATGAGAGGGGGGAGGGTCAGAGGGAGAAGCAGACTCCCCGCCGAGCAGGGAGCCCGATGCGGGACTCGATCCCGGGACTCCAGGATCATGACCTGAGCCGAAGGCAGTCACTTAACCGACTGAGCCACCCAGGCGCCCCAACCCTGGGTAAAGTTTTGTCTCCCAGACATTCCCCAGTAAAACATACACTTCCAAAAGGGAGTTACTATCAGGCCTTGAAATCTTAGTAAGGATTGGCTCATCAGATCGGTTCCCATCTTGAGAGCAAGTGATGAAGGCATGAAATGAGGGATGGGGGGTAGGATGGGAATGGGATGGGCGGAGGGGTGAGTGGGGCAGATGGGCTGCCAAGAAGGGATCTGTGGTGGAGGGCTCCAAGTATCTGGATCCCAAATGAAGACACCAAACATCCGAGAGAGGCAACACAGGATGAGAGGAGAAGCCAGAGGGAGAGGTTTGAGGATGTCAAAGCAAGTTCTGCCGACTTCACGATTCTGCCATCTGGAGCTCTGAAACTTCAGGTGCATGCAGTTCAGAGAATCACGGCAGAGCCAGTTTTAGTGCTGTTACCATAATGTCTGCGTTGCCTTGGTTTACTTACTAAGCTATTTGTCTCAGAACAACAGGAGGCGGCGAACACCACAAGTTATTTATATAATGTGTTTTTTCAATTGCTTTCCCCCTTCTACCTGCAGTCTGTTATTCTACCATTTTTGTAAGAAAGAAAAGAGAAAAAAAACCTCTCTCTCTCCACAACAGGTGCACCCCCAGTCCTGCCTTCTACCAGCCCAGGGTTGGGTGATTTGTTTGTAGACAAGCTTGAACTGTCTAGCGGTCGGTATTCTCAACAGGCCTCTGGTTTGGGATCCCAGTTCCTGGACCTGGACTGGCTGGCCTCCAGCAACTGATGCCCAGAGATGCAGCTCAGCTGTCAAGGTACAAAGATAATGAGAATGGAGAGGCACACAGCGATCCGACATAGACCTTTCTTACAAGTGAGAGGTCAGCAATACGCTATCGACAGTGTTTCCCTCATGGTCCTGTTCACAAGATCAACTAGGATGTTTATTTATAATATAGTTCTGGAGCTCCACCCTTGACCTGTACATTAGAATCTCAAAGGGAGGGGACCTGTGAATCTATTCTAGCAACCATCTCAGGGGAGTCTTACCACCAAGGAATGCGACCATGGGCAACAGGGAGCCAGGGAGGATGTTAGGCAGTTGGGTGAGCGCATCAGCTGCATGACTTCCAGGCATCAGTCTGGAAGGTGGGAGGAGGTAGGTTGGAAGGCGAAGCTGATGAGACCACAGGTGGGGACCATTTAAGGGGGCTGTTTCAATCATGCAGGAGAAGAAAAGATCAGAGTCTGAACCATGGCAGAGAGAACAGTGGGAGATGGGGGAGCATAAAGGCATTAGAATCGACAGGCCTTAGTAAATGAGCAGGCAGCTCTCAAAGGTCCACCAGCTCATGCTGAGCGCCCCTCAAGGAAAAGCCTTGATCTACTGGGTTCATTAAAATAAGAACCTGTAGGAAGCAAGAGGCTTCACGGTACTCTGCCGAAAGTCTAAATGTGCTGAAACGTGTTCTTTAACTTTCTGACCCATTTCCTGTTAGCTGGTTGGAACGAGTTTCCCACCATCGTAACCCCTGCGTGTTTCTGCACTCCCAGACTAACCGTAGCGTAAACACTGTCGCTCCGCCTTGCAGACCACTGTTGCGGCTCTGCAAGGTCAGGCCTCGAGGTGGACCATGGCCAAGAGGTCGTGACAGGCCCTCAGAGCTCCCCTGAGGTGCCTGGGGCTTCGTGGAGGGAAGGGTGTGCAGGTGCTGTTCTTCCCCAGCTCCCAGCCTCCAGTCAGGTGGCATGTGTCTCCTGCCCACCCCCCCGCCCTCCCAGGACAGCCTCTTTCCTGGGCTCTGTGCCTCATCAGCTCCCGCACTGTCCAATCTTCTCCCAAGAGTTTCTTCTCGCCCGTGCCCACGCCTCCTCATTCCTGGTTGCTTCTGTTATTGACTCTGTGACTGAATGTTTTAATTAAATCACCATAAAACCCTTTGTGGGGTTGTTTTCCTTAAATTCCACACTCACTGGCCACCATCTGTGTTGTTAGCCCTCACCGCACTCCGTCTGCCACCAGCAGCAGTCGGCCAAAGGGAACCTGGGCATCCTGGGGGTTTGCTCCGCCGAGATTCTGCCCGGCAGGGTGATCTCAGGCTCGTGTCTGGCATCCGCCCGGAGGGCAGAAGGAAACTCCGGGCTGACTTTCCATCTCACATCACAGACGCGGTGGCACGTGGATGCTGGGAGACTCTCTTCTCCACTGCCTCTCCTCTGTTATTCGCTTTTCTTGTTTTTCCTGGTTTTGTTGTTGTGCTTCCTTTCTACTTTTTTTTTTCTTTTTTTTTTTTATAGGAAACTCTTTTCTTTTTTTTTTTTTTTTAAAGATTTTATTTATTTATTCATGAGAGACAGAGACAGAGAGAGAGAGAAGCAGGCTCCCAAGGAGCAGGGAGCCCGATGCAGGACTCGATCCCAGGACCCCAGGACCATGACCTGAGCCGAAGGCAGACGCTTAACCATCTGAGCCACCCAGGCGCCCTAAAGATTTTATTTATTTATTTCAGAAAGAGAGAATGAGAGAGAGCACATGAGAGGGGGGAGGGTCAGAGGGAGAAGCAGACTCCCTGCCGAGCAGGGAGCCCGATGCGGGACTCGATCCCGGGACTCCAGGATCATGACCTGAGCCGAAGGCAGTCGCTTAACCAACTGAGCCACCCAGGCGCCCTCCTGCTTCCTTTCTACTTAATCCTGACCTGAACAGCTGAGTGGAGAATGGATTGGGGGAATATTTCAACGTTGAGACAGCATGCTCTGAAAAGAACGAGGCAGGGTGGCAGGCGACAGGGACAATCTGCAGGAAGGCAGTGCAGAGAAGGGAGACACGGAGGAGGTCATCTCTCCACTCGCTGTGGCAGGTTTGGGTAAGGCAGCTGGTCGGGAGTGCCAGGGCACCAAACCTGTCCTAGAACGTGGGCTGGGACAGCTTTACACCTGTTGCTGTCTCCCCTTTCGGTGGTGCGCAGCTTTCCTGTGACCCTCCAGGCACCTAGAGCTGTCCCAGCCGTGTGCCAGATTCCGCTCAGCACACTCAGGCATCATCTGCAATGGATACAATTTGGCAGTGACCGTTTGCTATAAGCCCCCCCCCAAAAAAAAATTCATTTACAAAATGAGAGATAAGGGCTTTTTCTTTCTGTCATCTCCCCTCTCATTTTTCTTCAATGTCTCAGATAAAGGAGGCAGAGTTGTTTTGATTATGTTTTCAGTGTGAGAATACAGACTCTTCCTTTGTGCAACACCCAGAGTTCCCTTTGGGGCCGCTGAGCTTTTTTTAATGGGTCTGTTTTCTGGGAAAGAAAAGAAGCAGCTTCTCTGTTGTTAGGAATGACGCTTCCAAGCCTCATTTAGGAGGTTGGTGGCCAAGCCTCGGGGAGAGCTAGTGGTTAGTGCCCCATGTGTTTTCCAAAGGAAGATTTTCAATTGCATGTGGACACGCTGGTCTTCTAAAACTTGAACCCGAGCCTGTCATCCGGATGGGTATAAATGAGCTGAGGCTCTATCCTTGTCTGGCTCGTTGGTCTGGTTGTCTTGCCAGGGCGGCTAATATTAATCAGTGCATTGTATTTGTACAACCTTCTCATTTGTCAAGTACCTTCACACCCATTGTCTCATGTGAACCTCCTTGGATACATGAGATGGGAGGGCAGGCATAGTTATCCCCATTTTACACATCAAAAAAACTGAGGCTCAGAGAGATGAAGTTTGACCACACCCCCCCCCCCCCCCCCCAGGATCAGAGTAATCAGGATCAGAATCACAGCCTTCCAATTCCCACCTGCCTCAGCTCCCACTTTATCTGGGGACTAAATACTACCCCCTTTGGCTCGAACCTTTGCTTTTCTCCTCCCTCTCTATTTCTCCCTACTGCCAGCCAGTCCCAGCCAGGTCCTGTTGATGCTTCCTTTGTATGACCTCCCTCACTCGCCTAGTCCTCACATCCTGCACCACCTCAGGGTATACCCTCAGGACCTCAGCATGTGGGATAATGTCCTAACTGCTTTGTCTGCATCTGGGAACCCCTTGTCTTGATTCCATGCACAGCACATCTGCAAGGGCCCATTTTCCTAGAATGCCATTTGTTTACCTTCCATGGCTCTCTCGTCCCTAAAGAATAAAATCCTGCTATTCAAGGCTCTCACTATCTGGTACCTGCTGACTTCCCTGCCTGACCCCTAGTTACTCCCTCATACCAGCCTTCTGCTTCTACTAACCGGCCTGCCCGTCTTGATTTTCTTCTAACGTGTGCTCCTCCCTGCCTGTGCATAGGTAAGTGTCTTGGCTAAAAGTACAAAAGTATGGGTTTGCATACCTGCTTGGCCTCTTAATTGTTGGGTAGGTTGGGCAGCTAAGCCTCAGTTTCTGCACCTGTAATTGTACTTGCTCCTAGTGTTATAAAGATAGGTGCGTGGCACAGTGCTTATCCACAGGAAGTGGTTGGTAAATATTCATGATTTTCATTAGCTCTCTAACTTTCCTTTCCTGAAACCCACTTTTTATTTATTTATTTTTAAAGATTTTATTTATTTATTTGACAGAGAGAGAGAGAGAGACAGCAGGAACACAGCAGGGAGAGTGGGAGAAGGAGAAGCAGGCTTCCGCGGAGCAGGGAGCCCGATGCGGGGCTCGATCCCAGGACCCCGGGATCATGACCTGAGCTGAAGGCAGATGCTTAACAACTGAGCCACCCAGGCGCCCCTGAAACCCACTTTTTAAAGCCACTCTTTTAGTTTCCTGAAGTCCAGTGATGACAATAACAGCAATGATGATGGTAGCTAACACTCACATGGCCTTTCTCTTGTACCAGGAGCTGTTATATGTACTTTATAGATGCTAACACATTTGTTCTTTTCATCAACCCGAACGCGGTATTATGATATCCATTATAACGAGAGGAGATGGAGTTCAATGACATTAAAAACCTTTTTTCAAGTTTACCCAACTAGGAAGTGAACTCCAGAAACTTCCTCTCCAGACCCTCGCTGAGCACCTTGCTTATGCCATCCCCTCCCAGGTTCCTGCAGGGCAAGGCCCAGGCCCCAATGCATCGCCTTTCACCTGGCAGATGCTTGGCGATGAACGTTTCTGCTGGCGATGAGGCTGGGGCTGCAAGTACCTCTCTCCTCTCCTTGATCTAGGCAGGGCCTAGATTAGCTTCCAACCCCTTCTGTAACAAATTACCACAAATTTAGTGATGTAAAACAATACAGATTTATTATCTTAGTTTTGTAGCTTTGAAGTCCGATAGATCTCTCTGCTTACATCAAGGTGTTATCAGGGATCTGTTCCTTTCTGGACACTCAGCGGGAGAATCCATTTCCTTGCCTCTTCCAGCTTCTAGAGGCTGCTCACATCCCTTGGCTCATAGCGCCCTCCTCCATCTTTAAAGGCAGCAACATCAGCTGGAGTCCTTCCCACACCACAGCACTGGCCTTGTCTTCTGTACCTTCTTCTGCTTTTAACAGCCCTTATCATTACATGGGGCCCACCTGGATAATCCAGGGTAATCCCCCTATTTTAAAATCAACTGATTAACAACCCCAATTTATTTGCAACCTAATTTATTTTGCTTTACCATATCATACAACATATTCAAAGCTTCCAAGATTAGGACACGGACATCTCCCTTGTCTGCCTACCAAAATCTTATATGAATTAAAATTAAAAGCAATACCTAATCATAAAATAAATATAAAGAAATCTAACAAAATGCTAGTCTTTCCCATAATTACTACCTTGGTGACTTTTAAAGACATGAAATATAATATTTTTTTTCCTAAATCACATCCTTGGCTGCCCCTGTTTTTCGATGCTCTATGTGGGTGTCTCCTCTGGCTGCCTGGACAGTCCAGCACTGACCGAGCCCCTGCAGAGGGGACAGCTAAGGGGAGGCAGGACACCTGCATGCCATTTCTCCCCACACCCACAGCTGCCCCACCTGTTCCCCTGGCCCTAGATGGGAAGAGGGAACTGGAGAAGATATGAAAAGTAGAAATCAGGAGAAGATAGTACAAGGACCATCCAGAAAGGAATGCCCAGATTTCAGCCTGCAAATGCTCTGAGTGGACATCCTGAATCTTTGCCCCCTATGATAGCCAGCCAAGGTGACCATGGGGCCAAGCCTCGTGGAAACCCTCAACCCAGGGAACAGAGTTATAACAGGCCAGTAACACCAGGGAGAGAGTGATTAGTGGGATGAATGCATGGAGAAGATAAAGCCATGGTCCTATTCACATTAAATGCTTTTCAGTTTTTATCGTAATTAAATGTTTTTTAAATGTTAATAGAATAAATTGAACTTGACTTCCCCATTTTCTCCAGATCCTGCAATTATGCTCAAGCCCTGTCTTGACAGGATGCCAGAGGGTGATGGATTAACTCTAAAATAAATCAAATTTCCCTTGTTACAGAGTTAGGGAAATACAATAAGCGTTCTATCCTGCCTCTGGTGATGGAAGAGTTGCCTTGCCTGTTCCCCGGCCATTCGGGCTAGGAACGGCCTGAGAAATAAGCTTGCTAATGTTGTATCATAAAGCAAACTCCATCAAGGCAATAAACCTCTGCTGCCACAGCACAGTGGGTGAATGGGCCTGGGCAACATTTCTGCTAAACTGCCTCCTCTCGCCAAGGCTCCCTCCCAGTAAATAGCTAGCTAGCGAGCTCTTAGAAATGAGCTGGGTGTGATGCCAGCCAGACTTCCAGCTTGCCAGGTTGGGTGGTGCAGAGGACCAGGCACCTGCTCCCTCTGCTGTCACTGGTGTGGGGCTCTCATGCAGGGTTTTGCTGACTGGGGGGAATCTTTGGATAGGACCCAGAAGATGCAGCACTCGGTCTGCGCCCAGCTCTGAGTCAGCAGCAGAAACTCCCACCTGTGCCTGGAAATACTGCAACCAGGAACTGAGCTGGGAGAGAGGCCAGATGGAGCCCTGGCCCCTCTCTTGGGTGGGTGAATGTGGGATTATCTGAGTTCATTAGCAGTGGGAATCTTCCCTTCCCCCACCCCAGGATTTGGTGCACGCAAATAGAAATGAATACAGGTTTCCTATACTTAAAATCCCCCAATTTACCCTACCCCTCTGTCTTCATACCCTTCCTTTACCCCCTCCCCACCTTAAAACCTTTCACTTCTCTCCTTCTTTCACATTTATATATAATTTACTGATAGAACTTCCATGGGTGTTTGCATAGAACAGGATTCAAAGCCTTAAGCTATAGGGACAGGGTGCTAATGCGGAAGTTTCGAGCACTGGCTGGAAAGACTTTTCTGGCCAGTAAGGCCTATTGAGAGTTTCTAAAACCAGGCTGAGTATAGAGTTTCCAATCCCCACTACACATGAGGGCCTTTCTGACAACACCCACATCAACTATATGTTGTCTTGACTTATCTGTTCCTTTGTGTGTTGGGATTAATCTGACCCCAGCATTCTATCTCTGGAGAGCTTTCTTTATACAGAGCCGTAACCTGGTCCTCCAGAGCTTTCAAAATCACATATGCACGTTGAGGGCATCATAGAAGTCTAGATAGACTTCATACATTAAAGCTCTCTCTCGTGGCGACTGGGTGGCTCTGTTGGTTAAGCATCTGCCTTCAGCTCAGGTCATGATCCCAGGGTCCTGGGATCGAGCCCCACATCAGGCTCCCTGCTCAGCGGGGAGCCTGCTTCTCCCTCTTCCTCTGCTGCTTCCCCTGCTTGTGCTCTCTCTCTGTCAAATAAATGAATAAAATCTTAAAAAAAAAAAAAAGCTCTCTCTCTTTTGACTCCTGAAATTTCTCATCTACATTTCTTCTACCTTCCTTGATTGAGTGTTTCAGGTCATTTTATTTAACTTAGATTCTCTCTTCATTCCAGCTTCTTAGCATGATGTCCAGAATGGAAGGCAAAATTCTAATGATATTTGACCAGGACATTGAAGAATGGAAGATCATGTCCTCTCTGATTCTTTTTTTTTTTTTAAGATTTGTTTATTTATTTATTTATTTATTTATTTATTTATTTATTATTAAAGATTTTTATTTATTTATTTGACAGAGAGAGAGACAGTGAAAGAGGGAACACAAGCAGGGGTAGTGGGAAAGGGAGAAGCAGGCTTCCCACCGAGCAGGGAGCCCGATGTGGGGCTCAATCCCAGGACCCTGGGATCATGACCTGAGCCAAAGGCAGATGCTTAACGACTGAGCCACCCAGGCGCCCAAGATTTGTTTATTTATTTGAGAGAGAGAGAAAGAGAGCACGAGCAGGAGGGGCAGAGGGAGAGGGAGAGAGAATCTCAAGCAGACTCCACACTGAGAGTAGAGCCTGAAGGGGGGCTTGATTTCATAACCCTGAGATCATGACCTGAGCCAAAACCAAGAGTCAGCCACTTAACCAACTACATCACCCAGGTGCCCCCTCTCTACTTGTATTATTATAGCCCAAGATCCAAGCAGCATTACAGAAGATCTCACACCACAATTGCAGATTCTGTTGGCACAAACTGCCAAACCTTTTCACATGAGCCACTGCTAAGCCATGTCCTCTCTTACACTATTAGGTGCTTTTGTTAAATATCATCTTGCCTGATTCCACTGTTGAATCCAGCCTTTGAAAAATCTATCCATGTATCTATCAGCTGAGATAAAGACTTCCTCAGCTTCCTGTCCTCTGAAAATCTGTATATCCATCTAAGTCATAGATAATAAACTTGAATGCAGCACAATGAATGGAGGGGTTCTAAATCAGACAAGTGCAGATGTTTTTTCTCCACATTCATTAAACAGTGCCTTTGGTGCCCAAATGTTCAGCTAGTTACCAATGTGCCTATATATATCTATATCCAATTATGTGTTTCTCTCCTGTCCACAACTAGACCATGAGAGTCCTTGTCATTCAGCTGCTGAAGTCCGCAAGGTCTTCCTTGACCAATCCAACATGACCTTGTCAAAGAAAGATGTCATTAACCTGCTCTGGTTTGCCCTCAGTAGACCCATGTTGGATCCAAGTGATCCTAGCATCTTTTCCTAGATGTTTCTGAATAAGCCCTTCCATAACCTGGTAGAATTTTGGCTGTGTTTTAACATCAAGCTCACAGGTCTATAGCTCATAGAATCTGTCTTTTGGGCACTTGGGAAATCAGAGTCCTGTCCTAATAATGGACATAACTGAAAAGCCTGGTGTGTGTCGCATCTCTTAAAACTGCAGCCTGGAGGCGCCTGGGTGGCTCAGTCATTAAGCGACTGCCTTCAGCTCAGGTCATGATCCTGGAGTCCCGGGATCGAACCCCGCATCGGGGTCCCTGCTCCATGGGGAGCCTGCTTCTCCCTCTCCCATTCTCCCTGCTTGTGTTCCCTCTCTTGTTCTGTCTCATTCTGTCAAATAAATAAATAAAATCTTAAAAAAAAAAAAACTCAGCCTGTCCTCTGGTTAATTAGCCATCGTGGCTGACATATGGCAAACAGACCATCATTTGTCTCTACTCCTCTTCATTTTTAGGCCTACTGCCTTTTCTGACATAGTTGTGTGTTAGCCTTCAGCCTCTTGTATGGGCCCCCAGCAGACAGCAGTGAGGCACTCAGTAAAGAACAAAGGAGTTTAGAATGCTATGCCTATCAGTTGTCCTGGTGAGTCCTGGGGCTTACCACTGGATTTTGGTTTACTTGGTGCAATGGATGAGCTTAGGGCCAAGTGAAATCCCAGAAGAAGCCCAGAGTCTAGCATTTGCCATTACCTGTCAGGTACTCTGCCATCTTTTCTGTCTTGAGCCAATGCTAATCTCAGCCCATCCTCCGAGGCCTTGAGTCAGTGTCTTCAACAATACCCTTTCTTATCCAGGTCACATGTTGGGAATGTGAGTCCCTAAAGAGGAACTGAGATGGGGCAAAGCCCATGAAATAATGGGAAAAGGATGAAGGGAACCACACACCCCAAAGAAAAACAGCATTTGAAGTTTCCCAGGTCAGGACTTGGATGTAGGTAATGATACCTGCTCCACCTACCTCATGAGGAAATGAGTCCGTGTTTGTGCACTAGAAAGTGAGGGTTATTACTGGATCAGTGGGGAGTGGCCAAGAGAGGGAGAGTGGGGAGGGTCACTCTTAGAAATTTCAAGCCATGGGACAATTATCTTACTGCTTTCAGGAAACAGCTTGGAGAAAAAGGGGCAGAGGACAAAAGAGCTCACCGGCTACTTCTGAGAAAAACGAAAAAGAAAAACAAAAATCAAAACAGGGCCTCCTGGAGGTCGGAAAATCTGTCACTCTTATTCCCCTCCCTACCTTCCTTCACAGGACCACCTGCAGTATTTCTACCCTTCCCTGGTCAGAGGAGTCATTTGGGGCTTGTATTAAACACAGAGTTGGGAGGGGTGTTTCTCAACTTTGGCTATACATTAGCCATTGCATTATAATAATCTGGGGAATGCTGCTCTGTTGAGACCTCTTTGTCCTTTGAAAGCTGTCCCTAACACTCTTAATTTAAACTGTGTTTCATTTGCCAGGAATTAGAGGTGGGAAGGGCGGAGTGCCTCGCTCAACACATTGGGATAGCCAGTGAAGACTGTGGTGTAGGGGAGACCTCAGGAATTCTGGAAGGGTAATTACTTGAGAGCCTGACAAACTGACAAATGAAGCAATTTCCATTTCAAACAGAAAATCGAGATGAGATCAGAGTCATTTCCAGGCAACGGGACAAGGCAGCATGTAGCACAGTTAGAGCTGTTCCAGGGACTCACCCACAGGCTGCCCCTAACTATTGCAGGGCTGGGAGGAAAGTACAAATGAAGGCTCAAGGCCCACAGCCTGCACCCATCTCTTTTCCTACCACAGGCTCCAACCTTCACTGTGCAGGGCCACATGTGCATGCCTGTGGGCACCCCAGCCTCCAGAATGGAATTTCATCCATAGCCCCAAAAAGTCATGCCTCAGGCCCAGGTACACACCCAGCAGCATGGTTCACCCTTGGTAAGACAGACACAACCCCACCCACAGAGAGGCTCACAAAAGCTCTCGAATGGGCCTGAGACCATTTGGGCAGGGAATTCTGGGTTTCTGGTCTACAACATGACAGAGCATGGTGGTCTAGAGCATGGCAGTGGATGTGGGCTCTGAATGGTACATCTTTTGGCCCAGCTGACATATGACTCTGTGGGGAAAGACAGAACTAGAAGAGGGAAACTTCAGAATCACAGGGCCCAGGACAGGGGCCCCTTGCCCAGGTCTTAAGGTAGCACTGCCCATGCACACAAAAAAGGGAAGTCTTTGTGCCCAGTGACTCAATCTACTCTCCCACAGGGGGCAGAACCCTCCAGCACACATTCAATCTTCTTTCTGGTAGACGTCATTCTCTGGCAGGAGGTCCACGTAAGACCCACCTCCTCTTGTCATCCTCTCCCTGCTGATTCATACTCCCCTACTTCTTCTGGGCTGATCAAGTTTTCTTATTCTAAATGGCTTTTCCTCCTCTAATTCTTTTGACAATATCCTCTGGAAGCTTCCATACCCCTCCTGTGTCCCTGATCCAGACTATGGCCATGCCTCACCTGGTTTCTTCTGGAAACTGCCCACCTGCCTTTCCCCACCCCAGCAGGGCTGTGTCCTGTGGCAGACCTCTTCCTGCCTGAAAGTGCCTTTTGCATCTCAAAGGGAGCTATGTGCCTCAAGGTCCTATCATCTCTGGCTAATATCCTGGCCTCATATGCCCTCCCTTGACCTCCTCTCCTTATTTTTACTCCGTCATATGAGAAGAGGCTGCTGGGCAGGGTGTCTGATAAACAAAAGCAGAGCTCACACTTCCAGATAATTGCTATCTTCAAACTAGTGACCTGCACTTAATTTCAGTAACATTCTCATTGCCCCAAATGTGATTGCATCTTTCCTTTTTAAAATTGCCTTTGAGTGGGGCTCCTGGAGGGCTCAGTCATTAAGCGACTGCCTTCGGCTCAGGTCACGATCCTAGAGTCCTGGGATCATGGCAAATGCTAGACTGTGGGCTAGACTAGGGGTTCCCTGCTCTGCGGGAAGCCTGCTTCTCCCTCTCCCACTCCCCCTGCTTGTGTTCCCTCTCTCGCTGTGTCTCTCTGTGTCAAATATATGAATAAAATCTTTAAAAAAATAATAATAAAATTGCCTTTGAGAATTGCAGTGTCTACTTTGAATATCCTAGTCCTGGCCAGCCTTTGTCCACTGTCCATGGATTTGATGTTTTGAAGAAGTCCTCGATTTCCTTTGGAGTTAAGTTGATAAATGAGGTAAGCTCTGAGTAATCAAATTAAGAATTCGAAAAATGAAAGGTGAGTTCTAGGAACTTATCCTAGGAAAATAATCCTGGATGTGCAAAAAGATTAAGTGAAGTGGATTTCCAGAATAGTAAAACAAACATGCAAAAAAAAAAAAAAAAGAAAGAAAAAGGATGCATCCAACAAAAATGTGCAACTATCAATGATTAGATAAATATAGTGAATTCATGTAATGGAATAGTTGTCACCCTCAAGTTGTGAAAGATCACATGAGGCCAGGGACATGTCATGGAGAGGAGTGGGGGAGAGGATGGAGGGTGTGGTTATAAAAGGGAACGCATGGAAGGGCTCACCATCTGACTGTGGTGGTGGATATACAACCTATTCATGATAACCTCATATCAAACTAAATATACACAAACACACACAAATGCGTACGGGGAGAATTATGAAGATCTGAACAAAATCGATGGATTGCATTAACGTCAGTGTTCCGGCTGTGGTATTGTGCTGTGGCTTTGCAAGATGTGACCGTTGGGGGAAACAACTGGATACAGGAGAATAAGGTCTCTGCATTACTTCATAAAACTGTAGATACATCGGGGCGCCTGGGTGGCTCAGTCGTTAAGCGTCTGCCTTCGGCTCAGGTCATGATCCCAGGGTCCTGGGATCGAGCCCCACGTCGGGCTTCCTGCTCCGCGGGAAGCCTGCTTCTCCCTCTCCCACTCCCCCTGCTTGTGTTCTCTCTCTCGCTGTCTCTCTCTGTCAAAATAAATAAATCTTAAAAAAAAAAAATTATAAAAAAAGAACAAAAAACTGTAGATACATCTATAGCTAACTCGATAAAAATTTCACCTAAAATACACATTTGGACCAACAGGGCATGATTTAAATATCATTGTATGGACATTGTTTCTTCAATTTCAGGAAGGAATTGGATAAACTCACGGTGAGGTAAAAACAAATGATTTAGGGCGCCTGGGTGGCTCAGTCGTTAAGCATCTGCCTTTGGCTCAGGTCATGATCCCAGGGTCCTGGGATCGAGCCCCGCATTGGGCTCCCTGCTCCGCGGGAGGCCTGCTTCTCCCTCTCCCACTCCCCCTGCTGTGTTCCCTCTCTCACTGTGTTTCTCTCTGTCAAATAAATAAATAAAATCTTAAAAAAAAAAAATGATTTAGCATAATACATTTTATGGGAAAGTTTACATTTCTACAGGCAATTAGATTCACATTTGTCTACAGCTGACAGAATGAATTTATTTGGAGCAAGGCCCACAGTAAGGTGGGTGAGGCATCTGCAGGCCCTGAGAGTGAGCGCCTTCATACAACCTGCTCCTCGGTCTCTCTCTTGGCTGATCCTAGTCCTGTCTGTTCTGAAATTCCCCTTTTGGGTGAACTAAGGGTAAAGAGGCTGCTCAGGGGAAGTAGGCACCCTGCTATGGATTTCCTTACTGGGCTTGTGGAGTTGAAAGAGGAAAAACAGAGCTGAGTATATGCAAATCAGCGCACCACTGAGATATTCCGTTTCTACCATTTGCGGTGTTCTTTGTAAATATTTATAAATTGCCTACTGTGAGCCAGGCATTTTTCTAGATTCAGGGGAGACTGCTCTGAACAACAGTCTCTTCCCTCTTGGAGTTTAAATTTCCTCATTTTGAGACCATATGATCCAATTTAAGAAGTCCCCAACCAAAGCGAATTCTAAGCTGAAACAAGGCCACTGACTTGGGGCAATTGTTTAATCTCTGTGCTATTATCTCGTTTTGTCCAATTTGACAGGTTTTGATGTGCTGACTATCAACGGGATTGCAAAGCGTTAACAGAGGGAGGGGTAGGGAGGAAGTGGAAAGAGCCTTCCTCGCAGACAGTGATTGATTTATATTAAATCACACATGGGCTAGAGGGGCAGTAGTCACTGTGGGTGGGAGCCTAGAGCCTAGGAAGCAGGCAGACTTTGGTGTGAGCCCTGGCTCTGCTTCTTACTCATTTCCATGGGATTCACAAGACTGCACACCATCCGCGATGGCTGTGACAGTTGAATATTAAGTCTGGGTAAATCACAGACCAAAGCTTTTAGTACAGTGATAGTCATGTGGTAGGCAGTGAATGAACCAGACCTGCTATCATTATTACACGTTTGCCTTTCAGGGTTGCAAAGCACCTTGTTCACAAATGATATCCTGGCACAATTTTGGGACAGAGACTGTGTATCTGCCTGTGATTATGCAGAGACAGTTGGTTAGTGTCATAGTTGGAAAGGCCTTGAAAGCAAGTATGACTCTCAAGCCTTTGATATTTTTCTCAAGCACCTACTTCCAGGGCCTAAATAGAACAAGGGGCTCAATAAACACTTGCAGATTTTAATTCAAGTCAATAAATATTCATGGATTCCAAGGCTGTGAAATGAGCTATTGGGGTAGAGGGTGGATACCTCTGGCGACTAAGGCATTTCTCTCTGTGCTCAAGAGAATTAAACTGTGAACAACGAAGAGTCCCACGTAGACTCTAAATAAAATTCATGTCAATATAGATCCATGAAATGAACTGTGGAAAATGTTACCAACTTTTTAATCCGTTAAGCACACATTATAGTAGTCTATGATATACCAGATACTAGACCCTAAGCTTCCAGAAATAAATATGGGAACTGATGCACTTATCTCATAGTCCATCAGGGGAGACAAAGAAATGATTATAATTTTAGCATAAATAGGCACTAGGAAAGAGATGTGTACAGGGATCACAAGTAAGAGTGTGTGAGTGAGTGAGTTAGGATGACTTTATACATGAGGCTTAAAAGTTCCTCAGGTTGGGGCGCCTGGGTGGCTCAGTCATTAAGCGTCTGCCTTCGGCTCAGGTCATGATCCAGGGTCCTGGGATGGAGCCCCGCATCGGGCTCCCTGTGCCCGGCGGGAAGCCTGCTTCTCCGTCTTTCACTTCCCCTGCCTGTGTTCCCTCTCTCGCTGTGTCTCTCCCTGTCAAATAAATAAATAAAATCTTTTAAAAAAAAAATTAAAAAAATTAAATTAAAAAAAAAAAAAGTTCCTCAGGTTGTCTAGAGCGGAAGACACCAGGTAGATGTATCTCCATGTGCAAAGTAAGGGGATCATGCCAACGTTTTGGCACTTTGGGGGAAGGGCAGGTAGTTCACTATGGCTCCAGCTAGATCTGAAAAGCAGAGAATGGTGGCATATGAGGTGGAGACGTGGGGAAGACCAAGCTCTTGGAGGGCCTAACATGTCCTGCCAGGAACTTATGCTTTATTTTATAAGCAACAATAATCCATGAGGGGTCTTAAGGAGTGACCATCAAATTTACCTTTTAGAGTAGGAGTGATTTGGACACAGGAAAGGAGATGAACTGGAGGTAGAAAGACCCATTTCCTTACTGGTCTAGGACCATTTCCAAGGGGAGGATAAGAGCTTGAACTAATGAAATAATAAAGGTGAAGAAAGGAAGGGATGGAGACAGAACATACTTAAAAGTTGAAATTCCAAGGATTTGGTGACTGATAGGACGTGGATAATGGGAAACTTGGGGAAAATTTTGGCCGAAAGTGTTAGAGACGACCACAGATAAGATGGCAAGATTTACGGAGAGCAAATGAGTGGAGATGGAGAAAACAGCTGGCCTGGAATGCTCTTTCCATCTTCAGATGCAGGGGCTGCCCCAGGACCCGGGTTGTGCAGCCACATGAGAGCAGGCCCCCCCGTAAGAGCTTATCTTGAGTATAGACAGAGCACAGCCACACAATGCGCACATGGCTCTCCTCTTTCATTCTGTCACATTTTTTAAAGACTCTCACAAGAGCCCACAGTTGGGGGAAAAAAAAAAAAAGAGCCCACAGTTGGCAGAGCCACATTCAGAAGTCAAACTTGGTAATTGATGCTGTAATCCCCTGGATTCCCTCATTAGCAGCTGCTAATGGCTGGTGTGTTAACGATTCAATTAGGGCTCTAATAGGCCCATTGTAAACCACATCCCTTCAAAGGGAAGAGAAGAGCCCTGAGAGATGACTGAAGCCAGCAGCGAAGGTCCCTGACAGCACCAGGGCCCTCCCCGCTGTCCCTGACTGGGTCAGGGCAGCTGGGTCAGGATTAAGGCTCTCCAGAAGGCCTACCTGCTGGCAGGACATTGTATTGCAGGGGAAGGAAAGTGGACCTACCAGAGCTTCCAGCCAGGAATCTGGAGACTTTCTCTACTACAAAAAGAGGGTCCTTCCAAGTCTAAAGACCCAGATCTGAACTTTGGCTGTGGCTTGCCTTCTCCCAAGCCAATAACTATGAATTATGTCTTTACCCAACCCCACCCTGCAGCCCCAACTCAAAGGCATATTCACAGAACCTGGAAAGGACTCGAAGATTGCTATTGCAGCCACTTCCCATCCAGCATCTACCCTTGCGTCCTGGTCCAGTTCCATTTCTCTGCCAGAGAAATTTGTTTTCTGCCAAAGACTTTTGTTCTGGAAAAGATACAGTTTGAGATTTGAAACTTGCAGCGTTGTTTGGTGGGGGCGAGGATGTTGCCAACCCTGGGACCTCACACAATTCAAGAGGCCCCGAGGAAAGCCTTGTGTGTGAGCTCCTTCTTGTGGTTTATGGGACTAGCCCTAGAACGATCTGACTTATTAGGGCCAAATGTCTCAGCAACAAAACTTGGATATCACTGGTAGCAGGTGTCCCTAACTAGAGGGGTCTGGTTTGTGTATTTTCCAGGGGTGATTGGAAGAGAAGTAGTCACAAAGTTTTTTAATCAGCCCTTTAGTTGGGAACGCAGGCAGATGCAATTTTCTCAAAAAATTGGTGCAGCCTCGGACTTCAAGATCACCACCTCTAATTGCTCTGTTTTTCACTTCATTTCCTCTATCCTTCATTTCTTTAATACTCACTTCTGAAATAAAAGAATCAGATAACATATGTAGATGTTTCCTAAAGCATGAACTATCCTGCCTCATACCCACCAGACTTTTCAGTTCCTGCACCCAGCCCTCCCTTCCCCTCATGATTCTTGGGGCCACCAGGGTCACCCCCAGACCTTGGGCTGGCCCTCAGGGTTCACAGCACAGATCTATTATTGCAGAAAAATTAGAAACCAGGGAGCTTAACTGTACTGCATACTGTTCTTGGCATCTTTTTCCCTAGCCCTGCCTGTCTTTCTCACCTCAATTTTCTTCTAAGCTGGTGGGAGACAGCTTCTCTGGGATGCTCTGTCAGAGTCAGCCAGCATGATGCTTAGAAAAGGCAATTTCCTATGCTTCCTAGGCCTTGCTAATGCAATCCTACCTGCTGGACCACAGGGCAGGAGATACACTAAATATACTATGGAAGGCTTTTCTGAGATCACCTAGTAGTCCAGGACAGAGAACCAGCAGAGAAAACAGCTGACCCTAGCACTGACCTAGAGTAGCAAAAACATTGCACTAGGAGCTCTAACTCATCCTATAAACTTTGGATAAGCCTGTCTCCCCTCTGGAGTCATTTATAAAAGGAGGTGATTGTTACTCTCATCATTCGATGACATTCTATGTAGGGAAAGTTCAGGCCCCGGGCTCACCTTGTCAGAGCTGTCAGTGCTGGGAACGCACTGCAGATCATGACACCTACCCTGACCCTACAGACCATGTTAAGGAAAGACTGGTGTAACTCGGCTGTTACCTATGTAGGAAGCTGGCAGAGAGGATTTGGCAAAAAGTTGTCAGGAGGTCACAGGAATGAACCCTGTTACCATTGTTCCCAGAGGCCCCAAGACAGGGCGATGTGATCTACAGGGTTAAGCAGAGTTCTAAGCACGGCCTTCACCCTCGCTATATCACATGACAAAGGGGATTGCAGATGTAATCAAGGTTACTGATTAGCTGACTTTGAAATATGGAGGTTACCCAAGTTAATGGAACCTAGTAACATAGGCCATTTAAAAGCAGAAAGTAAGAGAGATATGAAGTGTGAGGGGGCTACGGACAATGACCTGAGGAGTGTTCTCCGAAACCTGGGAGTGGACAATAGCCCTCAAGAAGACAGACATTTTAGTCCTACAATTGCAAGGAACTGAATTTCACCAACAACCTAACTGATCTTCAAAGTGAATTCTTCTCCAAAGCTTCCAGACAACAGCCAACACCTTGATTTCAGCCGACCCTAGCAGAGAACCCAGCTGAGCCCACCTTAACTATAGAGCCCTGAAATGATAAAGGGTGTAATTTAAGCCATGAGGTTTGTGGTAATTTGTTACACAGAAATAAAACAACCTCAATAATTAACTCTGACCCTATGTCCTCTGTCCTTGCTGAATAAAGAGACTGGGCATCTTGGGTCTGGGGCTGTTTCTAGGGCTCATATCTCAAAAGAGGAAGGGCAGTGCAATGGAAAGATTTACAAATTTGAAAGTCAGGAGCCTGGGTTCCTGTCCCTGTGATGCTGTTTACAAAATGCTTGTGACCCTGAAGAAGACACATAGTGCTCCACTGTTTCCTTACCTGTGAAATTATGGGCTGGCCCCATCAGTGCTCACAGCCCTCGGGGGCTCTGCCAGACTGCACATCAAAGAGATAAGCTCTGCTTTGAACTATTCCACACACAGAGCTTCCGAGTCAGATTTCATTAGAAGAAGGGTATCTGTTGCCAACGTGAAATTTGAAAACCCCTGAGCTGGGTGATTATTAGGGCCTCTTCCAGCTCTCATGTTCTTGAAAATAAAGTTCAGGGGAGCCACAGGTGGAGTTGTGGAAAGGTGGTATGAATTTGGGCTTGAGTTAGTGAACATACTAGCTGAATCAGACGTTCCCTCTCATAGAAACCACCTCCTTCCATTTCTTTTTCTCTGGAGGCCTGGGAGCTAGAGGCTTAAGCCAGACAGATTCTGGTTCAAATCCTGACTCTACCTTCAAATCCTAAAAATTGGGTAAATTCATGTCTTAATTCTCAGAACTGCAAATTCTTTAATTATAAAGTGGGTGATATCACCAACTTTGCTTGGGTGTTGTACAGACTAATCAGTGCTATAGATGGAATGTTTGTGTTCCCCCAAAACTCATGTTGAAATCTTCACCCCCAAGGTGATGGCATTAGGAGCTGGGGGCTTTAGATGGTGCTTAGGTCAATAGGGCTGAGCCTTAATGAACAGGATTAGTGCTCCTAGAGAGGCCCCACAGAGCTGCCTAGCCCTTTCTGCTGTGTGAAAACACAAGAACATGGCCATCCTTGAACCAGGAAGAGGGCTCTCACCAGACACCGACTCTGCTGGCACCCTGACCTTGGACTTCCCAGCCTCCAGAGCTGGGAGAAATTAGTTCCTGTTGTTTCCAAACCATCCTGCCTATGGTATTTTGCTATATCAAATGGATTAGATAGTGTGGTCTAAATTGCTACAATGGCTAGGCCCCAAAATGCAAAGGCTCAAGAATAATAGAAGTTTTTTTGTGTTTTCATGTTAATAATCTAGAGCAGCCCAATTGGTGGGCTCCCTGTTCCAAGCATTCCTTCAGGATCCAGGGATCCAGGCAGATGGTGGCTCTATTACATTCAACTCATGGATCCCAAGGGTACTCAGGATTGCCATTCCAGCCATTTGGTGTGGGGAGGAGTGGGTTGTGGTCCATGCAAGAGTTCATGAACAAGGTTTCATGGTCAGATCTGGAAGTGGCTCACATCACTTCCACTAGCGTTCAGTTGGTGAGACTTTAGTCGTGTGGACATACCTAGTTCCAAAAGGAGCCAGAAATTAGTCCTTGGCTGGATAATTATTGCCTCTCAGATAAAATTCTATTACCCTGGGTTTGCTGGAAAATTAGCAGTGGTTTCCATCATATTATACATAGAAAGGTGCATAATATCTAGGAGGCTGGTGCTCAGCATCTCCCCACAGGCCCAACTCTGCTAATTAAGTGGGTTTCTATGTGGGGTATGTGGAGGTGAGCAGTGTCATCCCTTATGCTCATTTCAGAATTTTCCATAGCTGCTTTCAGTCTACTTCCCCTAAATAATTCTCTTTTCTACATCTCCCTTTTCCTTGATTGGATACAGCAGTCAGCTGATGCCCTTCTAAGGCCTCAGTCTCCCCTGGTTTGCAGACTTGCCCTCACTGGACTGTCTGGAATCTGGCCATTTAAATCTTATCAGCCCTGTTCTCCAACACCAAAGGACTTCAGTGAGAGTGTGCCAAGCAGGCTGTCAGCCACAGGCAAGCTTTCTGGAAAAGAAGTGCCAACTGCAGCAACAGAAAATGCAGCTCCCTTGAATAACTTTGTTAATATTTGAAAATTAGTCCCCTTGCTCCTTATCGTGCTATTGGGTATTCAAATACAAGAGCGAGGACAGGGGCAACAGCAAATGAAAATGACGTTCTTCTCACACACTCACAGATGTGGAAGGGCAGGACCTATTACCTATCATCTTGGGTTTTTGGAGGCTCCCACTTTCATTAGACCATTAGGGATCATTAAAGAAAATTTTCTGGGATTTTTTTTTCCCCTGTGTATCAGTCAACACACATTTAAATTAACATTCTTTGAATCCCAAGCCCAAAAATCAGCTGCTGTGAGCTGAGTTCTGCTACTCTGGGGTTCAGATTTTACTCTCACGAGCACGAAGCATTGGATGTGACCAATTCTGGGATAACAACAGGCTTACAGTTTCTACATGGGTGCAATTTAGCTTTAGCACTGGGTACAGGAGCATGTCACCATGTCAGCACCCAGGCCACCAGGTGAATAGCCAACGAACACCAGCTTTGAACTAAAATATGAGAGGATGTTTCCTTCCAGTGGCCCCAGTCTCTCCCTACCCTTCTCAAACATGCTATCAGGAAAGATTCACACACTTTAAAGAGTCAATGACTGATTGTTCTCAAGGTTTCTGATATTTTAACGAATTATTTTGAAGAGGAAAGAATGAATAGTTAATGGCAAAATTTTAGACATTGATAGGACATTTGGGGAAGTAAACTCTTGCAGTCTCCCCCCCCACACACACACACAGATATAATCACACGCACCTTAAAGCCCATAGTTGAGGTGGTCATCTGCTCTATCTAATCTCAAGACTCCTTCCATGGGACAGACTGGTTGAAATAAGTCATCTTACTAGAGTAGAGTGGCAGGGAGTGTTGAGGAGACAAAGTCACAAAGACAAAAGTAACCAGTGAAAACACACAAGTCGAGGGGTGTTTAGGTTTGGAGAAGCTTTCTGCTCCTAGTGGGAAGGGAGTTGAAACATACAAATCTCATTGTACCCCCTTGTCTTCCAGATGAGGAACTGAGGAGCTAAGATGTTGAAAGCCCCCCACGGTGGCTCATCCAATCAGCAGGGATGCCAGGTCAGAGCACATGCCTCTGTCAACTGGGCTCTTACTCTCATTGAGAGGGGCTACCTCCGAATATCTGAGTTCCATTGACCTTCTTTGTAGCAACTGAAATAAGAAAACAACGTGAAAAGCCTCTGCCTCCTAGTGCCATTCTCATATTGATTGTCCATCTGTCTCCGTGGAATTGAAGGGCAGCATTTTCTCTGTGCTTTCCCCTCTTGCCTGATGCAGATATAATATACTGCTGTTGCCCCCGGTTTTCCCCTGGATGTTCAAGTAATGTCCAGGCCTCGGGGAAGTACAACTTCTTCCTTATCAGTGGCAGTAGGTATGAAAATTAAGTCTTCCCTGAGACAGTGTGTATGATCTCAGATGCAGTCCACTTGATATCATGAGCTCCTCATCAGTGAAATCCACCAAGACTAGAAGGGAGAAATGCCAGAAGGGTACAGGGGTCTGGGACTGCAGAGAAGGCTGTAAATGAGGGGTGGCGGTGCGGTGCAGAAACTAAGGGAAGATGAGAGGCATCAATGTCAGCAGATGATGTGTGACAGGTGTTCATTACAGGGATCACACTACACTTCTGTCATTTATATAAATCAAAAAGAATTTCCACAGAGCTCCTCTATAATTTAGTATCAGCCAGCTTTAAAACACAGATTTTCTTTACTTCTTAAAAGGACTTTAATCTATCTAGCTTCCATTTTCAGAGTGGGAAAATCAGGGGAGGATTCTCAACCCTGTTGTGTAGCTGAAGAGCTCTGCTAGGAAGGGTCAGTGCCTACAGAAATCCTCAGAGGCATAGTGCAGTTGCCTGAATCCTGGCACCTGCTTTTACAAATGCTGTGCTCACATCACCTACCTGTTCTGATTTCTCCAAGATGTTGACAAATTAGGGATGTGCAAACTCCTTGGGCTCATTCACAATCTGCATAGACACCACAGGCTGTCAGCCTCCTGGGAGTTTGAAGAAAGGCTGAAAGGCTCTCCCTTTCAGCTTTCCTGTTTGATAAAGCCCAAGAAAAGCAGAATACTGGGGATTCCCGCAGCCTCTGCCCCATGGGTCTCCTAAGAGCTTTGGAATGGCAAAAGCATAGGACCCTGCCACATCTTTCTATACAGCAGTCAGGATACTGGGAATACGGGAGCAGCCTGGAAGGAAAAAGGACTTTTAAAAGCCATAGACAGTCCATCCAAAGTGCAGCTGGATGCCACACCAAGAGAAGGATGGTGCTGAAGGCAGACAGCCCTGCTCTTTGCCTTCTTGCTGAGGAAGAGAATTTAAGCCAAAAGAACAAATGGATACATTGGAGATTCCTTAAAGTTCTTACTGTAATTATATAGCCTTAGGAGATGAGGAATTGTAAAGTAGATGTTGGCTTTTTCCCAAAAGGATAATTATTTCCGTTTCTTTTTCCCCTTAGAGAAAAGAAACAAAAATCATATTAATACTGTAGTCAAGACTAAGAAAATGAGTCTGTTTTGACTTAATATATACCAAAAATAAGAGACAATCTTGTAGGGGTCAACAAAACCTAGCCAGAGAAGTATTTTTATTTCTTTTTTTTAAATTTTATTTATTTATTTGACAGAGAGAGACACAGCGAGAGAGGGAACACAAGCAGGGGGAGTGGGAGAGGGAGAAGCAGGCTTCCTGCTGAGCAGGGAGCCCGATGCAGGGCTCGATCCCAGGACCCTGGGATCATGACCTGAGCTGAAGGCAGACGCTTAACGACTGAGCCACCCAGGCACCCCAGTATTTTTATTTCTGCTATTAGTTAAACATTGACTTCTTAAATAAGAGGAATGGCTTGGCCAATAATAATGATTAGACTCTGACATGGTCTTAAGAAGAAAGAAGTCTTAGAAAGAAAAATCCCCCCATTCTGATGGCACCCTCTGCCCTGATTGGTTGAGGGTAGGGAGGGTAGAAGGGGAAAAGGACACAGTGGGAGCGGAAGCTACCCTGAGATCACAGCACTCCCATCATGGACTTAGGATGTCATGGAATATGTTTTCATTTAGTTGCTGTTTTCCAACACCCAAATAATTAGGCTGCTTTTCCTCTTTTACTCTGGAGTTTAAAACATGCAATGCAATGAAACATTGGCAGGCTAGGGAGTATTTAGGTAAACTGGTCCTTAATTTCTCAGGCTAATCCTGAAGCCACTTGTAACTAAGTGAAGACACACCTGTTGTCTTCTACCTCCCCTCCTACAGACTGACCTTGGAACTCCTCAGCTCTCCCCATGAGGGGCAGGGGTGCAATGGAAGAGCAATTCTAGGTCTCCAGTCAGGGCCTCTGAAGGCAATTCCTTAGGCATGAAAAATGCTTAGACATTCAATAAAAACCAGCATAGCCCAAAGCCTTAATTTGGATCTAGATAAAACAAAGCTCTGACTCCAAATTCAAACGTGGTTTAGTTTCAGACTGTAGACTCCTGTCACTGCGAAAGTTCTTGACATCCCTCCTGGTGATCTCCAACATCAAGGACATACCTCCTTCACCTCCTCCTCCTAATGCTCTCCCTCTACCATACCACCCCTTAGAATGAGCTGTCCTGTAGAATTTACTCTCAGATCTGGCTTCTGGGACAATAAACCTACTTTCTAAGAGGATGTGAGGATCATCAGAGCATGAACTATACTCAAGTTCCCAATTACAGAGCAGGCATGAGCTCTCTACAGCACAAGAGAAAATTCTGTTTCCCTCAACTCTAGAGCCCTTTCCCAGCTTCTAAACCTATCTGCTCTAATTCCAGCTTGTGCTTTCCTGTTTAGTGAGAAATATTTATTCTTCCCTGTGTCAGTGACTGTCTCATATTCTGTATGGCATAAACACCAAGCTGGGAATCTAGAGTCCTGAGTTTTACAACCAGATCGGCCATGAATGTGCCAAGACCTTGAACAAGTCATGTGACCTCTCTGGGCTGGAGTTTTCTCACTTATAAAATAAGGAAATTAAGGTAGAATACCATTACAGTATCGCCAGCTTTAATTTTATTAGAAATAAGTGGCTTCCTCCTCTGAGCTCCCATAGCACATTGTTTATCCTTCTCTGTAGACATGTTATTAGAGTTTGTCTCTTTACAAACATTTCCCCACTGTACTGTGAGCCCCTCAAGAACAAAGACTGTCTCCTCATTATTTTTTTTCCTCTGCACCTGAGGAAAATGGAAGAAAGAAGAGGAGGAAAGGGGATGGGAGTACTACCAACCTTTGTTGAGCTCCTGTTAAGTAGAACTCTGTGCTATACATCAGACATAAAGTACTTCTTTTAAATACAATCTCTCTACAACCATTGTAATCCCAAATCTGCAGATGAGGCAACTGAGAAATTAATTTACCCAGCTCACAGAACTAGACCAGAAATGAAATCCAGGTTTCCCTTCTTTGCCTACTGTCCAAGAACAGCAAGGCTTTGCTAAAATTTCCCAAATAGCTAGAAGATGCTCAATAAATACTCATTTAATGGATGTTAAATAAACCCTCTTGTTTGGCTTTTGGTCAGGCTTGGATGTGCCTTTGATCCTTATCTTTACTGAGGTGAGAAGGGGACAGAGTTGACATGTGGACAGGCAATGAGAGCACAGGGTGCAATTTTATTACAAGGATGTAGGAATTCTTTAATTAAGAAGAGGGCAGGGCAGAGCTCTTACTGGATATGAAGAAATAATGGTGAATATTCTCAAGGTAACTCAAGGTCTCGGGTACTTCACCCTGAAGAATAAGCTAAAGTCCTAATTTGCATCATTACTCAACCTACACATTCCCAGAGGACACAATTGTTTTTACAGCCTTGGAAGGTCACATTATTCTTTCTTGCTCTGGTGCCCCTCACAATTATGAACAGGTGAGCAGACAGAGAAATCTATATTGAAGGCTCAAAGCGTGAGGGGCTTCCAGGTCCAGAAGCCTGCAAGGTGCTTGGCCTGAGGATGGCAAACACTGTGGGCTCCCATCATGTGGCCCAAAAGGCAGAGATATTGGAATTGAAATGGATTACTGTCTTCAGGGCATGCTAGCTTAGTACCAATACCTAAGAAAGGCTCTTTGGTTCTAGTTAATTTATCTTAAGCACAAATAAATTCTTGGAGTGCTCTGAGTTAATGTTCCCCTCAGGGGAGAAAGGAAAAAGAAAGGAGATCATCTGTTCCTAAGGGTGCCTTAGGATTGTGCCTGGAGCTCTTAACCCATTCGAGATCCACATAAATCTCTCACGGGGGTATTTGATATTGTTTTAAGCAAGGAGTGCAGTAGAGCAGTGAGGAGGAGGATGTTCATTTCTGTCTAGCGGTGAGTTAATGCCTGTCTGCAGGCAAAGTACCAAAAAAATAGCACATTACATTTATTTCTTTCTAAATAGAGTACTGCTTTAATAGCTGGTTGGAAGATGAGGCTGTTTGATATCCATTTATGAAACAGACAACAGATCCTAACACTTCAGAGAGGTAGGCTGTGTTATAAGGTGTCCAGTATTTCTAAAACACCATGTAATGGCCCTAAACTTTGGCTTTTTCTGCTTAACTATGCAGTAGATTTTGTGTATCCATTTACTCAATAAATCCTTAATGAGTGTCTGCCATGAGAGATAAAACATCAGAATGGTTAAGAACATGGACTCTGGAACCATATTGCCTGGTCTGAATCCTGGCTTAGCCACTTATTAAATCTGTTAATTTTGGCAAATTGTTTACATTCTCTGTGCCTCAGTTACCTTATCTGTAAAATGGGGATAATAATAGTGCCAATTTTGGAGGGTTCTGTGAGAATTAAATTAACTAATATGTAAAGCACTTGAAACATCTTTATGACACATGTGTTTATTATTGCATGCCATGTGCCGGAGCCAAACCTATCACTCAAGCTATTAAGATCTATAGGATAAAGAGACACTCTGAATGGATTGGATTTCTTATTTGGATATAAAGGACAAGGGACACATATATCAGAGGCTTAGGAAAGCTCTATAGTGTAATACAGTGTTTATCCCAATTTTATCCCAATTGGTAAGCCAGAGGGTTGTATGCAGTATAAGGAAAAAGAATTTTCTTAAAATTTTAATGTATATGTAAAGTCTTATATTAAGAAAAATATATGTAACACATTAAATCTTTTATTTTGTGGATATTATTACTTAGGAATAAGTAAAAAAGAAATACTTCAGTTGATTTATTTTATTTTTTTAAAGATTTTATTTATTTATTTATTTGAAAGAGAGAGCGATCACAAGCGGGTGGGGGGGCAGAGGGAGAGGGAGAAGCAGGCTCCCGGCCCAGCAGGGAGCCTGATGCGCAGCTTGATCCCAGGACCCTGGGATCATGACCTGAGCTGAAGGCAGACACCTAACCGACAAAGCCACCCAGGCGCCCCCCTTGGGTTGATTTAAACAGAGGACTTCTAGGTTCCCATAGGATAATGGCAGCTACTTAAATATAAATTTCTTACATATCCTCAAGCAACAACAACAACAACAGACAACAAATAGAACAAATATAGTTGAACTGTACCTATGGTAGCATCGCTAGGAGACATCACTAAGAATATAGTAGATTAGGTGACTTATTATTGTTCAGCAAATATTTACTCTCTATTTCCCACCTAAGAATCACCACCACCATTCCCTGATGGGATCTGCTGTGACCAATTACATGACAGGGATAAGGTGTAGGCAGAAACCTGATATGTGCTTACATGGTGGGGTTTGATCTTTTGCATGCCTGTTTTTTGCCATGAAAAGACTATGTCTTATTTAATAGCTAGTCCAAGAAAGATTAGAGACACTTAAGGAAGACCTGGATACAACTTGTAGCTTGTAACAAAGCTCAGCCAAACCCAGTCTAGATCAGCTGAATCCACCACCTTACATAAGTGAAAAATGAATGTTTGTTGTTTTATGCTCTTGAGTTTTAGGGCTGTTTGTTTTGCAGCAATATCAGACAGACAGAAATTAGTGCCAGAAGTAAAATACTGCTTTAACAAGAATTTTAAATATTTGGCATTGATTTTGGGACTGAGAAGTGGGCAATGAAGAAAGTTACAAGAGGATGGAAAATAATGATCTATATTACACAGTAGGAAATTATTTGGTAAAATATCAGCTGTGGTATCTTAGAAGGCAGAAAATGTGTGAGCTGATTGCTACTAGTTGCATTTGATAAGGTACTCCATGAACGCGATTAGGCCAGGAAAATACTAACCAGTTTGCAAACAATATTTAGAGGAAAATTACAGTGCTTATTAGTAAATCAAAGGGATTGCTATTATGACACAGCCTCAGAGCAAAGGCCAAACCAAAGGTTTTTCAGTAAAACATTACCTCAGGATAAAGATCAAATCAAGGCTGTGCCTATAATGCTTGCTTATATCACTGAAGAGATGAAGGTAAAGTCTACTAGCCTTCTATTTAGTTCGAAAGGAAACAAGTAAATAAAAGGATAACTAGAAAGCTTGATAACATGATCCCATAGAAGAATGTTGTGTCCAAATTTACTGCAATTTAAGCCCAGAAAGAGAGAGACATGTATCAAAAAGAAAAAAAATGTGTGTGACTCTGGGAACTTGTGTTAATAGAAATCAAATAATAAAACAAGAAGGAACTCCCAAAAGTTGGAGCCAACAATAATGAGGAATAATGGATGTAGAATTACTCCTACAGGGGATCACCAGAGCCTACTGGAGGAATATTTCTATCCCCACTGTAGTAGAATCTGACATTTGCCCAGCAGGATTTAGAATTTCTATGGACATGTGATTAAGTGCTATATGACTGCTATTCTTGCCAGTTTAAAGTTAGAATGTTTAGAATTAAGTTAATTAATTAGGTGGACCTGTTTCTGGTCCACCACAATCTCTTCTGGTCCACCACTGTATATTGGATATGTATGGAATGGTAGGGAGATAACAATTTGCCTTCTTAGGTCAGGGTTCTCTGGATCAAGAGAAGCCACACCAGCTTTGATATAGATCATGAAATCCTGTTCTTCATGCCTTATGCCATGATTTGATAAGACTTTGGGGCTCTTGGAATAAGACTGAGTGTATTTTGAGTATAGGAAGGATATAGATATTTATTTATGTGAAGGCCTATGGTAAATTAGATTATTGTTCAACAAGTATTCACTTCCCATCTCTCTCAGCTTTCATGGAGAAAACAAATTTTTTGGCCCCATTGATGTTGGATTCATTCATATGCCTTTACTGTCAATGGGATATATTGCAAATAGAGAATTGAAATGTATTCTCATAAAGGACTTGGTTTCTTGCACTCCTGGCTTTTGTCATGAAAATAACATGACTTGCATAGCTACTAGTTCAAGGAGAATAAAAGGCACGTAGAGTAGACCAGAACCCGATCCACAGTTGTAACTAAACCCAGCCAAACCCAGCCTCAATCCACCCAATCTCAGCAGACCCAAAGATGAAGAAGCAAAAAAATAAAAGCTTGTGGTTACATACCATTTAAGTGATTTTTTATACAGTAATAGCTTGCTGATATAAAAAGAAAGCTACAAATTTTATTTTACAAAGAAATAGAAAAATAAAAATCTGAAACTAGAAGAAAGCTACAAACTTTATTTTACAAATAAATGGGAAAATAAACATCTGAAGCTAGCAGAGCCACAGAATTATAGAGATATATATAGAGAGAGAGATGCAGGGGGAGACTATGAAGAAAAGAAGAGTGCAATACACATATAAATTTACCCCCAGTAAGAGAGAATCCCATCCTAAGCTGAGAAATACAGAGAAAAGCCCTGAGATGGTAGATAAGACTACTGGCAACTGGCAATTAAAAGGGGCTTGAGAAGGTGTAGTTTCGAATGTGGCAATATAGGGAAGATGAAGCTCTGGGAGAAAGGACAACTTGGAAAAAAAGGTCTCTGTACCAGTTTTCAATTTATTGTCTCTCAGTTCCATATCCACCCCTCCTTGCCCTGCTTTGTAATACTGAAGCCAAACCCTGTAAACATGTTTCCTTTGCCAACTGACACAATATAAAGCTTTATCAACAGAGAGTGCTGGAGTAACAACTTCAAGGTGAGAGCCACATGAAGATATTTCTCTTCTAAATTCTAATTCACCATTTTTTAAATTCAGCATTGCAGCCTAGTGACCTCCTTGGACCCATTCTGGGTATGCCCTCAGGCCACTCTGTCTCTATCTAGCAACCACCTCTGACCCACTCCAGTGAGCTACTTCCTTGGTAGCTCCAATTGCATCCTCAAGCCACCCTCTCCACACCTAGCAGCTAATTCTGGGGCCTCCAGGGGGCCACTTCCACGGCAGCTTCAGCTACACCCCCAGGCAATTGTATCTCCACTTGACCCATGTCATCTGGGAACTTTTGTCATTACAGTCAGGCTGTATGTACCTCTTTAAACAAGTCTGAATCTTGTGTTCATGGGTATGAAGGTGTTCTTCTAAGTCCTTAGTTTCTTTAATGCCATTCTCTTTCAGCCTAGAAGTAGTAGCTGATTTCTTTAATCTGCTACTTCTGGAACACTTAGGGCCCTCTTTTATCTCTTTTAGTAGTCAATTACTTATTACTACATAACAATTCTTTATATTAAGTTTAAGTTTTCAACTTCCAATTATTGATGTATTTTTATCTCCTGCCTGGACCCTGACTGATATAGTGTCCCTTGGAGTGGCTTGGTTGTAAACGGAAAGTAGAAACCAAGCAGTTGAAATCAGAGCTCCACAGAAATAATAGAAGAAACACTCAGAAAGCCAGAGTCATTTTCTCCCCAAATAGACATCATTAGTTAAATAAAGTGGACTTCACTGTACAAAAGAAACGTAAAGAGACTTAGCAAGCCAAGCAACTCTTCTCACTTCTCCATATAAACGTCCTCCATATTTTTAATCTAGGAAATTTCCAACACATTTTAAAATAAACAGTAAATATCAGAACATCAAGCAAAGCTGCTATAAAAAGAAAATGAAAACTGAGAATCAAAAACTTCTCAAATGATAAAAAAATTCCCTCCCCGCCCCCAATCAACCATGAAGTAGAGAAAAACTAAGACAGTAGTCCAACAGTAACTAATTTAAAGAGCATTTGCAGAAGAAAGATTTATTTCAACCAGGGATTAAAACTCATTACAGAAATGGGGGGGGGCGGGGAGGAGACAAAAAAGAAAAGAACATAAAATGAGAAATGGCTGAACTCAGGGGAAAAAAACTGAAGAAAAAGACAATCTCAGAAGGGAACACTAGATTATGAAGTGTTCAGGTGAAAATAGATTTGATTGAAAATATATTAAATAAAATTGATAAGAGAAATGAAAACAGCCCAGAGAAGGAAAAGAAAAAAAAAATATGTAAAAAGTATTAGAGACAAAGTGATATATAGAAGACAAGCAAGGGATATCCAACATACATAATTGGAGATCCCAAAGCAAAAAAAGCAAGACAAAATAAAGATTTCTGAATAATGCAAGAAAACTTTTTAAAAACAAAAAAGAACTGAATCTACATATTGAAAGAGCCTACAGTGTACCTCAAAAAACTTGATTCCAAGTAGTTAACACCAGAATATAGCCTAGTAAAATTATTCAAATATTGACTTTAATGAAATAAATTTCTAGGACTCTGGACAAAAAGACCAAGTCATTTACAATGAATGGTTACCAAGTCAGCCTCCAACTTCTCAAAAACAAGATACAAAGAAAGTCAACAGTGAGGCAACATTTCCAATAACTCAAGAAATATAAAATTGGTGAATTTCTACTTGTAAGTTTCACCTCAATACATCTAACACTTTAAAAAATAGAACTCAAAATTAAAAAGTTAGTAGACAATCCTGGTAAAATCAGAAGGCAATAACAACACAGTTTTTTAGTCTTCATGAATCTTCACACTAAAACAAAGAATAGTTAGAAAGCAAAACCAAAAGCTCATAGACAACATGAGGAGAGCCCCCAAATAACTAACAGCTATTGATTGGAAAGCTTGGAAGTCCAATTTGACAAAAGCAGCTGGAACAGGATGATATTTTGCCCTTCATTGTGGGTGAGTACAAGTGAGCTGCAGTAGAGTTCAAAGAGAATGGAGAAGTCTGGCTTCTATAAACTCTGAAAACTGACCAGTTAAAGATCTCCTCCAGGAAAGGGGTGGAAACTGATGGAATGGAATTAAAATTGATAAGGAAAATAGAGATAAAGAATTAAAAAAAGATGCAGATGAAATTAGGGAAGAATAACATAGCCAGGAGACCTCAGACAACAAATTGCTATTTTTTTAACACTACACAAAACCACAGAAGAGAGAGCTCTGTGAAGTTAGAAAGTCTATCTTGACCTGAACACAGATTTTTTTCTAAAATTAGTGAACTAGGGAAACTAATTTCATATAAATAAGAGCATGAGAAAAACATTGAGGTTAAATCCCAGAGTAATTATAATTAAAAAAAAAACTAGAATAAATTAGAATAAGGAGCAGAAAGACAAATACCATATGATTTCACTTATATATGAAATCTGAACAATAAGACAAATGAGCAAGCAAAGAAATAAAAAGCAGAGACAAACCCATGAATACAGAGAGGGAAGGGGGGTGGGGTGATGGGCAAAATGGGTGAAGGGGAGTGGAAGATAAAGGCTTCCAGTTATGGAATGAATAAGTCCCAGGTATGAAATGTACAGCATATGGAATATAGTCAATGGTATTTTAATAGTGTTCAGGGTGATAGATGGTGGCTACACTTGTGGTGAGCATAGCATAATGTATAGAGTCGTCAAATTACTCTGTTGTACACCTGAAACTAATGTTACACTGTGTATCAACTATATTTCACTAAAAAAAGAAATGTTTAATGTAGAAAAAGAAAGAATGAAGAGCAGAATTATATCCCTTCCAGGAAAAAATAATTGTCCACAGAGAGATCAAAACTGTAACCTACAATTTCAAAACTAAAAGACACTTTTAAAGAGTGATTTAAAAAAGAGATTAAAGTGTGACTGGGTGGCTCAGTCAGTTTAGTGTCTGCCTTTGGCTCAGGTCATGATCCCAGGGTCCTGGGATCGAGTCCCTCCTTGGGCTCCCTGCTCAGTGGGGAGTCTGCTTCTCCCTCTACCCCTCCCTTCTGCTTGTGCTCTCTCTCTCTCAAATAAATAAAATCTTTTTTTTTTTAAGATTGTATTTATTTGCGAGAGAGAGAATGAGAGACAGAGAGCATGAGAGGGAGGAGGGTCAGAGGGAGAAGCAGACTCCCCACTGAGCAGGGAGCCCGATGTGGGACTCGATCCCAGGACTCCAGGATCATGACCTGAGCCAAAGGCAGTTGCTTAACCAACTGAGCCACCCAGGTGCCCCTCAAATAAATAAAATCTTAAAAAAAAAGAAAATTCATTAAAAAAGAGAGATTAAAGAATAATATAAATCATAACTAAAAAAACTCAAAAATGAGGTAATATAATAGAAAATAATAACAAATAAAAGAAGGAATTATCTCAGAAATGAGGACTAAACAAGGAAGAATCCATGGGTGAGTAAATACAACAGATAAATACTTAAAATAAATAGATGAAAAGGAGACCAAAATCTTAAATCAAATAGGATGCAAGAAAGAGAAAAAAAATGTGATAAAGAGATAAATATTGAAGATAGGCAAAACAAAATCTTGTATACAAATAATAAGAAACCCTGAAGAACAAAATGAAAGCAATGATAATATAAATAAAAAATATAAATATAAAGAAAGATAAGAATCCCTAAAGAAGAAAACCAAAGCAAGGGAAATGTAAATATAAGTATAAATATAAAAAATTATAATCCAAGGAAACTTTCCTGTAATTAAAAAGAGAAAAATTTAACCACATATTGAAAAAGTACAACCCATATCTGAGACTGTCAACTAAGAATGACCATGAATGAGACATTTTTGTACAGATACTTGATTTTTAAAAAGAAAAAAATTTTGAGCAGTAACTGTATAAAAAGAGCAAGTGACTTATAAAAGAAAGAAAATTAGATTATCATTGGACTTTTGCCAGCAATGCTTCTTGTCAGACAAAAAGCCAAGTTACTGACAATGAATGGATACCAAGTTAGCCTCCAGCTTCTCAAAAACAATATACAAGATAACATAAGAATAATGCCATCTTCTCAATAAGTTCAAGAAACTTAGAACTGGTGAGTTTTATTGCATGTAAATTATACCTTGATAAACCCAATTTTTAAAAAATACAAACTTGAACTCAAAAGTTAGTAGAGAACAATGGGGAAACGTTAGTAATATAATCAAAGAAAGAAAACCTGACCCAGGGATTTTATATCAAGCAAAACTAACCTTCAATAATGAAGAGCACAAATTTGTTAGTAACATACAAGAAACCAGGAAATATTGTTCTCATGGACATTTCCTGAGAAACGCTTAGTAGAGAACAAACATCAGAAAACCAAATGACCAGAGCAACTTTTACACAAGGACTGCATCAGAAAATATAATTGCTTGAACAACTATGATTAATGAGGGCTGAGAAAGAAAAAGTCTGGTATGAAATGGCTATAATGTACATATAGTATAACTGCAAAAAAGGGGGTAGGAAAATGGGTAGTGCATATACAGTAGTGCCCTCTTGGCAGCAGTTTTGCTTTCTGCTGTTTCTGTGTTACTCAAGGTCAACCACGGTCTGGAAGTGTATGACCCTCCTACTGATGTATCATCAGGTCAGTAGTAGCTTAATGCTACATTACAATGGCTACATCGTTCACCTCAATTCATCTCATCACATAGCCTTTTTATCATTTTACAGCACCATGAGAAGGGTGAGCACAGTACAATAAGATATTTTGAGAGAGAGAGACAATATTTACATAACTTTTATTATAGTACATTATTTTAATTTTTCTATTTTATTATTAGTTATTGTTGTGAGTTTCTTACTATGCTTAATTTATTTTAAGCTTTATCATAGATATGTATGTATAGGAAAAAATATAGTGTGTATATATATATATAGGATTTGATATTATATGCAGTTTCAGACTTCCACTGGGGGTCTTGGAACATATCCCCCGTGGATAAGGGGGAACTATTGTATGTAACAATTTTAACACCTCTTAGTAATCATTTGACGGTGATATTATTATTATTACAAGAGTTTAAGTCATCCCTCAAAGATGAGATGGACTGCCTCCCAATTAATAGGTCAGATATCAAGATTGATGATGCCATAAATACACAGAAAGGGTATGAAAAAGTTTATTACTAACATAATGAGGCTTTCCGGGGAGTGCAGGGCAGGCTCCCAGCAGGTCCAAACATGTCTTGAGAGAAAAAGGACAAGCAACCAGCTTAGCCTTTTTGCTGTTTAAGAGAGGGAACATGCAAGCTTTGTTATCAGCTAACTCATATGTGAGGCAAGAGGGAAAGAAGAAGTAGAGCTTGAAAGCTGTTAGCAGTCAAACATCAAAAAGAGAGTCAGAGTCATTGTTACACTGAGATTCTTATGCATAATGTGATATAATCTTGGGATATTTTTCATACCAGATATCCAGAAAGCTATCAAACATTACTAAGATCATCCCAGAAGAACTCAGAAGCTAAAGTGAATAGGCTCCTAGGCCAAATGTAGAACATTTTGAGTTTCATTAAGGTATAATAATTGCAACAGATTTAAACTCTTCCAATATGTTTAAATCTATGAGCTCATAATGATAGTAAGAAGAAACTAATTGGTCATTTTCAAAGAATTAAATAGCAGAATATCATCACTTTGTATCACCTAATGAATTAATGGATCTAGGCTTTGAAATAGATAGATATTCTGTGCCTCCAAGTGAAAGAGCACACCAAGACCTATAGTTTTGCCAAATGGATTGAGTCTGAGTCTAATCAAGACTTTAGATCCAGCAGAAAATTTACAGAAAATATGGAAGACAGAGGAACATGTTGAGTTACACCATTAGTATGCAATCAGCAAAATCCAGACTGACTACAACTCTACAAGGCAAACATCTCAGATCTATGACAAATAAATTGTATGTAAAATAAAAAAATAGAGGGAGAAACTGTAGACTTAAAAAAATGCTTAGAGACATATCATGTTTTTATAAAGAGCAAGACTAAACTAGTATGTCCAGGGATGCAGTTTGGAGTGAAAAAACTATAACAAAATACCCAAAAAGTCAAGATAATGGTTACTTCTGGGAGAAGGAAGGAGGTTCTGACTGAGACAGGGCACATGAAGGAGGTTCTGAGGTGGGCAGCAAAGTTTTATTTCTTGACCTAGCTGGTGATTACAAAGGTGTTTGCCTTCATTAATCCATATATTTGTTTGTGTGGTTTTCCATATCTGTGTTTTATCTATAAAAGAGGTTTTTTTTTTAAGTTGGAAAGGGGAAATTGAGTTCAAAAATATTTAATAAATTATTATTCCAGTGGTAGGTGGATTTGGCAAAAGTCATGAACGTGCTTGACTGGCTGGGGTTCAAAAAACACTGAAAGTTTAAGAGCTCAGGCCCTGGAAAGTCACAAATTGGGGTTGAAATTCCCATTCTATTAATTATTGACTATGTGATCTCTAATCCTTAGTGTCCTCATCTGTAGAATCAGTATAATAATGATAACTACCTAATAGGGCTGTTGTGAGGTATAAATGAGATAATCCATCTAAAGCACTCAGTAAAATGCAGGCCATATAGTAATTACTCAAAAAATGCTATTTGTTGTTGTTATTGCTGTGGTTGTTGTTTTGGGGAATGATAGAAGCTTTTAACTCGGCATCTTTTTTATGGACCACTAGGGACTTCTATGAGTCCTCTTTCCATATGCATTGCAGTTATCAGAGTTCTTTTTCTTCTCTGCTGCTCCAATTATAGTCCTGAGAAAATTCTGACTTCATTTCTTTAAGCATTGAAGCTTTGGGATACATAGGAAAATGAAAAGTGTTACAGATTTCCGAACTATATTAAACCAATATAACTTGCTGCCCAACTGCCAGAGGGACCAGCATGGCAGTAACTGCTAGATTGATGGTGACCAGAGAATTTGAGAACTCATTTAGCCTATGGCAAGTATGCCTACCACCTCCCGAGGTATCAGGAGACAATAGTTATGCTAACACTTCCAGATTGGGCCAGTATTTGGAGATGTAGCCTCTAAAGGAATTACCCTTCTCAGCACACTTTCCACTGATACATTTGTCAGTTATATATATATATATACACATGGCCTATCCGTATTCAGCAGCCAACTCCTCCAATGAGTGTCTATTTCCTACTGACCCATCGTGCATCATTGCCTTTTATTCAAGTCTCATGGCAGGTAGGGAGATGCCCTCTGGGATAGAATGCTTGCAATTAGTTTTAGACTGCTTTAGCCTAAGGTACATGTTGAATAGGGAGTAGAAATGTTCCTCTATGTTACAAGCATCTCCTCTCTCTATTCTCCACCATTTGGGCATACACATTCTATTCTCATTTCCCCTACCTGAATTTTCACAGCCAACTCAGTTCAGCTAAGTTCTCCCATTTCAGATATCTTACTCTGCCTGTTAAAATTTGCATAGTACTTTCCTCCTCATCATTTCAGCCATCTATCAGGCAGGTGTTATTAACGTCTTTTATTTTTCTACAAGGAATCTGATCTGATGTTTAAATGACTTACCCACAGTTCCACATGGCAAAGGTGGGACAGAAGCAGATGCCTCTCCATTATACATGTCATGTCTATGACTTCCTTCCACTATGTCCTGCAGACACTGCATTCTCCTATGGGAGAACTTTGAGATGTTCTATTTATGTATTTACTGATTTATGAATGTATTTATTTATCAATGTGTTGGTTGGTTTATTTTATATAAATTATTATGTTATATGTTATATGACTATCTGATAGAAATGGAATAATATACAATTAAATACAGTAGTCTACAATAATTACTAGTCATTTTTAACAAGTAATGAAACTAAATTTTCAAAGAAACATCATCATTAAAAATTCAGGTTTACTTCTAAAAGTTCTATCAAAATGCTGTCTTTTATTATCTTTTCTTGGGACCTTTTTATTCTATTTTCAATTCATTTCTAATGATTTTTAAATATTCAGAAAGTATGAAGACTAATATAATGAACATTTGTGGACCCACTACCCAAATGTTTAATATTTTCTCCATATTTGCTTCTAATTTTTCCCTCTTTTTGAAATAAAATATTTCAGAAAAGGCTAATGTTTCCACATTCTATTCTTCCAGACCTATTGTTCCCTTTCCCACCCCAAAACAAACCATTGTCCTGAAGGTGATATGTGTATTTTCCATTCATGTTTTTAAATATTTACTCTGCATGCATTTATCCATTCATTTAAAAATATAATCTCTGCACAAATAGTATCACCCTCCTGTATATATAATTATACAACTTGCTTTTTCCACCTAATATTATGTTTTTGAGGTCCATAATAAGTAAGGATAATCCTTTTCATTTTTTGTATCTACTAATATATTTAAACTTATTTCTACCTTATTTTGTGTTTTCTTTTCCATACTTTTTTCCTTCATTGCCTCTCTTTCCCTGCCTCTTGTTAAATTAATAAGGTTGTCTGTAGTGCTACTTCCCCTCATTTGTGCAGTGGAAACTGTAGATTATTTGTCTATTATTTTGACTGTTATCCCACCCTTTTTTTTAAGTAGGCCAATGTGGGGCTTGAACTCATGACCCTGAGATCAAGAGTCTCATGCTCTACTAACTGAGCCAACCAGGCACCTCTCCCCAAATTTTTAACAAACATACTTAACTGAACATTTTTAATGAAGTCTAAAATTAACAATTCTTTATCCTCCTCTTTAATGAGAAAAAGACTTTGCCATGCACAAATCACTCCTGTTGCTAGAATTTATTTCTATTAATTATACATTGCTAATGCTTTTTAATAATCCATAGTGAATTAATCAATGTATTTTGCTAGTTTGGTTGTTTGATATATGGCCTTTATTATGTTGAGATATGTTCCCTCTAAACCAAGTTTGTTGAGGATTTTTATCATGAGTGGATGCTTTTTATACATCTATTGAAATGATCATATGATTTTTATTCTTTCTCTTATTGATGTGGTGTATCACGTTGGTTGATTTGTGGATATTGAACCACACTTGCAACTCAGGAATAAATCCCACTTTCTCATGGTGAATGATTTTTTTAATGTGTTGTTGGATTCATTTTGTTAATATTTTATTGAAGATTTTTGCATCTATGGTCATCAGAGATATTGGTGTGCAGTTCTCTTTTTATGTAGTGTCTTTATCTTGTTTTGGTATCAGGGTAATGCTGGCCTCATAATATGAATATGGACGCTTTGCTTCCTATTCTATTGTTTTGGAATAGTTTGAGAAGAATAGATATTAACTTTTCTTTAAATGTTTGGTAGAATTCACCTGTGAAGCCATCTGGTCCTGGACTTTTGTTTGTTGGGAGTTTTTAATTACTGATTCAATTTCATTGCCGGTAATCAGTCTGTTCAAATTTTCTATTTCTTCCTGATTCAGTTTTGGGAGGTTATATGTTTCTAGGAACTTATTCATTTCTTCTAGGTTGTCCAGTTCATTAGCATATAATTTTTCATAATATTCTCTTATAATCCTTTGTATTTCTGGGTGTCAGTTGTTATTTCTTCCTTTCATTTCTGATTTTTTTTTGTTAGTTATCTTTCTCTCTCCCTCTTTTCTCTCTCTCTCTCTCATGAATCTGACTAAAGGTTTATCAATTTTATTAATCTTTTTGAAGAACCAGATCCTAGTTTGATTGATCTGTTCTATTGTGTTTTTTAGCTTCCATTTTGTTTATTTCTGCTCTAATCTTTATTATTTCCTTCCTTCCTTTGGTTTTGAGTTTTGTTTGTTCTTTTTCTAACTGCTTTAGGTATAAGGTTAGGTTGTGTATTTAAGTTTTTATCGCTTCTTGAGGTAAGTCTGTATTGCTATAAACTTCCCTCTTAGAACAGCTTTTGCTGTACACCCAAAGATTTTGGACTGTTATGTTTTCATTTCCATTTCTCTCCATGTATTTTTTTAGTTCTCTTTGATTTCTTGGTTGACCCATTCATTGTTAGTAGCATGTTATTTAACCTTTATGTATTTGTGTTCTTTCCAGATTTTTCTTATTGTTGATTTCTAGTTTCATAGCACTGTAGTTGGAAAAGATGCATAGTATGACTTCAATTTGAATTTGTTGAGACTTGTTTTGTGGCCTAATATGTGATCTATTCTAGAGAATGTTTCATGTGCACTTGAAAAGAATGTAAATTCTGCTGTTTTAGGATGGAATGCTCTGAATATATCTGTTAGATCCATCTGGTCCAGTGTGTCATTCAAAGCCACCGTTTCCATGTTGATTTTCTGTTTGGATGATGTATCCATTGATATAAGTGGGGTTTAAAGTCCACTACTATTACTGTGTTACTATTGATTACTTCCTTTGTGTTTGTCATTAGCGGCTTTATGTATTTGGGTGCTCCCATTTTGGGTACATAAATATTTATAATTGTTATATCATCTTATTTGATTGTCTCCTTTATGATTATATAGTGTCCTTCTTTGTCTCTTGTTACAGTCCATTGTAAAGTCTATTTTGTCTAATATAAGTAGGCTACAAGGCTTTCTTTTCACTTCTATTTATATGATAAATGTTTTTCCATCTTTGCTTTCAGTCTGCATGTGTCTTTAGGCTTGAAATGAATCTCTTGTAAGCAGCATATAGGTGGGTCTTGCTTACTTATCCATTATCACCCTATATCTTTTGATTGGAACATTTGGTCCATTTACATTTAGATTCTTGATAGGTATGTATTTAATGCCGTTTTGTTAGTTGTTTTATGGTTGTTTTTGTAGTTCTTCTTTGCTCCATTCTTCTCTTGCTCCTTTCTCTCATGGATGCTGGCTTCCTTCAATGATATACTTAGATTCATTTCTCTTTATTTTTTTGCATATCCACTACTGGTTTTTTATTTGTGGTTACCATTAGATTCATATATAACATTTTATACATGTGGAAGTCTATATTAAGTTGATGATTGCATAAGTTTGAACCCATTATTTACTTTTCTTCTCCCCATGTTTTAGGTATATAATGTCATACTTTACATTCTTTTATTTTGTGAATCCTTTGACTGATTTTTATAGATATACTTAATTTCACTGCTTTTGTGCTTCCTACTTTTCTTGCTCCTTCTAATGGCCTTTCCTTTCCACTCAAAAAGTCCCCTTTAACATTTCTTGTAGGGCTGGTTTAGTGGTCATGAATTCCTTTAACTTTTGTTTGTCTTGGAAAACCTTCATCTCTTCTTCTATTCTGAATGATAGTCTTGCCGGATAGAGTATTCTTGGTTGCAGGTTTTTTTCTTTCAGCACTTTGAATATATCATGCAACTCCCTCCTGGCCTGCAAAATGTCTGCTGAAAAATCAGCTGATAACCTTAAGGGGTTTCCCTCATATGTAACTGTTTTCTTTTCTCTGGCTGCTTTTAAAATTCTCTCTTTATCACTCCTTTTTGCCATTTTAATTACTATGTGTCTTGGTGTGGACTTCCTTGGGTTGATGGGGGGGGGGGCGCTGTCTGTGACTCCTGTATTTCTGTTTCCTTCCCCAGATTCAGGAATTTTTCAGCTATTATTTCTTCAGTTAAATTTTCCCTTTCTCTCTCTTCTTTTAATGCAAATTATATTATGCTTTTTTTGGGGTCACTGAGTTCCCTAAGTCTATTTTTGTTCATTATTATTATTTTTTTCTCTTCTGTTCAGCTTGATTGCTTTCCATTAGTCTGTCCTCTAGGTTATTGATTCATTCTTCTGATTCTTCTAGTCTACTATTTATTCCCTCTAGTGTATTTTTAATTTCAGTTATTGAGTTCTTCATCCGATTGGTTCTTTTTTATGTTTTCTATCTCTGTCGAGAGTTTCACTGAAGTCCTCCACTCTTTTCTCAAGTCCAGTGAATATCTTTATGGCCATTACTTTAAATTCTCTATCATACATATTACTTATCTCTGTTTCATTTAGCTCTTTTGCTGTGATTTTGTCCTGTTCTTTCATTTGGGACATATTCTTCTGTCTCCTCATTTTGTCTAACTCTTTGTATCTGTTCTATGTGTTAGAAAAGTCAGCTACATCTCCTGCTCTTGAAAGTAGTGGCCTTATGAGACAGAGGTCCTATAGTGCCCAGTAGTGCAATGTCCCCTGTTCACCAGAATCTGGCACTTCAGGGATGCCTCCTATGTGTGTTTCCTGTGCCCTACTGTTGTGGCTGAGCTGCTTTTGCCTTTAATCTAGTCATTTGCAATGACTTTCTTTGCCTATTGTGGGCAGGGTTTGGTTCCTGTAGTATTGGTGGGCCAGTCTAGGGCTTCTTTGGGTTGGAGTCGAATCAGATCAGGCTTTTGCCAGAGATACAGTAACACCAAACTGTGGGATGTTTTCCCTATGACATCTCTTGAGACGCTTTCATTGGGGGTGGGGCTTATAGTCAGACTAGATGTCTGGCCCCAGCCCACTTCTGTGGCCAGAGTCAGACAGGTGTGTGTGGTTATATTCTCCTATTCCCAGGGCAGAAGTCACTTTGGAGGGGTGCTGGCCCCTACTGGGGTTGCTTGCATACTGCCAAGCATGTAGCAACACTGTGGATGGACCCTGGCATAGGGCATATTGGAGGGGGCAGGTCCACAGGAGACTGTAAAGATGCACAGTGTTAGCAAGGTTTGTGTAGGTCTTCAGTGTGAGGACACCCAGAGCCAAGGCCTAGCTGGAGGGGGCATGTCTGCAGGATAATGCCAGGACTTGGTGAACTGTTAGCAAGTTAGGTGGAGAGTGTTGGCACTGTGATGGTTCTTGCAGGTGTCTGTGTGTCTAGGCTGCAGGGTTGGGAAGGGAAATGAAGCCCCCAGCTCCTTCTTTCCTGGAGAAGTCTCTTAAATATCCTTGCCCCTCCCGCACCTGCTGTGAGATTAATAAATAAATCTCCTTCCCATATAACCCAGACATTTTTCAAACTGCTGCATCTATGCTGTAGTGGAGTTGTTTGTTGTATTATCTCTTTAAGGGGACTCAGTTTCCTCTCCCCTTCCCAGCTCTCTTAGAGGCTGAGCCCTCTGATTTTTAAAGTTCCAGGTGTTAAGCCCCACTGATTGTAAGAACTTGTGAAATTAGGCCCCTCTGGTTTTCAAATACAAATATGGAGATTTGTCTTCCCTCTGAATTCCCCAATGCCTAGGGTGCTTGGTATGAGAGTCTGTTTCTCTCCCCTCTCCACACCTGTGGTGTTCCTCCCTCCAGTGGACAATCCTGTGGATCTGTTTAGCTCCCAACCATGTCTCTTCCCTTCCTACCCTCTTCAGTGTGGCCTCTTCTCTACATTTAGCTGTGGAGGGTTTGTTACACCAGTCTTCAGGTTGTTTTCTGGGTTATTTACACTGACATGGGTGTTACCTAGTTGTATCTGTGGGAGGAGGTGAGGTTAAGATCTTCCTACTCCACCATCTTCTCCCTGCCCTTTCATACTTTTACCTGCTCTATAATAAGTGGCTTTTTCATGGTTTCTTCTAATTCATTAATTCTCTCTCTGTGTCCAATGTGGAATTTATCTTATATGTTGAGATTTTTCCATTTCAAGGATAATCTTTTACTTCCAGGATTTCCAGTTGTTTCATTTTTATAAACCTCTCTTCTTGGTTTATTTCTCACTCTATCGTGCCATAATTTATTGAGGGATATTCTTCCTTTCTTTATTTTGTGAAGATTCTGAGCACTCATGTTTTAAAGTCCTCTTTAGATTGCTATATTATTTTCATTTGATTGGGATGAATTCATCTCCCAATTATTGGTTTCATTTTCTCTTTTTCTTAGCATTACTTTCTCAAGTCTTGGGAATTTCAAGTTAGAGTCTTGAGAGTTTATTCTCTCTCTTTCTCTCTCTTATCCCTCTCCCTGTATTCCTTCTGGCCTAGCAGTTTTGTGGCTCCTTCCATGTAGCCTTATAGGGTTCTCAGTATGCAATTAGAACTCATATTGCATGTCCTGGATCAGGTACTTTCTTGGCCTTGCTCCTAGGTGAAAGTCTGAGTCCACCTCTTCCCACTTTGATGTAAATCAGAGCCCCCCAAAAAACAATAATATAAACTTTTATTAGCCTCTTTTTTGTGGGTGGCAGCCTCACCACCACAGACTTTGGTCTCTCACTTGGAATGTGGCCCCTTTTGTCTATATCACTCTGCAGTAGCTGAAACTCCTGACTGTCTATGCCTATTTCTGGACCCACAGCCTGGCAGACTCCAAGATTTAGCCCACTTGGCACTTTGTATTTGTTTTATTTATGTTGCACAGAGATGTTTGTGTTTGAATATAGTTTTGACTTTGAAATTGTCTCCTTTTAAAAAATTCTATATGTAGAAAGTCATTGAAAAGTTTCAAAGAGTAACCCTTCAATGAAATCTTGACCAGAAATTTCTTAAACCTTTTTTAACCTAAACCTATCAACTTTATCTTGGGTCTTATTGTTCAGAATGAAATATAATTAGTCTTTCAGTGTATGTTAAACCCTCTCATTTATTTCTCTCTGAATACCCTGAGCTTCTTCTGCTCCCCTGGATTCTATGGGCCCAGTGGCACAGCTAACATTTTCCACTATTCATTCCAGACCATGAAGACTCTAACCTCTCTTCACTTCTCAGTGGTTCTACACATGAAATAACTCATTCCACTTGTCAAATCATTGTTCCACACCAAATCATTGCTCTTTTGGTGTTCCTTTCCCATCCTAATTCTCAGTTCTACCATGGCACATTCACACCTTCCTAGGTCACTACAGCATCTGAGACATTTTTCTTCTCTAATCTGCACTACATTCCTGATGGCCCCAAAATCCATGTTGAGGTTCCTTTAGAATCTTGACTTTAAGGTTCTCGTTCTTGATGACATCACAGAAAAGGCTCTGTTTCATCCCTGAGCTCTCTGTCTCATCCCCAACCTCAGGAGCTTCCCAAGTAAAATTTCAAACTAGCCTTCATACTTTCATGGCAGAGAGAGACTGAAGAAAGAGCCAGGCCACTCCAGATTGGTAGCTGGTATGTTTAATAATCAGGGAAACTTACATACGAGGCTTGTCTTTGGTGACTGCAAGACAAGTACATCTCCAGCCCCACCACCAGAATCTTAAAAGTTGTATAGAGATCTTACCTGGATACATACACCACTCATTATCTCAAGACTATGTCCTTTGGGCAGCTTCTGGAAGCAGGGAAGGCAAGCAGAATGCACATTCTTAAGATGGGAGGGGGTGAGGAGCCTCTGATTGCCAGGGTCCAGCTGGTGGGTCAACCAACAGTCACATCCTCTCAATGACGTCCCCCAACACCACCTTAGGTAGACCATGTTTCTTTTTCCATGGAGTGGAGAATCCTTTTCTAGCATCCTGGATTTCCTCCTTTCCTCTTCACCTATCCCCATTCCTATATCATCCTCAAAATTTATTTTCTTTGTTAGTGTATTTTCATTGGTCCAATACTTTATTAATTTAAAAACCACTGAGATTCTGCTATGTTCTAGGTTTACACTAGGCCCTAGGATAAGAAAATAAAGCAATGATTCAGATGTCAATGATATTCTGTAGAAGCTTATAGTCTAAAATAATAGATAATGCATATATAGAAACAATTATACTCTGGGAATTCAGAGGTGGGAGAAACATCATAGAGGAAGCATCATGCGAACAAGATCTTGAAGGATGGGAAGAATGTAGGCATCAGATTAAGGGAAAAGAATCCAGGTAAAGGGAAGAATGTTCAATTATCATTTGTCTTCAACTGCAGTTTCGATTTCTTAGGGACAAGTACCATGTGTTTTATTTTTATATCTCTCACAATTACACAGATCTATATTAAAAGGAGCTCAATAGATAATGAATAGTGTTGTTAAATATGATGTGAAATGTTTTCCCATCATTTGATCTCTGTCTTCTTATTCAGGGAATGAGTTACCTATTTATTAACTCATTCTAACAACTTTATCAGTGCCTAGTATGTGTTAGCCTCATTACATGTAATGATATAGGAATGAGCAAGCCAGGCATTCCCAGTCAACATCTCTATCTTTGGGAGTACCTCTGGCCAGGAGGCTGGAAGTATGCTAAGAGTTCAGTATTCAGTGTTCAGACCCTTCCATGTGTGGTAAGTAAGGGTTTCAATCAAGCAGTTCCATGCATCTGAATTCACAGCCCTCATGGCCCTGGTACTTCCCACTGACAGTGAAGAGTCTTTGTTACAGATATAAGGGATTTTCCAGTAGAAAAACAGCCTGGAGGCATGGTAGACCCAGAAAACTGATGGGTAAACTCCCCAGGCTGAAGAGCTTAAGGGACAGCCGTGGAAGCAGAGGCTCCAAACCATACAACTAGCTGTGCTTCTCCTAAGAATCTTCCTTTTCTTGTGTTTGACCTCTGTCCTCAAGGCCATCTTGTTCCTAAGCAGCCAAGGCAAACAATTAGGAAGCCAAATAGGTTATTCAGTTACAGAGGGGTGTGTGTGTGTGTGTGTGTGTGTGTGTGTGTGTGTGTTGTTTCTCTAGTCTAAATCCTAAAAAATATATTTATATGTGTGACATCTACAAATATATTTCCCCCAATTTTTTACCTAAATCTACCTTCTGTTAAAATAAAATAAAATGGAGACTAGTCTTGAAAATCCTCCAAACAGAGAAAACCAGTTAAGCAAAATAAGCAAAACAATCTAGCTTACTTCATGAACATAAGCAAAACTTAACAGGTTATTCTTGTAAATGCCTCTGATAATCATAAAACTTAAGTCATCTTCCTAAAATGATATAAGATAATCACTTTTAACCAACCCCCTGCCATCTGGAAACCCCCACTGGGGTAACCAATCGTTATAAAGGTTAAACAACTTTCTCATTTCACTTTATAAGCCATCAGGTAACATCATGCCTCTGAGCTTCATACCAGGTTCAGATTTGAAGTCTCCTGTTCACAAACCATTTGTTCCTTTCTCAATAAAATATTCATAACGAGTAAAACTCTCTGAATTTTCTTTTGACACTACATAGATTCACAGGTTCTTAGCTTAAAAGTATTTTGTCCATTGGCTACACAATATTTTCATTCTAAACTTCGCTATCAAAAATAAGATTGCATTAAATCTTCTGCCAACTTACCCAATCACTAATAGGCAATCCTAGGGTCAAGAATAGTTTTTGTAGAAAAGCACAATTAGGATGGGACACCTGGTGGCTCAGTTGGTTAAGCATCTGCCTTCACCTCAGGTCATGGTCCCAGGGTCCTGGGATCAAGTCCGGCATCGGGCTCCTTGCTCAGTGGGGAGCCTGCTTCTCCCTCTGCCTGCCCTCCCCCCTGTTTGTGCTCTCTCTCTCTCTGACAAATAAATAAATCTTAAAAAAAAAAAAAAAGAAAAGCACAAATAGGAACTGGACAACATACATTTGAATTCTGACCATGCAGCTTTTAGCAATATATATGGCTGTGGACTTACACAAATTATGTGCATGGACTTGTTTTGCATTTATAAAATGGGAACAATAATGTCACAGTACTAACTGGATTGTTGTGAGGGTTAAACACATGCCTGGCAAACCTTCAATAACTAGTGACAATTTTATTTTTATTATTATAATTACTATGACCATCCAACACCTGGGCTCAGTGGCTGCTTGAACTGTTTGTTCACTCCCTCTCTCCATCTGCTTCAGGAATCAGGAAGGGGAGCTTCCAGAAAGGCAGTCCACAGGCTCTGACTACAGAGTGGGGCATGATAAGGGTGCAGCTCTGACCTGTCTGCCCCTGCTGACACATAGTCTCCACTGGTACAAAGGCATGAGCAGGGCACAAATCCGGGCTGCAGAATCGGCCTCACCAGACCAGATCCCTTCACTGCTACAGAACAGTTTTAATCACCAAGATATAATTTATCCAAGCTGCTGTGGTAAAAGTCTTCGGTTTTCAAATTCTAGAAAAGCTGTTCCTAGTGATGCAATGGTGACTCACTCAGATGTTCATAATCCCCACTTCTGAAACAACTGAGAAGTGTTTGGAATTACCATGAAACACACCAACCATTCCACCACATGGGGGTGGAATATGTTCACCAGGAAGTGGAAGGGGGCCCCTGGGAGGGAACAGTGGCTTCCTGTCACCAGCCCTTCCCTGGCCAGAGCTATCACAGATGGGGTGCACCTTCTGTCTGCCACAGCCTAGATACCATGTTCTCAACAAACCCAACATTAATTAACAGCAGAACGGGCTTACATGACTTATCTTTTGAAAAAGTGTGCTCATTCATTGCTCTAACCATCTTCTCATCCCCAAACCCAGCCCTTCATCCACCACAGGCATCTTCACAGACTGCCTGATTAGAGTGAAGAAAATCCACAAAAGTGGCCTTGTGAACATCTGGAAAGCATATGTCTGCCATCATGTAACTGATTGCAGGTGGTGCTGGGGGGGAGAGAATTAATACTAATGAATAAGCCTAATTGATTATTAAGCACTATTAGCCTGGCAATAATACCATTTTAGAATTCTGCCAATCCCTGTGAGTTAGTTACAGGGAATCCTTACTTTGCTGGTGATAGGGAAATCCAGGACAAATCAGAATGTCTGAACTGGGAAGCTGCAAGGGACTCTGGATACCAATAGTGATAAATGTGAGTAATATAAGTATTTAAAATGCATACACCAATTGCATCCCTAAGGATTCCCAAGCACCTGAGCAGACTGAACTTTATTATAAAGTTCTCTGCCACCTCTTAACTTCACAGTAATAATCACCTTTTCTTGTTCCTGAGAGAGGGGTGAGAAGTTGGATAACATGCTAGGAGTGGTATTTCAACCTAACACAAACTTCTTCCTTTTCTCTCCCCCAGAAAAGTAGAATTTCAGAAAATAAATTTAAAAGAAAACATTCTGACTAAGGAGTATATCCTATATGTTTGGGTGGGGGAATTGGTAAATATTTATGTTTGGTAATGTTTTGAGAGCGAAAAGTGTTGTTACATCATATATTCTTTGAACAAAAAATTTTTGAGGGCCTATCATAATCCAGGAACTGTGTTAGGTGCTGCATATAAGCATATGTTATTTCTCAGAAAGCTCCTGGTCCCATAGAGGGAGACAGATATATGTTTAAAAACCCTTCTCCTTTGGGCAATATAGATACCCTGGAAGGACCCTTCTATTACCAAACCAACTAGATCCCAGATACATCACACTTTGTAATTCTTTACTGGACTCACAAGAAATGTCCATGAATTATTCACACCAGCCCTCCCTATTGCCCCCCTACAAAAGTGAGCTGAACTGGTTGATGAGAGTGAAGAGCTATAAGCAAATGAGAAAGATGGAGTTGCCCTAAAGGAAAATCCCAATAGCAGTACTATCAGGATATTAGCACTGGGCTAGCGGCCAAATGGGGAAATTAAACCTATGAAACTTACAGGTTTTTGAAGGAAGCTAACCTAGTCACAAGTCAGTAGAAGATGCTACCTGTTAGCAAAAGTATAATAGCCCTGATTTAGGCCATTGGGATTCCCACATATTAAAAGCAAGTAAAAATGAGCTCACAACCAAAAGCCATCACAACTGAGGGTCAGGGTCAGATGGAATAAGGGTCTGGCATACCCTTTTGCTGTCATCCATGCAGGCAGAAACTATCAACAGAAGAGCAGTAAGCAAATGAGTCCTCTAGGCTCTTGACATTCCAGAGAGAGAAGTGCTTGGGCAAGGGCAAAGCTGGATTCACTGTGGGGCTGAGCAATGACACTTACTACTCTCTCTTCTTTTGTAGGGGAGGAGTGAGTACTTAAAAAAAAGAAAAAAGAGACACTTCATCTGAATTTTGGATTTGACTGCCAAACAGTCTATGTAAGGGGCCATCTGTTTAAGGCAGTGCATGGAAATGTCAGCTATCTGGCACCTGCAAATCCTGGGACCCACCAGTTCTATAGAAGTTGAGTTCCACTGAAACATCTTCGTTTTGGGTAGGGAATAAAGTAATGCCTGGTTCCATGGGATGCTATAGCCCCTCTGGCTATGAGGATATGAGTCATGGGTCCCTGATAATCATTGCTAGACAGCTCAGAGAGTGCAGGATCATCCAAAGGCACTCCTGTTTGTCATTCACTTTTAGCAGAAATGACAAATAATAAATTTAGACCTCAAGGGCTTCCAATATAAAATTGTCAGTTACTGAGTGTAGAATAGCTATGTCTGAAATGTTTATAGAAATGAAAAATGGAATCACAAAGTTGAGTATAAGAAACTATCAAGAAAGAAGAATCAAATAGAACTTTAATTATACAGCAAATTATACACATCTAAACACAGAATCAGTAAACTGTAAACTAGAGTTGAAAAAAATATCCGTAAAATACATGGACAGATAAGGAGATGAAAAATATGAGAGGTTCAGTGATGTGGAAGAGAAAAGAGAACATTTAATATATGTTTAATCAGAGTCCCAAAGGGAAAGAATATAGAGAATGAAAGAGAGCAATATTTGAGGAGCTAATTTCTGAGGATTTTCCAGAACTGAAGAAAGGCACGAATCTACAGATTCATAAAGTACAATGTACCTTTAACATGATAAATAAAAATAAATACACACTCTACATTAATCATAATGAAACTGCAGAACACCAAAGACAAAAAGATCCTGGATATTATTATAAAAGTTTCCATAACAGTGAATCCCTGTTTTAGTTTCTTTTGGACCTTAGATGCAAAGTCAATACCTATTATTATCATTGTCCTGGCAAGGCCTCTCCAGTTATTGATTGATCCATTTATTCACTTATTTATCCTCTTTGTCTCCATACCACACTCTCATTCTCGTCCCTGCCTCACCAACAACCATTTTAAAGTGTATCTTTTTTCTTTGTGTATGTTCTTGTGAAATGTATATTGTTACTCTGTGTGCATATGTTTTTAATTCAAATAAATGATACGGAATCACACCTCACAATCTATTTCTAACTTTATTTGCTAAGCACTATGTTCTGAAGATCCATCTATGTTATACAGCAGTATTTTTCAAAGTGTGGATTATGACCCATTAGTGAGTCATGGAACCAATTCCAGTGGGACCTAGATGTGTTTTGTTAAATGAAATAGAAAGAATAGAAAATAACACAATTTATCACAAGTTGTAAAGGCAGATATTATTTCCTAATAGTCTTGTTTTACTTTAATATGTGTATACACACACATATATATGTACATACACACACTCATATATATGTGCATTATATATCTGTATGTATACGTGTGTTCTGGGTTGTGATATCAAATATATTTCTTAGAGGGGTACAATCAAAAAAGTTTAAAAGCTCCAATTCTATAAGATAAGGTAGACGTACAAAGCAAACAGTTGCCGGTTTTACCTGGGTAGTAGTTTTGAACAACTCAGGATGTGAGTCCAAACTTTATAGTGAAGGTAAAATTTGTGTTGATTACTGAAAGATAGATAAGACTTCTCCAGGCCAATGACAGGAAGAGAATACTAGATTTTGGGGGAGGAGGACCATAAAAATGGACATGAAGCCATGAAAATGGGATTTTTTTTTTTTACAAAGCAACCTTAGGTTATTCAGAATTGGATGCAGCACAGGGTGTTAAGAGCAAGGCATAGCTACAGATAAAAAGGTTGGCAGACGCCATATTGTGAAGATCTTCATAGGTCACCCCGAGGGGCTGGGACTTTATCCCACGTGCAATGGACAGGCACTGAAGGATTTTAGGCAGAGATGTGATATGATTCATGTTATGAATGGAAGAAATAATTCTGACAGCAACCTGGGGAAATGTGACTGAGTATATATCAGTACCATTCACCCAAATCTGAATGAAGGAAGACATAGCTTGGACAAGGAAGAGGAGGAGTTATTCGGAGGATAGGTTAAGTTTCCAACAAGTGATAGATTGTATTACTGGCCAACCAAATTATTTGCTGGCCCTCACCTAGGATACCCATCAGCCTTGGTCATACGAGTTTGTTTTGGCTGACAAAATGTGAGTGAATGTGATGGATGTTTCAAGAGCCACATTTTCTTTGATCTCTTTTTCCTCTGCCATAAGATTTGTGTTCCACTCAGAGGCTGCTCTGTTGTCCTGGCCCCTAAAGTCTCCACTTAATGGAGCAGAAGGTGGTCAACCAGTGGTGGACAAGTAAAATGAGTGAGAAAGAAACCCTTACTATTGTGATTACTTGGATTCAAGGAGTGTTTGTTAACACATTATCTAGCTCATCCTGACTGGTTCAAGATGCCTGAGGGGCATTGTAGTTACAGGAGGTTTAGCTCCAGGCCATTTTAAAAGGACTAGCCATCTTTGTCTACCCCTGTTTGGAAGCTTCTAGAGTCACTATTTATTAGTCCGTGTCTTAAGTTGACTTGAGTGTCATCAGTTCATGCTGTGGGCCTACCTAAGAGGACGAGGCTGTACAATTTATCCAGTTATCAGTGTGGGATCTTCACAGTATGGTGACTATGGTAAAAAGGGTCCCCATAGAAAAGCACTGTGTCAAGTAGTGGTGTGCATAGTTAACTTTTAATAAATTGTGAGTGACAGCTCAGTTAAGAGTATCAGTAAATGTGGATTTTATCACAGTATGGTTGTTGCCAAAGAAGAGGGGTTATTGACCTAAGACAATAGGGAGGAGAAACCAAGGACAGGGCTCAAGGCAGGTCTGAAGTGGAGGAGGACTAGGAACCTCCAGAAGCTGCAGAGAAGTCTATAGAAATGTAGAAAGGGGCCCAGACAGACGTCTCAGGGGCTGGGGGTGCCACTTGAGGTGACTGGGCATGGCTATATACTGTCATGCATGTGCATCTATGAATTTCTCCACCTGGGGTGACACATGCATCTCTGTGTACAGCACGTTTGCCTTCTTAAGCCTTTGGAGAAATAGAAATTAATGAGATTCAGTTATATAAGAGTAGGTTGACTCTGCTCTGCCATTCCTTGGTTGTGAGTACACTATTGTGTGTGATAATGAGAATATTCAGTCTCATGAAACAGGAAGGGAAAGAGCATCCAGAGATGCTACTCTTTTTCCCAGAAAAAATTTTTTCCCAGCATCATGATGGTTCACTTTGTCTGGAGAATAATAGGAAATCTGCCCAGCAGTGAATGTTGTGAAAGAAGGACAATGATGACAGAATGCGATGCAAAGGAAGGGGAAATAAGGAGAATCTAGTAAAAAGCCTTCTTGGGAATATAAGTGAGAGTTCTAGGGGGGAAGATAGAAGAGCATTTCAAGGAAAGGAGAGACTTTCAGATGACCCAGAAATAAATAATAACCAAAAACAGTTTCTCAGTATACTCATGTAGCCAATACTATAACATTCTGCCCCTTTTTCTCATTCATTCATTCACAAACATTACTGAGGGACATGTACATGCCAAGCATGTGCTAATCACCAAGGACATAAAGATGAATAAGTTCCCACTCTTGACCCCAAAATACTCACTGTCTATTGTGCATTCTAAATTTATCAGGTGTCTCTTTCATAAAATATTAGCTCTTTAAAGGCTAGGACTATGTTTTCTCAATATCTAACACATAGTAGGTCCTCAACAAGTATTAACTGAATGAACATGTCAAGGAAGGGATGTCAAATGGGGGACATAAACAAATGAACGATGCCCCTTCAGTATGGTAAGTGCTCTGGTAAGCAAGGTGTTGTGGGAGGCTTGCAAAGGGCATTCTTAGCAAAGCTCAAGCAGACTGACCTAAAGGGAGGTTTGAAGAATGAGTGGAAGTTTCCAGGACCCAGCAGAGCACAATGAACCAAGAACAGAGCCCTAAAGACTCAAAGTTTGATCTGTTTGGGAAACTTTGAGAATCCCATATGTTTAGGGTGGTGTTAGTGTGGAGATTGTGTACCCATGAGAAGTTAGGATTTTACCCTATAGGCAATAAAGGACCATTAAATATTTCTTCTTCTTCCTCTCCTTCCTCCTCCTCCTCTTCCTTCTTCTTTGTAAATGGTATGTGTTGGGAGATGCTTTATTACTTCCTGGGAAAATGCATCTTGTTTTCCTATTAAAGCCCATTTTCTATGGCAGATTAATTGCAGAGATCAGCTAATCAGTATCTTGCTCCTCTATATAATTGAGGACCATTTCAATATTGGGCTAATTTTTTTGCTCATAGCCCGTATTACTTCTGCCCTTTTTAAAAATGGGAACAACAACTTCTATTTTTGCACCTTTATTTATTGATATTATTCTTACATCTCACTTTTAAAATTTGGTAAATGAAACTATCTGCAAATTTTCAATTATATAGCATAACTGGCCCTTTTTTGTCATAGTCTCTTCTTGCTATTTCTCAATGTTATGTTATCTAAAAAAATTATTGAGATATCATTGACCTACAATATTATATTAGCTTCTGGTATACAACATAATGATTCAGTATTTGTATATATTAATCCTTATGTATTGTATATATTAAATGCCTACAAAAGAGGAACAAGATCAAATTTGCAGTTTTTAGAGAGAGTGTATCTAGTAGCAATGGGGACAATGGGTTTCAGCAGAGAAAATGCCGGCACAGAAAGATCAGAGGGAGGCTCTGCGGGCAGTGTCAGTGGGGATGACAGAAGGACATGGATACGAGATTTTGAAGCCAGAATCAGGGATCCGATGACCCACTGGTGTAACCTAAGGTAGTTATAATAGCACTCAAAAATCTGGTTTGAGAGGGTAGTACAGATAAGTGACTTTTCGAGAAGGAGGGTGTTTAGACTGACAGGAGGAAGCTGTCTTCTGAGAGCCATCCTGAATACTGAAGAGATGAGAGAAAATCAAGCAGCCACTCAGTGGCCAACAGGCGATGGTTCAAATGATCTAAGCTTGTGACATCTGCTTTTATTACTGAAACCCACTTGTGCCAAGAGTGAAAAAGAAAATTAAGAGCCTGCCTCTGACAGCTGGAGCTGCATGGTAGTGGTGGGGGGAGAAAGTGGGTCACCCCAAGGCCCACTTACAGGGTGAAGGGGGTGGCCAGTGCTTTTAGAGTGAGAGAGCAGCATTGGCTCCATGAGGGTAGAAATCATGTCCCTCTTGTTCTGTACAATAGCGGTGTCCCACACATGGTTGGTAATAACTGGTTTAATATGCAGAGGGACATCAAAGTGTGATTCAGATGGGGGTAGAAATATATGGAGAGAGCTTTATTTTCTACTTCAAAGCCTCTATTCCATTTTTTGGGAGTTTTATTTTATTTTACTTATTTTATTTTATTGAGGTATAATTAACATACAGTGTTATCTTAGCTTCAGGTATACAATATAAGCATTCAACAATTCCATACATTACTCAGTGCTCATCATGATAAGTGTATTCTGTTCTTGATAATGGAGGTAAGGGGAGAAAGTTAAGCTTACCAACTGACAGTAATTCAGTGTCCTCTGGCTTGAAAGTCTCTCTTAGGTTGGTTGAGCTTGATCACTTTAGAGTAAAGATCATCTGGCAGTCACTATTTCCTCCCTCTTGCCCTTCTCCTTCTCTTTACCCAAGGAGGGATCTAAGGCCCCAGGTATTAAGAAGCTTTGTGGTGCCAGTAGTCAGGAGAAAGCAGACACATCCAGCCTGTAGACCTCCTTCCATCTCTTGCTGGATGCATTGCTAGAGTCCACTGTGATATGTGCATGTCCTTGTCTCTTAGCCCAGCAGAAGCCCCTGTAATCCATTTGCTGGCTGGTCATTTTCTTTGGCTCCTGCTGAACATGCAGATCTTTTGACACCCAGCTGTGACACTTGCTTGGATGACAGTTAAGAACCTCTTTGCACTTGACTACTGTCACATTCTGTTACCTGTTGAACTGTGTTCCCCTAAAAGATATTTTGAAATCCTAACCCCTGGTATCTGTGAATGTGACCATATTTAGAAATAAAGTCTTTGCAGAGGTAATCAAGATAAGATGAGGTCATTAGGATGAGCACTAATCCAGTATGACTGGTGTCCTTATAAGAAGAGGAAAACACCATATAAAGATGGAGACACACAGGGAGAATGTCACGTGACCACATAGGCAGAGACTAGAGTGATGTAGCTATAAGCCAAGGAGCACCAAGGATCTACTGCCACCACCAGAAGCTGGGATAAGATAAGGAAGGGAGAGCATGGCCTGGCTGACACCTTGATTTTGAACTTACAGCCTCCAGAACTGTGAGAAAATAAAGTTCTGTTGTTTAAAGCCACCCAGTCTTTGGTACTTCATTACAGGATCCCTAGGAAATTAACACACACCTCCTTTGAGCTCCTCACCTAGTTTCAATACCTTCTATCTCCCAGTTGGGGGTCCTAGGAACTCCCGGGTCCCCTATATGTCACACACAAATCATGTGAACCAAAGGACTACCAGGCCAGACCCACACAGGCCAGCACTTGTTTCCACCACTTCTCCTGTGGTGCATGGCTTACTTCAGGGCTTCTCTGGCAGACTGCAGCCTCAGTAGGCTACTTCTGGGGAAAGAGCGCTCCATCCACAAAAGTCTCAGATTTGCCCAATCCTATCTGGGTGTTTTTTACCACACACTTAATCCAAGATTTAACTGAGGATTGAGGGGGACAGAATATTGTGATTGACTTATTTTCCTAGCTCTTCTTATCTAAACCAGAGATACTGATAATATTTACTCTTGTCTAGAAAGTATCTCAACCTACCTCTCTTGCATTTCATTCCCTTTTAATTTACTTCTTAATCTAGGAAACCATCTGGAGAAATGAATCCTAGTTGTCCCACTCCTCAGGTTATTTATCTTTTAACTGGAAATCACTTGATGTGAGAGCCTTGACCTGTAGGAACATATCTCTGGTAAGATTGATCAGATTAATGGAGAAGTACTTTTGATTCCCAGGTCCTCTCAAATCTTGACCTATATACATGTGCAACTGATCCAGTCAAGAGCCACAAACTTACAGTTGTGGTCCCACTCGACTTAGTCTTTGGCAAGTGCCATCATGTCTTGTATGATACTAGATGCTTTTTTCCATTTATGGTCTAGAACATGAATCAGGAACCTCAGACCTGTGGGCCAATTCCAGCCCAAAGCTGATTTTTATATGGTCCTTGAGCTAAGAATGGTTCTCATGTTTTTTTAAGGAAAGGAGGAGGAGGGAGAGGAGGAAGAGGTATGGGGAGGGGAGGAGGAACACAGAGACCATATGTGGCCAGCAAAACCTAAAATACTTACTATTTAGCCCTTTTCAGAAAATGTAAACAAGAAACTCTCGTATCAAGATCACAAGATAATTTGGAATGAGAGTCTCTATTATCTCTAAAGGCTCATTCAAAGCAGGTCAGTTTAACCAGATTATCCTTCTCCAGAAGAAGTTGAAAACTCGCCTTATTTTCTAAGACTCTGATAGATCATAAAGTTAGGGAGCTACTCTTGCCTTTGTAGCATCAGGTAGAATTTTGTAGGTAACCCCTCAGTTACAGGGATGCCCTTCAGTAACCCAGTGTCAAATTCATATCTTCACCCCCTGAGCATCAGGCATAGGGAAGAGCAGCCACTCAATCATCTGCCCAGGCAGCCCCAGCCAAACCTGTTGGAAGAAGGAGTAGAGAAGATGTCTCACCAGCTTCAGGTTACAGAGAATCACAGCACCCTTACATCCAGTTTGGGAAGAATGGTTGGAAGAAAGAGCAAAAGTCCTGTCATTACCCACATCTGTGTGTACCACTTTAATCTTCTTTCCACACAAATATAATTCCAGAACACTTCAGACACACATGCATGATTGGTCAGCCCCTCTGGAGTGCACAGCAGGTCTGTGTGCAAACATGGAAGCTCAGCAGGGTGAGTAATACCAGGGGAGCATACACTGGGGAAGGTTGAAGATCTTGGTAGCAATAAAAGATGACCATGCCTTCAGGGACTGGAATGGCATCAAATTCCTGTCTAGGAAAAGGCCTGCCTTGTTTGTCCTAGCTACCCAATTTCCCACCCCCAAGGGAAGACATTCCATTGGGGCTTCTGTGCCTTGTTTTCAGGTTCACACTATGCACACAGCACTGGGCCAATGCGGTTCTTTCTTCCAAGCATCTTCTCAGTCCCATTGCATACACAAGCATGGTCATGCCCTAATCTTTTTGTCTATAGCAGCACAACAAAGATAGAGATCATGGCCAGAACTTCAACATTGTGGAATGTGAAGACCGTGATAAATGAGGAGCATATCAGATTATGGCATGTTTGTTACCCATCCTGGTCTGTTGACTTCTGTGGCCGCCATAGACAGGCCCTAGTAGTCATCCAGCACCTTAGCTGTCTCCTGAATGTAGCTATATTATTTGATTTTTGTGACCTTTACTCCAGGCCCAGAAACTTGGCACTGGCATTGCTGCTTTGGAAAACAGAGAATCTGTTCTGGGAGCCTTTCTAAGGGTGTCTATTCAAGAAGAACCAGAGCTCTGGTCTCAGCAGATTTAGTCACTGCCTTCATCATTGTTTGGGGAAGATAATCCACATCCCTTGATGCCCTCCAAGGGCCATGCTTTGATCATCATTTCTCACATTTGGAAGTTGCTTGGTTGCTTGCCCACCTTTCTCCTAACATCTCCCTTAAACTTGCATACAAGAGGCTGCTATGGCTGTAATTCCCAAAAGTCATCAGGGAGGCTTAAAATACAGTTACCTGAGCTTGTCCTCTGAAGGCTGCATAGGCCTTCAAGCTGTCCTTCTAGCTATGTTAGAAGAGCACAAATAGGGATGGAACTCAGTCCCTGAAGCTTAATTTAAAAATATGAAAGGTGGAGGAGACTGGGTGGCTCAGTTGTTATCCATCTGCCTTCAGCTCAGGTCATGATCCTGGGGTCCTGGGATTGAGCCCCACATTGGGCTCCCTGCTCTGCGGGAAGCCTGCTTCTTCCTCTCCCACTCCCCCTGCTTTTGTTCCCTCTCTCACTGTCTCTCTCTCTCTGTCAAATAAATAAATAAAATCTTTAAAAATATATATATATGAAAGGTGATGTAGACTTTTCTGGCCACCCAGTGGGAAGAATTCTTCTTTTAGGAAAGAGTCTTTTTCTATTCATTCATTAATTCATTCAACAAGTATCTATTGAGAGTCTATTCCATGCCCAGCATTGTGTTAGGCCCTTGGAATAGAGATGAACAAGGCTTAGGAGCTCACAGGTTGGTGTGGAATACTGAAAGATAAGGACTCTGCTGCAGGCTCTTAAAACACTGCTAGTTTTAGGGATATTCAGAAATACTCCAGTTCTCCTCATTTTCCCAACACAAGAAGGATTGTATTTCCCTGCTTCCTGAGAAATTAGACATGACTGTATGACTTGCTTTGGCCAATGATATGTGAGCAGAAGTGTGATGTACCATTTAAGGTGAAAGTTTTTAAGAGACAACATATGTTTCTATATCCCATTTTCCCTACTTTGGGAATTGTGGAAAAATATGTAGAGATGGATTATCTACCAGTCCCAGTTTTTGAGTGACTACCGTGAGCATAGCTTCTGACCAACACACAAGAGATAAACTTTTGTTGTGTTAAACTACTGAGATTTGAGGGTTATTTATTACTACAGCATAACCTAGCCTATCTTGACTGATACATACTAGCTCTGGAGAATGAGGGTTTTCCAGCCTTCTGTGACCTAAGAAGAACCTTTTTCAAGATAAGACCAATCTATTAGTTGAGGAACACCTGGAGTGTGTTGGGGAGCCTCTCAAGCTAGATCAGATGATATCCCCTATAATAGCAATGGCTCACAAAGGGATCTTTGCATCTCTCCTCTTTTGTGCTCACACCTTTGGGCTTCCCCAGCAAAGCTGCCTTCAAGCAGTTAACTTTCCAGTTTAGGGCGTTCCCTAAGAGAGATGACTGGTGCTTCCAGCAGCCTGTGCTTCCTTTTATCACAGGCATTGTCACATTGTTTATCTGTCTGTCTACCTCACTAGACTATGTAGGCCCAGGTATAGGCCTGACATGATATCCAAATTGTAATAGGTAGCCAATATCTACTTTTTTAATGACTACATTTTGAATGAATGAATGAAGCCTTCTGCTGCCGCCCTTGCACACTATGTCTTTGACATGGGTAAGAGTGAGTCCCTTGAATAAAGCATGAAGAGGTAGAGGAAACAGGCAAGTGTGTCTTTGGGTTACCATTCCTTCTCTGTAGAGTAATGGTGCCATGAGAAGAGTTGTGTTGTCAGAAACCCTCGTCTGTAGCATCTGCTCTGTCCTTCCACCTCTCATTTCTTAACTGTGTGATCCTGAGCAAGTCTTTTAACTTCTAAGTAAAATTTGTTGTGAGACTTAAATGAGAAAATAGACATAGTTCATGGAATGTCACAGATACCTTCCAGCTTATTGTTCTCTGACTCAGCAAGCTAATGACAGAACTGGAAACAGAATCTAAGTCTCCTAAAGCCCAGTCTGGAGTTCCTATGCTGTTGGTAAGAGGAATCTGAGAATCCATGATGTCATGGATATGAAAATAAGTGCATTAAAGAAATAGCAGTTTGATGCATTGCTCTGTATTTTCATGGTGTTTGATTCTCCCATTCTTGTTAGAACTAGGGATTGGGGGAGGGGAGGTGGTTCTGCTTTTTAACCCACTCACCAAATAGGTTTCTGCCTTACTCACCAATGAGGTATTGGTGAAGGCTGAAGCCTGGCTACAATCCCATTAGGCAATGAACCCCTGGGCATTTATTTCCAAGGCTATATAACTCATACTTTTCCTGGGCTAAGTAAATTGGCCCTGTATCCCCAGGATGGATCCCTGCCCTGTAGCATTTTAGCATTCTGGCATAAATAACTCCATGCTGAAGTAGAAGAGTTGATTGTGATTTAAATAACATTTACATAAAATAAACACACTCTGCCTTGAGTATTAATTAATGAACAACCAAAAGCTCCTGTGAACCAATAAGGAAAATTATCAATATCTATGTAGGGGCTGAGTGGCCTAGATGCACTGTGAGCAGGAAAATGAGGATTGGCATACAGAATATCACACATATTTGTATATGAAATATACACAAGCATTTTGTTTTTATTTATTTATTTTGTTATGTTACGTTAATCACCATACATTACATCATTAGTTTTTGATGTAGTGTTCCATGATTCATTGTTTGCATATTACACCCAGTGCTCCATTCAATACGTGCCCTCTTTAATACCCATCACCAGGCTAACCCATCCCCCCACCCTCCTCCCCTCTAGAACCCTCAGTTTGTTTTTCAGAGTCCATCGTCTCTCATGGTTCGTCTCCCCTCCAATTTCTCCCCCTTCATTTTTCCCGTCCTGCTATCTTCTTTTTTTTTTTTAACATATAATGTATTATTTGTTTCAGAGGTACAGGTCTATACACAAGCATTTTAGATGGGCCATGTGGTATATTGTAAGGCAGCATGTTATGTAATATATTGTGTAATTCATAACGTAATTAGATGTCAGGTGATGTTCATCGTATAGGCATGTAACCCAGATGTACACATGTTTTCAACCCTTCTTTGCTTCCCTTCTTAATTTTTGAATAACAATAGCTTGAGTATCTATTCTGAATAACACGATCTTGAATACTTCAGAAATTCGTTCTATAATGCAAAGCCACTATCTGGTAGTAGATAGATGAATTAAATTTTACAGGAATATCCAGATTTCTCTCTACCTTGAAATCCTGGACCCTAGTTCCCCTTAAGCCCGCAGTGAGAAAATTCTCTCTTCCCTGCTCCAAAGCCCTGCTCCAGTTTGAACTCTTGCCCTTGACCAAGAGTAGGAATATTTTTTATGTTTAGGGAAAAATCCCCCACCCTTATCCATAGGGTATAATCTGGCCTTAGTGATTCAGACAAGGCAATCATGATGTTCTGTATACATTTCCCCAGAGGTCAGCTGCCCAATCTTGTATTACACCATTTGGGGTACACCAAGTTCCTCCAGTCCAGGTAACACCAGGCCAAGCCCATTCTAGAACCAGTTCACAGTTCTTTTTCCAGCATGAGTGAAGAGAAACTCAAATCAGCCTCCTTTGTAGGATTCCAAGTCTCCTATGAGCAAATACTTGGGGATTTTCCCCCAAAACACAGCAATTTTCATAAACAGACCAAGTTAAGTCCACATTAAAAAACTAATCTCAGGACACCTGGGTGGCTCAGTCGGTTAAGCATCTGCCTTCGGCTCAGGTCATGATCCCAGGGTCCTGGGATCGAGTCCCACATTGAGCTCCTTGCTCAGTGGGGAGCCTACTTTTCCCTCTGCCTGCCACTCCCCCTGCTTGTGCTCTCTCTCTCTCTCAAATAAATAAATAAAATCTTTAAAAAAAAAAAAACCCTAATCTCAATTTTACAAAGGCACATTTGCTAAAGTCTCACACTTTACATTGCTTAAATAGACTACTTAGTATCTCAATCTGCACCTGAAATCAGGTTTATAATGAATTCACAGTTTCCCACAAGATAATGAGTAGATATTGCAGACTATATGACATATCGACGCCAGTTTAAGGATGGTGCCACAGAGAGAACTTATCTCCTGTGTATGAGCTGTGGCTGACCTATCACGTGAAAATGCCCAACCAGAACAGAGTTTTGCCAATTCCTGTTTGGATCAAATGGGACATTTATGACCCTTTTCTGATCCTTTATGTGATATAAGGGAACACTGCCCTGAATGGCGTGAATCAGAGCCGAAGCCTTTACTCAATGGTTTTGTTTTCTTGAATTTAAATAGTTCTTTATACAGATGTGTTATATCACATTCAACCATATGAAATTGCTGACATTCGATTTTTATTAACCTACAAAAATAGCAATTTCACATGACCCAACATAATAGTGAGAAAAGCACTTGGCACCGAGAGGCTTGGTTTTGAATCCTGGCCCTCCTGCTCAGTGACTTCTAGGCTTAGCAAGTCACAGAATGTCTCTCTGAGCTCAGGTTTTCAAATGAGATAAGGTATATCTCTGTGTGGGGTGGCAGCGGAGATTAAAAGACCGACGGAAACATGCAGTCAATGCATGGCCCGTGTTAATGGTGAAAACACTCTTGCTCATTTATTACTTTATTTGATCTTCACAATAGTCCTATGAGGTAGACATGGAAGCCATGTCTATTACTGAATTTTAAAGGGGAGGAAATTGATGCTTATAGACTATAGTTTACACAGGATTACCCAACTAGCAGGTGGCAGAGCTAGAACTGAAACCTAGATGTCTTGATTCTTGGTCTAGTAAGTATATATTCCTCTCATACACTGTGCTTTTCTGATCAATAGAATATTAAAAAAACAAAAACAAAAAACGAAAAACTAGGAGTAAACTGAGCTCCAGGAATCCTAATGCAAGGAAACATGGCACCAAAACTGAATATTCTTGAATCTTTCTGTTGATGATGTGAGGGCCTATCATGCACCCAGGGCTCTACCTACATTTTTACACATTTAATCCGTGCAATAACCCTTTGAATGGGGTGGTGAGTCTCCATTTTCCAATTAAGAAAGCTGGGGTTCAGAGTGGTTTGTTAAATTTCTCAAGGTCACATCTTCACACATGCTTACATACCCTCACAGTAATCATTTTAAGAATCAATTCCCACCTCATAGAAGATGGACCAGAATTTCCTCTTCATTTTGGATGGGAACATAAAAATCTGACTTGGGAAGAAAAGACGGAGGAGGAGTAGGGGACCCTATTTCAACTGGTCCCCAGAATTGAGCTGGATATCTACCAGACCACTCTGAGCACCCACGAAACCAGCCTGAGATGTAAGAAGATCTGGATCTCTACAAACAGAATATCGCAGGCGGTTGGTTTTGAGGTACGAAGCGGGGAGCCGTGATTCTGCAGGCAGATATCGGAGGATAAACGGCAGCGGGAGGGTGCCTGGCCATGGGGATCCTGCACCGCCGGTGAGTGACAGCCTTGTGCGCTGGGGACGGGCACAGACTCGCAGACCAGTAGTGGCGGGGAAAGGACTTTAGGGCCGCCCCGGGGCAGAAACCTGGAGCGGCGGGGTCGCGCCTGCGAATGGCTGGCAGTTTTAGAAGCACAAAGGGCAGAGACGTGCCCCGACCTGGAGGCAGGACTGGGAGCGCTGTGGAGGGGCACACAACCCAGGATGCTGCAATTTATAGCAGCACGGACAGAAACGGAGATGGTGTGGCCTGGAGGGCTCACTGAAGAACAGACTGAGGTCTCTCTGCTCTGAGGCAGAGGGTTGGAAACGGTCTCTTCTGCTCTGACTCGCGGAAGAGACGCAGAAAGCCGCCAGGGAAAGGCGCCAGAGAACAAAAGCCCCAAAGACTGATTCCCGCTGAGCCCATCCCCCACCACAGGGGGGGCAGGGCAACTCCGCCCAAACAGGGTTGCCTGAGTAACAGCGCAGCAGGCTCCTCCCGCAGAAGACAGGCTGGGAAAACAAGAGGCCAGCAACCCTAAGGTCCCAAGAAAACAGGTGCATCTTGCTTGGGTTCTGGTCAATAATTTGGACTCTATACACTCCCTCAACCACACATCAAACAGAATGATTAGAAGGAGGAACCCCAAAACAGAAAAGACTCAGAGATTATGACTTATGCCACAGATTTACAAACGGATGCAGATATAACCAAGATGTTGGAGATGGAATTCAGGCTAGCAATTGTGAAGACAATGGCTAGAATGGAGAAATCAATTAATGGCAACATAGAGTCTCTAAGGGCAGAAATGAAAGCTGAATTGGCAGAACTTAAAAATGCTATCAATGAGATTCAATCTAATCTAGATAATCTAACAGCCAGCGTAACTGAGGCAGAAGAATGTATAAGCAACCTGGAAGACAATATAATAGATAAAAAAGGAAAAGAGGAGGTCAGGGAAAAACAATTCAGAATCCATGAAAATAGAACCAGAGAAATAAGTGACACCATGAAGTGTTCCAGTGTCAGAATAATTGGAATCCCGGAGGGAGTGGAGAGAGAGAGAGGACTAGAAGATGTATTTGAGCAAATTGTAGCTGAGAACTTCCCTAATCTGGGGAATGAAACAAACATTTGCGTCCTAGAGGCAGAGAGGACCCCTCCCAAGATCAAGGAAAACAGGCCAACACCCAGGCATGTAATAGTAAAACTCGCAAATCTTAGAACCAAAGAAACCAAGATTCCTTACGTACAGAGGGAGGAACATCAGAATAACGTCAGACCTATCCACAGAGACCTGGCAAGCCAGAAAGGCCTGGCAAGACATATTCAGGGTACTAAACGAGAAGAACATGCAGTCAAGAATACTTTATCCAGCAAGGCTGTCATTTAGAATGGATGGAGAGATGCAGAGCTTCCAAGACCGGCAGAAACTGAAAGAATATGTGACCACTAAGCTGACCCTGCAAGAAATATTAAGGGGGGTTCTATAAAAGGAGAAAGACCCCAAGAGTGATATACAACAGAAATTTATAGGGACAATCTATAAAAACAACGTCTTCACAGGCAACATGATGACAATTAATTCATATCTTTCAATAATCACTCTCAACGTGAATGGCCTAAATGCTCCCATAAAATGGCACAGGGTTGCAGATTGGATAAAAAGACAGGACCCATCCATATGCTGTCTACAAGAGATTTATTTTGAACCTAAAGATACATCCAGACTGAAAGTGAAAGGATGGAGATCCATCTTCCATGCCAGCGGGCCTCAAAAGAAAGCTGGGGTAGCAATTCTTATATCAGACAAATTGGATTTTAAACTAAAGTCTGTAGTTAGGACACTATGTCATTCTTAAAGGGTCTATCCAACAAGAAGATCTAACAGTTGTAAATATCTATGCCCCCAACATGGGAGCAGCCATCTACATAAGCCAACTGTTAACCAAAATAAAGAGTCATATTGATAACAATACGTTAATTGTAGGAGACCTCAATACTCCACTCTCAGCAATGGACAGATCAACTAAGCAGAAAATCAACAAGGAAACAAGAGCTTTGAATGATACATTGGACCAGATGGACCTCATAGATATTTACAGAACATTCCACCCTAAAACAACAGAATACTCATTCTTCTCAAGTGCACATGGAACTTTCTCCAGACTAGACCACATACTGGGTCACAAATCAGGTCTCAACCATACCAAAGGATTGAGATTATTCCCTGCATATTCTCAGACCACAATGCTTTAAAACTGGAACTCAACCACAAGAAAAAATTTGGCAGAAAGTCAAACACTTGGAAGCTAAAGGCCGCTCTGCTTAAGAATGTTTGGGTCAACCAGGAAATCAAAGAAGAACTTAAAACAATTCATGGAAATCAATGAGAATGAAAACACATCGGTCCAAAACCTATGGGATACTGCAAAGGCGGTCCTAAGGGGGAAATACATAGCCATCCAAGCATCACTCAAAAAAATAGAAAAATCCCAAATTCACCAACTAACTCTACACCTTAAAGAACTAGAGAAAAAGCAACAAACGATGCCTAAGCCACGCATTAGAAGAGAAATAATTAAAATTAGAGCAGAGATCAATGAATTAGAAACCAAAAACACAGTAGATCAATGAAACTAGAAGTTGGTTCTTTGAAAGAATAAGATTGATAAACCACTGGCCAGACTTATCCAAAAGAAAAGAGAAAGGACCCAAATTAATAAAATTATGAATGAAAAGGGAGAGATCATGACTAACACAAAGGAAATAGAAACAATTATTAGAAATTATTATCAACAGCTATATGCCAATAAACTGAGCAATCTGGATGAAATGGATGCCTTCCTGGAAACCTATAAGCTACCAAGACTGAAACAGGAATTGACAACCTGAATAGGCCAATAACCAGTAACGAGATTGAAACAGTGATCAAAAATAATACCAAAATAATACCAAAAGTAATACCTATTCTACTGAAGCTGTTTCAAAAAATAGAAACAGAAGGAAAACTTACAAACTCATTCTATGAGGCCAGCATTACCTTAATCCCCAAACCAGGCAAAGACCCCCATCAAAAAGGAGAATTTCAGACCGATATACCTGATGAATATGGATTCCAAAATCCTCAACAAAATCCTAACTAATAGGATCCAACAATACATTAAAAGGATCATCCACCACGACCAAGTGGGATTTATCCCCGGGATGCAAGGGTGGTTCAACATTCACAAATCAATCAGTGTGATAGAACACATTAATAAGAGGAGGGAGAAGAACCATATGGTCCTCTCAATTGATGCAGAAAAAGCATTTGACAAAAATATAACATCCTTTCCTGATTAAAACTCTCCAGAGTATAGGGATAGAGGAAACATTCCTCAGGTTCATAAAATCCATCTATGAAAAACCCACAGTGAATATCATCCTCAATGGGGAAAAGCTGAGAGCCTTTCCCTTAAGATCAGGAACACGTCAAGGATGCCCACTCTCGCCACTATTGTTCAATATAGTACTAGAAGTCCTAGCAACAGCAATCAGACAACAAAAAGAAATAAAAGGTATTCAAATTGGCAAAGAAGAAATCAAATTCTCTCTTTTCGCAGACGACATGAGACTTTATGTGGAAAGCCCAAAAGACTCCACCCCCAAATTACTAGAACTCATCCAGCAATTCAGTAATGTGGCAGGATACAAAATCAATGCACAGAAATCAGTTGCTTTCTTATACACTAACAATGCAACTGTAGAAAGAGAAATTAGAGAAACGATTCCATTTACAATAGCACCAAAAAACCATAAGATACCTCAGAATAAACCTAACCAAAGAGGAAAGGATCTATACTCTAGGAACTACTGAACATTCATGAAAGAAATTGAAGAAGACACAAAAAGATGGAAAAATATTCCATGCTCATGGATTGGAAGAATAAACATTGTTAAAATGTCTATGTTACCCAGAGCAATCTATACCTTCAGTGTCATCCCGATCAAAATTCCAATGACATTTTTCAAAGTGCTGGAACAAACAATCCTAAAATTTGTATGGAATCAGAAAAGACCCCGAATCACCAAGGAAATGTTGAAAAAGAAAAACAAAGCTGGGGGCATCACGTTGCCCAATTTCAAGCTATATTACAAAGCTATGATCACCAAGACAGCATGGTACTGGCACAAAAACAGACATATAGACCAATGGAACAGAATAGAGAACCCAGATATGGACCCTCAACTCTATGGTCAAATAATCCTTGACAAAGCAAGAAAAAACATGCAATGGAAAAAAGACTGTCTCTTCAATAAATGGTGCTGGAAAAATTGGACAGCCACATGCAGAAGAATGAAACTTGACCATTTTCTAACACATACACAAAGATAAACTCAAAATGGATGAAAGACTTCAGTGTGAGACAGGAATCCATCAAAATCTTAGAGGAGAACATAGGCAGTAACCTCTTTGATATCAGCCACAGCAACTTCTTTCAAGATACATCTCCAAAAGCTAGCGAAACAAAAGCAAAAATGAACTTTTGGGACTTCATCAAGATAAAAAGCTTCTGCACAGCAAAGGAAAGAGTCAACAAAACAAAGAGGCAACCCACAGAATGGGAGAAGATATTTGCAAATGACACTACAGATAAAGGGCTGGTATCCAAGACCTATAAAGAACTTCTCAAACTCAACACCCAAAAAACAAATAATCAAGTCAAAAAATGGGCAGAAGATATGAAAAGACACTTCTCTGAAAAAGACATACAAATGGCTAACAGACACATGAAAAAATGTTCATCATCATTAGCCATCAGGGAAATTCAAATCAAAACCACATTGAGATACCACCTTACACCAGTTAGAATGGCAAAAATGGACAGGGAAAGAAACAACAAATGTTGGAGAGGTTGTGGAGAAAGGGGCACCCTCTTACACTGTTGGTGGGAATGCAAGTTGGTACAGCAACTTTGGAAAACAGTGTGGAGGTTCCTCAAAGAGTTAAAAATAGAGCTACCCTATGATCCAGCAATTGCACTACTGGGTATTTACCCCAAAGACACAGATGTAGTGAAAAGAGAGGCCATATGCACCCCAATGTTCATAGCAGCAATGTCCGCAATAGCCAAACTGTGGAAAGAGCCGAGATGCCCTTCAACAGACGAATGGATAAAGAAGATGTGGCCCATATATACAATGGACTATTACTCAGCCATCAGAAAGGATGAATACCCAACTTTTACATCAACATGGATGGGACTGGAGGAGATTATGCTGAGTGAAATACGTCAAGCAGAGAAAGACAATTATCATATGGTTTCACTTATTTGTGGAACATAAGGAATAGCATGGAGGACATTAGGAGAAGGAAGAAAAAATGAAGGGGGAGATATCAGAGAGGGAGATGAACCATGAGAGACTATGGACTCTGAGAAACAGAGGGTTTTAGAGGGGAGGGGGGTGGGGGGATGGATTAGCCTGGTGATGGGTATTAAGGAGGGCACGTATTGCATGGAGCACTGGGTGTTATACGCAAACAATGAATCATGGAACACTACATCAAAAACTAATGATGTACTGTATGGTGGCTAACATAACATAATAAAAAAAAATTTAAAAATGTCTCTCTAGTAAGGGGAAAAAAAAAAAGCCTGACTTGGAATTGGTGTGACCTCTGATGGCCATGTGGATGTGATTTCATAGACAGGAATTCAAGCTTTAAAATTACAAGAGTCTATAATTTAGAAAGTTCCATTACATAACAAATTACACTTGGCTGTCCACCTGGAAATTAGTCTGGGACGGGCTGGGGCTGCTCTGGAAGGGCGTGTGGACCTGGCTCCCGTTGCTGCCAATTGTTGCCAAAACACTACAATGAGCTGTGGGAAGAGCAACAGTCAGCATTGGTCAGTGTGAAAAGCCAAAACAGAGAACTTAGAGAGGATTCTAAGTGAACTCTGGGTTCCCAGAGCCTCTGAAGAAAGATCATATAAAAGTCTAAGAAAGAGAATCCCTGGTAGATATCCTGATAAGCCTAACACTCCAGAGAGGATCAATTTCCAAACAACTGTGTGTCCCTGTGCTGGGAAAATTATTCTGTCTGGAAAATCATCTCCAGTGATCACCCTACAACTTCTTGTCACCAGCTTTCAGTGCGCATCCCCTGCTCCCAACTCAATGGCGGAAGACCTCCGAATGGATTTCACGGGAGTGAGAGAGCATGTCAGTACAGCTGGGGCTCAAATAACAAGTTCCCTGGCATCTGGTTCCTTTCCTGGATGCCGGGACCATACAGCTAATTTCTGGAGAGAAAACTCCAGAATGCTCCAGATTGCTCCAGATTGGTGACCTATTCTGCTTTGTTCCTTCAAATTCTGTAGATTTCAGAGATGTTAACTATTTGCCTGGGCTGGTCTCCTATTTTTTCCTGAAATCTACTTCTCTTTGATTTCTATTAGCTTATTTAGCATTTAACCCATTGTTACCCTGATCATATCCTTTCATGAGCTCCCACTTTCCCTTTTCTTTCTTTCTCACATCCCTTGACCTGACCCTTGCTCACAGCACAGCCTGGCATCGAGAACATTGACCTTTCACCCATGCTTGGTGACCAGCCTGTTTCCTGTTTTTATCTGCAAGTGCATGACTCTGCATGCATCATGGACAGTGACTGTGCCCATTCTGAAATAAATGCCACGCCCTGCAGCCCTTGGGGCAGGAAACCACAATGAATTTTTAATTCCCAGTTGTGTCTCTGGTAATTAAGAAATAATCTGCCTCGCTTCTGCCTACTGCTTGGTACTGTCCCTGGGTATGGCTATCTTTCCTAAAGTCATTATCCTCAGGGAGTGAGTATGGGTGAGCAATATCAACAATGAGATTCTGATCACATTCTGACACGACTAATTAGATTCTCTCAGACAAAATCACTCCATGTCTAGATGGACTTAATTTTCTCCTAATTCCCTGTGCCATTTACTGCATTTTATGCGAGGTCAATGCACACTTACATTTTTCCTTTAAGTTCTGTCAGTCCCCTGGTTGCTAAATGTACCTGCTTCCAGTTTTGTTCAGAAATCCAAACCAGAAAATTCAAATACCCAGACTTCTTTGTAGCCTCTCTAATGATGGTTGATGTTAATCATAATAAATCAAAAGCACTATGAGATCCTAAGGTGTTCTATGAATCATCTAAGAAAGAGAAAAGCACTTTCTGACCCTTTTCAGTGATGAAATTATGATCCTGTTGGCTCATTCATTTAATGAATGCCTACTGTGTGCAAGGCATATGGTAGCATCTTGGGGGCTGACAGATGTATCTGTCATAGATAATATATTCAAGAAACTTGTGATTAATTTTTAAGATAAAGTAGATGAAAATGATAATGACTGACAGGAGAAAGTCATTTCCCAAGACAGGCAGAGATCAAGGATGCTCAATTTCAGAAGAAAAAAATATAGGTTAAAAAAGGGGGTGAGGAAGAAAGACTTTCCTAAGAAGAGGGAATTGACCTGAGTCTTTAAGAATGGGCAGGATTTGGGGGCGGCCTGGGTGGCTCAGTTGGTTAGGCGACTGCCTTCGGCTCAGGTTATGATCCTGGAGTCCCAGGATCGAGTCCCGCATCGGGCTCCCTGCTCGGCAGGGAGTCTGCTTCTCCCTCACCCTCCTCCCTCTCATGGTCTCTGTCTCTCATTCTCTCTCTCTCAAATAAATAAAATCTTTAAAAAAAAAAAGAATGGGCAGGATTTGAATATGCAGAAACAGGCTAGAAGGGCATCCTATGTGGAGGGAACAGCAAGCATGAGGAAAGTCAGGGTGTTTATGAAGAAGAGTGTGAGTGGCACAGAGGGTAGAGAAACAGGGGTGAAAATAGATATGTGGAAATGATCATGAACAACCTTGAATGACAGCTTTATCCCATCGGTTATGGGAGTCATTGAAGGTTTTGAGCTGGGGAGAAATGAGTTACTCTTCAAGAAGATTAACTTGAAGAGAGACTAGAAGGAACAGGATTAAAAAAAAAAAAAACTGATGCCATCATCCACAGAAGATGAATTTTCATTCTCTGATGATTGGATTATATGGCAATACCCAGTTAATCAGAACACTGGAAACTGAATCCACCTATCTCCAGCGACTCTGGACAAAGGGAAATTGGCTGTAATATGTGAAGTGTGGGGTGGTAAAAGGTCACATGTCCTGCAGTATAACATCCTTTAGTTAGCTTGAGATGTGAGTCTAAGTATCACAATGAATTAAACTCCAAGTTATAAAAACCTCCACCTTTCACATTCTGATTCACTTTAAACAATTATTTGGTCACCAGCTATGAAAAGATGACATTTCATTAAGCAGGAGAGACTTAAAATGCTAAGCAAGGTAGATGAACCCAGGAAAGAGCCTCATGACAGTTACAATTCAGAGATATGTTTAGCTATTGTTGCTGTCATCGAGAATAGCATCCCACACAGCACAGAAACAGGAGGAGCTCAGCTGCAACCATGACCAACTTAACTCTGGGCTTTCTCTATCTGGCCCATGTGCTGAAACAGCTTGAGGAATGGAAGCGTTTTTAATAAAAGTAATACATGACTGAATAAAGATATCATAGCAAAACTGTTGTTATTTAAAACAGTTTAGCACTTTATATTCATTATATTTTGATTAGCATTTCTGATAATTATTTTTCTTTTCCTTTTTTTTTTTTTTTTTTTTACATTCCCTATCCCATTCCTCCTCTGCTCAGCATGTTGCTGTCTGTGCCGAACAATTTTCAAGATTACGCCCTGAGGTGTCAATTCCTTTCTTCTAGTAGATTCCCCAACTAACTAGTTAATCTCCTGCACTCTCATTATTTTCTCCCTTAATGACGATATGTAGTAACATTCCCTGGAGACAATCCTACCAGCATTTATATTTCTTCCAAATTAGAAGAGTAGGCATCTCTCCAGATCATAAAGAATACATTTACTTTAAGGTACAGTGGAGAGAACACACACAAATTAAAGTTTGCTTAATGAAAGCCTGAGTAGTTTGCAGAAACTGTATCTTGTGCAGCTTCATGTCATCTCCAGTCTTTCTAGCCTGGTGCTCTGGTTTAATATTCCCATAATCCAGCCCTTAGGTTGGATAAATATGGGAATATAATATTCCCATAATCCAGCCCTTAGGTCCCATAAACCAGCATTAGGTTACAAAACAACTTGGGATTTCAGGACCAGAGAAAACTCCAGACACATCTGATCTCTGGCTGTAAAGTTCTGTACCTCTCTCCTGTGTTCTGCCTTGAGGATGCTTTCTCTTGGCCTATCCTTTTCCCTCTCTGTGAGGCCATCCTTTTGTTGTTTTAATCCCTGCATCATTGCCTCTTTGCCCTTCTCTTGTCTTTAAGCTCCTGGGTGTTTTTCTGTGTCCTCTGATCAGAAGCTTTGAGCTCAGTGACTCTGGTCAAGTGCCCACATTTCCAAGGATTATGAAACCCCTAGTCTGGATTCACTATGGACATCGCTAAGTGTATTCCCCCAAGCACAAGAGTTTGGCACTTCTATTCCAATAGGGACTGTGGTGACTCGTCCCCTTATGTGTCAAGTGCCATGTGACTCCTTACATAAGTGAGCTCAATCACTTTTTCTTATCAATCCTGTGAAGTCCATGTCATGGAAAAGGAAAATCATTGTACCTGCTAGTTAGTTTTAGAATTAGAATTCACCTCTTCCAAAATGTGCTGCTTTTCCTAGTCTGATCCAAATGTTTATCTGTGGATGTTTATAAACCTTCTATTGGAGCCTCTAAGGGTTAAATGGCTCATTCAGGCATTTGAGAGAGAGGCCAGGGATTATTAGATTTACCATTAAATTGAGGGGACATCAGTCTATTTCAAGTATAGGGAGTATTTATTACTAAAAAAGCTAGAGCTTTAAAAGGTACAGTGGGGGGAGTCAGTGTTTTGGTAGTAGAATAGAACATCTATTAGTTGGGTGAGGGTCCTTTGACTTCAAGCAAGAAAAACAGATTCTTCCTACCTCAAGTTTAAAAAGAAGACATCCTGGAAGAATGAGTAGTAGCTCTCAAAATTGAAGAAATGCATAATTATGCCAAACAGAATCAAGAAGGGTAGGGGCCAGGGCAGCCCTGGGAATCCATGTAAGAGGAGCCAATTGATGGTCTTGTCAGGATAAATTAGTTCCAACTGTTTTTTCCATCTACTAATGATTCCAAGTTTCAGGAGACAGACCAGTTGAAGCATCATGACTGATAGCCCCACCAACAAACATAATTGCAAAGCACTTTGAGAATATCAAACCAGCTATCCCTTTATCTTTCCAGGTAGTTAAAGTGCAGTTGTTTTCCATTTTATACAACCCTGGGGCCTCAGCCCACTCTAGAAGATTCCTTCTCTACTACCACCCAGAAGAGCAAACACTTTCTTACCTCTGTTAGCCCATGAAATTTTTCCTCCCATCCACTCCTTTACCTTCCAAACTTGGTGATGCCCAATTTCTAACCAAGTATTGGCCACAACAATTTAAAAAAATATATGAATCGATTTTTGTATTGTTCCTAAGTTAGTGTCACCATGACTGCATCAGAGCAAGTGGCAAAGGGAGGAATGCAAGTTTTAAGAAGTACATGCTGAGTACCGAATATATGCAAGCCCATATTCCCAGTGGACTAAAATACTTCCCCCTTTATCCTCCTCCCCTTCCTCCTCATTCTCACCTTTCATCCCAGACAGGATCTTAGTGTGTTAGTCCCTGCAGCCAAACACTGGTCTGACCTAGTCTTTTGATCACTCTAATTTCTCTGCAGTCAAAGAAACATGGCCTGAGTCTGATTACCTCACACTCATCAAGAAAAAAAAAAAAAAGATAATCTTAAAAAGAAGTCATATTTACATTAAATGCACTGTTGAGTGACACATGGCCTTCTTCTTTTCTTTGATTCTTGTTCTCTCACGGCCTCTTCACTCCTATGGGAGCATTTTCTTCCATTTCCTTCTTTCATTTGTTCCCTGTCTCTTTTGTACCCTCTCTTTCCTTCTTTCTTTCCCTCTTTATTCTTTTGGAGTCTTTCCCTTTTTCTCCTTCCTATTCAGATAAAAACTAAAGTACAGAAAGCCATTGTCTGAAGCTGGTGAGATCAGCCCTCCCACCAAGGGTCAGACTTTCCTCCTTCCCTTGACTCCACACCCTTTCCAGGCTCCAGTGGACCCACCATCTGCAGATTTTCACCCTTATAGCTGGCTTCTTCACTGAACCAATTTTCTTCATATGTCACCAGGGAAATAAAACCTACAGTGAAAATGATAGTATTGGTTTCCTGTTTTACATTACTGGTAATAAAAATCACAGAACTTCTCCTCAGAGAAAGAACCCTGGCATGCTAGGACCACAAACAACATTGGAAAGGGGAAAGCCACATCACCTCTCCCTGGAATAACAGAAGCCACGGACCAGTTTGAACCTGAGCTCATTCTAGATATTCCTAGGCTCAGAATAATTTGTATGGGTTGAGGTGGAGGCAGCAGAGGAAAATAAAAATCTGCTGAAAATGTTCTTTTCTTCAAAACCCAGGAGACTCCCTGAAGTGATCTTAACAGGAGAAACTCCCAAGTGGGAGGAGAGGAACTGTTTAGACCCCTTAAACAATGTATTAAGATGGGAGTCAAAATGGAACATAGGTGAAATTGATGCATGCAGATGGAAAAGGAATGTTTGGAAATCAGCTCACACCACTAACTTGTTATGTGATCTTGACCTTGTCACTTAACCTTGCTGGACCTCATTTTCACTGTTCATAAAAATGAAGAAGAAAATGTTGAGATTGCTGATTTCTAACATTTCTAGCTCCAAAAATCTACCGTTCTAATCAAGACTGGAAGACTGTAGCTAAAGCTAAAGCTATTTAGAGAGGTTTTCTCTATAACCCACTTGGGGAGTGATAGGTAATTACCAACATGAAACCTCAGCAATTGTCTTGCTCCTTCTCAGAATTTTCTGGCTTCTCTATGATTCAAAGAGGTAATGTGCTTGGGCTTGTAGGTGACCTGTTGATTCTGGCTTTCCCCTTTCCTACCTTGTAATCCAACCAAGACACTGAGGAAAGAGCTAACTAGACAATTGTAAGCATCAAAGAGAACAGGTAGAATAGCATGTATCAATGGTCCCAGGTGGAGACTGCCAGGAGCACTCTGCACAGGACGCAGTGGGCCTGCTGGAAAAAAAAGAATAACAAAGAATTTAAAAACTGACAAAATATTCAGCCTCAGGAACAAGAGGAAAGTTAGAGGCAACCTTCCCCTCTTAGTGGGAAGACTTTCTGAGAATGAGTTGAGATTCTGTGATGGTTATTTTCCTATTTGCTCTCAGATTGGTCCCCTGACTTTCTCCAGCAAAATGTATTTCCCAGGCTCCCTTGCCAAGTGTCTTCTCACCAGGCTCAGCTCATGAAAGACACTACCAGGAGACTGGAGCATAGGAGGAAAACAGAAGACAGGGGATTTCACCGCCCCCCGCCCCTGCCCCTCTGCTTCAGGGTTGGGACACAGCCTCATCAAGGGCTGGGACTGTTCAGGGATCCACACTCCCATGGCAGGTCTGCCTCTTGGGCTCTATCAGTACTACTTAATCCCCTAGGAATGGTTGCAGATTGTTAATGTTGCTAATCTCTTGAGTTGTCTCACTCTCCCCACATTGACTTTTCAGCTCTTCTAGCACCTTGGATATGTGCTTCCCTATGACAGTTCTTCTGTTGGACTACTTGACCTGGGCTTTCTCTTCCTAACCACACCCTGGTGCAGATACCTGATTCTGACCATGTGCCAACACTGATGTACTGCCTGTGTGCAGGAATACTTTGGGTACAACTCTAATACTGCAGTTCCAGGGACACTGTCTCAAAAAGCCCTCCCCACCTTGATAAGAGCAAGATGGTCAGTTCAGTGGCTCAGTGGTGATAAAGTCAACAATGACAGTGACAAGGACAGGTGGGCCAGCATTGGTGCCTCCATAAGTGGCACACCAAGCCCACATGGTGGAACAGAGAAATCGCATTAATGACTGTTGCAGAAGAACTTTAAAGTCTGCCTCTGACTGTGTGTGATCTGGACAAATCTACCTGGGAAAGGGAAGGAACTTGAGAGGTTCTATCGGTCCAGAAACAAATATTATCATTACCACTGCAATTATTCCCACAATCCTTGGTTGTTCTCACTCACAGTTCTGTTTCCTAGGGGAGAAAGGATGTAAACAATAATTTGCACAGCACTTTTAAGCTTTGATATCATTTGATACTCACATCTTAGATGAAGAATTTTGATATTCTAAAAACTACAAGCTTATTATGTTACTAATGTACTTACATTACTATATTAATTAGTAGCACAGATTAAACCAAAATCCAAGTTTTCTGACCCCAATTTCTGGGCATTATGAAAAGCATATGGCTAGTGGCAGTGAGAGATGCCAATAGCTTGCCAAAAGCATACACAGAGAAGGTGGAGCTGCTGGGAGCAAAGCTCAACCTATATATATGTGTACCGTAATAACTACCATACTAAATGTGTATTTAGATGTTTATATCTCTGTCTAGATTATAAGCTAGGAAGCAGGACCAAGTAAGAGTCCACTCTAACTCCAGTGTCTGTCAGACTTAAGGTCTAGAAAGTGCCCAAAAACCATTTGTTGGTTGAACAGATGAATGAGGACAAAGAGAGCCACTGACCAGGCCAAAACAAATATTGATGGATTTGGAAATCAGGATCTGATAATAGAGTCAATCATATAAGAGGATTATGTGAAATAAATGGCTTCCTACATATCTTAAGATGTGGAAAGTGTCTTAGGATCCCACTTAATATTTTCTCATAGACCTAGAATTCAACCCTAAGAGATCCATTCCTTTGGTCTTTGAGAGTCTGTATGGCAAAGTAAGTTATCTTTGACACTGTGGAATAATGATAGCTTGATTTAAAAAAAAGAAAAAAGGAAAAGAGAGTGGATCTCTGAGCAGTCCTACTTCTGGGTATTTGCCCTTTAGATACACCTGCACACATGTGAAATGATGTATGTACATGGTTTGTGCAACAATTTTTTAACAGCAAACACTCCAAGTGTCCATCTATTGGGAGTTGTAAGCAAACTGCAAGGTTTTCTATGCATTTATAAAGCAAGAGATTTAAAGCAAGATTCTTAAAGCAAGAATCAAGACGCTCTTTATTTATTGATATAGAGTCATCTCTGGGGTATATTGTGAAGGGAAAAAAGCAAGATGGACACTGTATATAATGTAATTTTGTGGAAGAAAAAGGAAGTAATAAAAAGGAATATTCTTATCTGCTTTGTTTACATAAAATAGCCCTAGAAGAATACAAAAGAAACCAATACAAAAGCTTACTGGCAGGAAACAGGAGTGGAGGAAATGATCTGAATGGAACGTGGTGAAAACAAAATTTCTGGGACATCATGGGAGCAAGACTTCTTAACATACATCTACTGAAATTGTTTTGGTTTTTGAATATTGGAATGTATTAACTAATCAAAATTTCAATTTAATGTAATTTAATTTAAAGAGAAGATCCCATCAAGGAAACGGGAAGACACTGAGGACAAGCTATAGCGCTCTCAGACTTCTTCCTTCCTCAGTCCTCCAAAAATATATGATAACCACTGAGCCCTACAGGTGTTTCACTTTTACCCTACTATAGCACTTGCTTAATCTGCCTGATGCTGGAATTATTGCACCCACTTCAACTATTTTTGGGTCTTCCTCAGTCCCTAGATTGTTAATCCCTAGAGAGCAGAGTCCATGACCGACTCCTTTTTTTCAACTTTGTGGTTTCAGGCATATAAAAGAACTTTTAAAATAAATAAATCTTTGTTAAATGGAATTGAATTTTTCCTACTGCCAAATCTAATTCTGCCTTCAAAATCCTGAGCATGAGCCAGAGATTTCTCCTTCCTTCTCCTCAAAAAGCATTTTTAGAATTCATTTAGTAAGGGCACACTTGCTGGTTTCAGAAATGGCTTTCACAGTCCCCTAAAGTGAAAGGGGAGCTCTTTCCACTCACTATCAAGCAGTAGTGGTAGGGGGCTGGCACTGGTTAGGAATATGAGTAGATTAGTTGTTGGTAATGCTGCTACAACTGCCTACCTGATTAGGCTGATTTGCTAAAACCTCAATGCCTGACATCCTACCTGGAATGTGGTAGATAGTCAATGAATGCATGTGTGAAAAAACAAACACACTCCCTGGATTCCTATGCCCACTCATTGGAGAGATAGGACAGCTGTCTGGACAAAACCTGAATTACATCATCCTTTTGGACTTTGAGTCTTGGGTTCTCCATCTGCACTCATAGGGCCTATTTACAGCTAATTCAGCATTGCCATTTCCAGACTCACGGGCAAGCATGTGCCTTACAAGGGTCTGTGATTCACTCACCCTTTTATCCAAGATGACTGCCCCAGCCCCCTACCACTACTGCTTGATAGTGAGTGGAAACAAAAACCCAGACACCCCCTCAGGATATGAGCTACCAGAAGCTAGATGGGGCATTGGGGTCCCAGATAAATGGTCTGATACTCAGGCCAGGATGCCAAACAGAAACCCCATCATAAGAACTGACCCCTACAGTGGCCAAAAGAAGATATGGACTTGATGGGGATATGGTTGCCCATAACGCATATCAGACACTTGATCCATGACAGAAAGCCCTAGATCCCATGATATGGAGGTCTGATCCCCTGGTCAGAATTGGTTCAAGTACTGGCTAGGACTAAGCCTCCATGTGAGAGGGCTTGAGAAAGATAGGGTTGGCAAAGAAAGCTCTAGTGCATTAATACACATGTTCTCATTTTCTGTATGATTTGGGCGAAGCCCCCCTCCCCTTGCACACATTTCCTTGACATTTCACGCTACCTTATTGTGCCCATCCTACTCCATTAAAACCACCCTGGTTTTGTCCTCATAAATATGGTGAAGGGGTTGTAGGGAGAGCACATAATTGATCACCCAGTCCTACAGCTTTGCCAAAGCACACTTCTATTTCTTTTAAGTTTACTTTTTAACCTTACTGATATATTTTCAAATCTAGAAAAAAAGAAGTCAATACTGGGTATCAGAAGAGGTTACTTGAATATTTCAGTATTCACAATCTGTACAGCACAGAAGGCTGGAGATTTTGACGTGATCACTAGTTAGCCAAGTGACCTTAAGGATGTCAATGAACTCTTCTGGGCCTCATTTTTCCTGCGTCAAATGGGCCTGTTTTGACGTAAAAAGAAAAGAATACATGTGATCTAAAAGTGCTCCAAAAAAAGGAAAAATCCTATACAAATATGTGAGATTTTAAAATTATTATAGTTCTAAATTATATAAAAGTAAGTCTATTTGGGATGAATCCGATTATAACGTTCTCATTGTAGGAGCAAGGTGGGTGCCTGGAGAGACAGATTAGGGAACATTGTTTGGGTGTTTTCAAAAGCTGCCTTATTCATTATCTGTGACAATAATAGATTTCTTTAGGACTAGAATAACTTCTCATGTTAAAGATTTTTGTTTTGATACCAGATGCAAGGATAAGACACAGAAGCAGTCAGTGCGCAAGGTTGAAGCAATGCTGACTGCCTAGCTACTTCTGAATATTTTTAGCTCAGCTCTCCCATTTTCAAAGTATCTGCACACAAGAAGTACAGATATATTACAGACTCAGAGAATGGCTTCAGAAATAATCAAAGCATCACACGCAGTATCAAGAACAATTTAGAGATGCTCTCACAGGGGCACAGACAGTGTTTTATGAGCAAATAAAAAAACACAAATGCCAAAAATATTGATGTTGTGTCAAAAAGAGCTTTTCCCTGAATAAATGGATGTTGCAGAGTAACACCACATAATTCAGGGACAAAGCCCTCTCTTCTAACACAGTCTTAGACCTCTTTTGTAGTGGTTTCTCATCATTCATTTAGCAATATTTATTGAAAGGCTTCTAGGATCCAAACACTGTTCTAGGTATTGAGAATTCATCAGTGCACAAGACAGTCTACCCTCATGAAGCTTATATTCTTGTAGGAGAGACAAACAAGCAAACAAATGTTTGCTATAATGTTATGTAGAGATAAATGCTGTTTTAAAATATAGCAGAGCAAGGAAGTAGAATAAGGGGTGTTATCTTTGAAAAGGGAGTCACTCTGAAAAAGTGATATTTGAACAAAAGAAGTGACAGTGAGCCATGTGAGGGGGTCGTATCTGACAAATATAAACATTTCATCTCAAAACAAAACAGAGATGATGAACACATCTCTCTCTCTCTCACACACACACACACACACACACAAAGATTGACCATAGATACGCTATCATTACCAAAGTTAGCTAAAAAGTCTTCAAAATGTGTTTGCAGGTTGTCCTCATTGTCTTGTACCTCTGCCATCACCATGAGAAGAGCTTTCCCTGGGCAGCTGCTGCCCCTCCTGCATGGGTCCTAGGATGAAATCACATGGAGGCCACCTGAGTCTTACCTGCAAGGAGGAAGCCAGACCGGACCATGAAGACAAACCCAGCCTGGATCGCCTAAACCTCAGCCAGCCCACAGATGTGCTAGTAGGAAAAATAAATGACTGTTGTCACTGGTTGGGGGGGGGGGGGGGCTTGATACTCAGCACTAGCCAACTCTTAAGAATATGCCAGACAGTGGCACGATGGTGATGAGTCCTAAGATATAAAGCAAAAGAAAGAATCACAGCAGAAAGTATTCAATGGGGACACAATTTATTGAGGACAATCAGAATTGGTCTCGTTGAGAAGGTAAGATGGGAGTAAGATCTGAAGGAAATGAAGAAACAAGCCACTCAGATTTCCCCAGAAGAAGCACTGAAAGGGGAAGGAAAAGCACATGAAAAGTACTTGAGGCAGGAGTGTGCCCGGCAAGCTCCTAAAAAGCAAGGAAGTTAGAGTAGCCAGAAGGAGTAAGCATGGGGCAAAGCAGTAGGAGATAAAGTCAGGGAGAAATGGGGCCTTTTAGGTCCCAGAGGTAGATCTGAAGCAGAGGAGTGGCATTGTCTGACTTAACCTGGAAAGGATCACGCCATCTCCTGTGCTGTGAACAGGGTGTTAGGGAGTTAAGTGGAAGCTGGGAATTGGTTGGGAACTATTACAATAAGCCAAGGAGGAAATTGCAGTGATTTGAATGAGGATAGCAGAAATGGAGATAGTGGCAAGCGGTCAGGTTTGGGATGTGGTGTGAATGTAAAGCCAATGAGATTGCAGTTGTAAATAATATGGAATGTGAGAGAGAGATTTCGGGGGTGACTCCAAACCAAGGTTTTAGTCCTGAGCAAACAGAAGGCTAGAATTAGCATTTACTAGGAGGGGAAAGACTGTAAAAGGAGCAAGTTTGGGAGAAGGATTTCAGCACCTTGGTTTGATCACATTAAATTTGAAGTATCCATTAGTCATCCAGTGGGATGTCATGAAGATAAGTTGATGTTTGAATGGAAATACTAAGTGGAGAGTCATCGGGATATGGATTTTTTTTTTTCTCATGCCAATGAAGATCTAAGAGATCTTTTACAAGGAAGGAGAGACCAAAATGGAAAGCTGAAATCTTCGAGAACTAAACCACTCAATTTCTGTAAGCTGTTCTCCAGGCCACATGTCAAATAGTTAAAATGGAGCTCAGTTTAGCTCTCTCTTCTCCGTGACTATGCATTGCTGTGGGTTTACCTCTCCTCTGCCACACTTTGATGAGTTTCCACCTGGTCAGCAGGACAAAACCCAAAGCTCTGAGGGCTTTATGTGCTGGTGAGAGACATGCACTATTCTGACTTCCCCTGCCTTATTAATTAGGGCTGATACACTGGGAGTGTGGAATTATATTGAGAAAAAGGACAACACTACCTCAGCATGTCTAGAGCTGGGGAGAGGGATAGTGGGTTCCATGACTATGTAGACCACCCTGAACGGGAGCTGCCTCCTCAGTGTCTAGGTGCAGTATGCTCTGGCTTCACCTGTTAAAATCCTATAATGGAACAGAGTGCAGAAAACCAATACATAAAGCAACCTTGTCCTATCTCAAAGAGTGACACTCCTGTGCTGAGCTGAGACACCAAACTTAGAGGAGAAATTGACAGAGAAGATATAAGTGGCCAACCTATGGCATCAAATGATAACTTCAAAATAAATGCTCACAGGATTGTAAAATCACCACAAACACAATTGTTCAATACCCTAAAGCAAGTTTTAAAACCTGATTCCCTTTTGCTGCCATTATATAGCCAAGAAACTTTAGCCTCATAAATTTAAAAATGTATAATTTAGTTTTAAAGAAACTTTGTGACCTAGTAAACTAACAAGGTCTGCTGGGAGCAAAAACTGAAATTTAGATGATCAAAAGCGAGCTCCAAACTTGGGCTCAGAATGAGGACGAGGGACCTAAAGTCCACTAAGGTAATATAAGCCACCAAGTGGACTGACTCAGAAAAGAAAGGTCTGCGTCACATTGAAGAGTCATGTGAGAAAGATGCTCAAGCCAGATTGGGAATCACAGCTGAGTATCCTCTTCACAAACCTTTAATGCTATTATATACTGGATGGTGTGTCCATTTCCCTTTCACTTTGAGACAAATAGCCTTAAAGTTTCATGGCTGCATTCATACACTGTGCCATTTTACCACTCCTAAATGATGATGGAATCCTTAAAGGTGCAGCGCAGCAAAGAGTGAAGCCGAGGCTTCTGGGTGGCTTAGCATTTCTGGTGTACCGGGGGAGTTAAGGACTGTCTAAGCAGATACACGGTAGCAGGGCTGCAGGACTACAGGTCCAGTGTGCACTGGCCACAGCACAGGAGGTCCAGTCCGTCTTTGCACCTTTGTCTCTACAAAATTAAACGCAAGTAGAGGAGAGTCACAAAGGCAGACAAGCAAACCCAGAACTTTCACTCTCTGAAGCATCTTGCAGGGGTTCTTTCTCTTCCCTGGCCAACAGAGCAGGAGAACTATGGGATGGGAAAGGCAAATAAAGGTGATAATTGAGATGGTTCTTACAGGACGAAGGGAATTTTGAGAGGAAGAGAAGAAGACAGAACAAGGCCCAGCCAGTGAAAACACAGGGACACAGAGATCAGTTGAACAAGGGGAGACTTTTCTGGAAAAGGCTGACCTCAAAAAGCAGAGAGCAAAATTACTTTCCTTTATTTTTCTTTTCAGACAAAAATGTACCGGGTAAACTCTATCATGTGCCAGATCACGTGCTGTGTCTACATGGCTATTGTCCCCACTGGACATATGAAGCACTGGAATTTTTATCCATTCTTACTGCCTTGTCCTGAGCACATGCATCAAAACTGTCTCTTGGAGGAGAGAAGAGAGGAAGGGAAGAATGAATTATAGACAGGATTTCTGATTGGTAAGATGATTGAATTAATTGAAGTGGTATTCATTCAAATCACATCAACCAAGGAGATATGGAATCCACAGTTTAAAAAAAAAAAACTTGAAACAGTAATTTTCAAGTGTCGAGTAAGTGAAGGTGGCTCACTCTTCCCGTTCCACATGCTTTGGTTTTACAGAGTTCCACGTTTGCCTACCCAAATAGCAGGGAAGAGTATCGGCTGTTGGCCTCGACTTGGAAAAGTGGCAGAGGAAGATTTTGGTTTCTGTCAGTTTATCAGAATGCCACCAAAATCCCTCAGGAAAGCAGTCAGGTTTTATCGTGTTTGTTTTCCTCTTCAAACTATGGGCAGGCCTTGTCCGCAGCCACGATGTCCCTCTCACCTCCTCCACAAGTGATGGAGAACAGACCCCAGTGAGGTCAGTCATCCACAGGATCACACCATGTAAGCATTAGAAGGGGCAGGCCCTGAAGGCCTTCTGCTCCCAGCTCCACATTTTAAAGGATGTGGGACTGAGACCCAGAGTGGAGCACCATCCCTTGTGCCAAGGCAATGCCCTCTTTCCACACAACTTGGGCAAAAATAAATGGACCACTCTGCTTCTTGTCAGCATTTCCACTCTTTAAACTTCTCTCCATTTCCCCTTTGGGATTGTTCCCCACTGGCACCTCAACCTATGCCACCAAGAACTGTCACCTGCAGAATTAACTGTTAGTAAGTAGTGCCAGGTAGTGACGAGGTTGATGTTGAAGTGAGGATACCCTCTTGACCTCACCACCATTAGCAGCGCCAGAAAGCATAAGAAGTGGGGAGAAGTCCTGGCTAATTGGCTGGAACTGCTGTCACCGGCAAGCAGTGATAGGGCTGAGTGTGATTACTATCACTCTGGCTTATTCCTTCATACCCTATCTATATGGAATCCCCCACCTCACGCCAAAAGAGTCTCCTCTCTGCCCTGAGTTTCCCCAGGACATACCTGACCAACTAAGCCATTCCTGGACTCTTTCAACTTACCCTCAGCAATCATTTCTATTTAACATCATCTCTGCTTTCTCACCTGGTTATTAGACATCACCACTGAGAATAGGCTGGCTGCTAAATTAGTTGGTACTCACTGTTCCTATACTCCTTGTGTTTCTCTTCCTGTCACAGAGGGCTCATAAAAGGGAATGCATGCAGTGACAAGCAAGGTACTTGTAAATTTATGACTGTAGACCTGTACCTTACTTATTGTCCATGGCTGGATGAGCTGGGGTGTAGGCATGAAAATGTTTTTCTGTACAATTGGGAATTTTAAAAATCATTAACAACCTCCACCATTAGGCAACTTTTCTCCGCCTTTTTAGAGTGGTCCAAATTATGTTCTCAAAGGCAGAATATGTCAGAATGCATTGATTTATACAATCTGCTTATTGTAGGTGAGAAATTTGCCCTGACAATAGATATTTCAAAGAATTTAACCATTCAGGTTTTAAAAATCTCTACTCTCATTCCCTACACCCAGCTTAGACATGACTAATCTGGGAAACAGAGTTGAAGAGTCTCAGATTCTGTTTGGGGTGCTGCCCATCATAAAGAGAGAAAAAAAGGCTGCACATCCAGTATGAAATAAACTGTCCCAGGCCAGATCTTAGGGAAGTAAGGCATAGAAGGAATTTCTTCCCCTCTCCTTGGAAAGCAGGAGTTTTGCATCCTTTTTGGATACAAAATTGGTGTCCACTCACTGTGATCTTCTCAAAGACCAGGTTTGATTAACTCTTTCTAGCTCAAAAATTCAGTGGCTCAATCCTACACCTCTGTCAACTTCTAAACTCTTTAGTCCTCACAGCCTGACCTTACCTACTTCCCCATCTCACTTCCTAGTTTTGTTTACAAAACTATTCTTACTGTTCTTTAATGAAGTCCCATGCTCTCCCACCATTAGGCTTTGTTCAAGCTGCCTGTAATGTTCTTCCTCACCTCTTGGCCCATCGTGACAGGTCCATAGCCACTATCCTTTATGGATAGGAAGAAATAGAAATTGACTCAAAAGGAATTAAGTGGAAAGTTAGAAGTATAGCTCATGAAAACCAAAAGTACCAGTACAACTGGGCCTTACAAGGCATTGGAATAAATTGGGAAGCCATAGGGGGCAATGACTCATTCCTCTCTCTCTCTCTCTCCTCTGACCACACTTCCTCCTTCCTCACTAGTCAGATATGCTCTATCCCTATTTCCTCCCATGAGTCTGCTCTATTACTTTCAGATTCTGTTTTCTCACCTTCCCATATATACTGAGCAAACATAGGCACCTGAGACTTACATGTTTTCTCAACTCCAAGCCCACTGGCCAACTGACCAGCATCCTGTAGGGTATACCAATTCCCAGTGTACAGGGAAGGAGCTTTCATTGGGTCAACTTACCCACTGGACTGACATTCAGTTATTCAACCCATTCTGCTTAGCCATGGCCAAGGAATGAAAGTCATCAATTATGACTTGGATGTGACTCTATGTGGGTATATCTGTATTGTTGAGAGGGGAGCATTCTCATAACAGCAGGGCATGACTGAGGCAGACTCACTAAAAGTTGGCCTACATCAAAAATCCGGTGCAAAATCCAGCCCTTCTCAAAACTTTCTCTGATTCTACCATCTAAACATAACTTCTCCTCTGAGTATCTATATATATCACTTGTAGGTGATGGCTTAACGTCTTTCCTGCTGAGCACTTTTTCTTCCTCTAACAGATACTTCCTTAACCCCCAGGCCAAGAAGCAGGCATTGATCTAGGCTAAGCCAAGCACAGCACCTCACCCACCTCACCTGGAGATAGGATGATGAAGGTAACAGCTCCTTAAAATGTGGGGTAGTCCGAGCTGATGAAGGATGGGTGGCAGTATGAGCCACCTCCTTCTAGGCTTCGGTGCTAGAGTGTCTAGCTACTTCTGACAGCCTCTGATAAGACACTGTACAAGACAGTGCAAGAGACTGCCACAAGCTGGTCTGAGTGGAACAAAAAAGGAGTAACAAGATGAAATGCAGTTGTAGCTTAGAGCAGTTTCCTAAAAACTGAATCCACACCTGGGATTCCCAGGAGTTGTCCTCATTTCTGTCTTTCTGAAGCTTAGATTATGAATTATCTCAGCATCCGAAAAAATCTCTTTTTGCTTAGGGTGGTCATAGTTTGCTTGTAACCAATGAGAAGTGGCATGTATGACCCTTTATTTAAACCTTTGTTATGAGGCTAATTACTTCTTAGATTGAATTATCCTTATTTGTCTGCATGTCTTCTTTCTCTTATGATTCTGTGAGATTCCTGAAGACAGAGATCGTGTATTACTGCTTTCTGATTTCTCCCAAAGCCCCTATCATGGAAGATAATAAGTTCTTACAATACGTGCATTAAATGAATGAATGAATAGAAAACATCCATTGTACAATTCCCATGATCAGGCACTTCATGAATTTGGAGAATACCTGTGAATAGAAGGAAGTAATTGCTGCCTTAATCAGTGTTTTAGAGCATGATGGTACAGTTTTCTATCTGGTACCTGGTTTCTCCTTGACTGTTCCCTCCTCTATGCCTGTGCCAAGTTGGGGTGCAGAGATATGGACAGATGTGGCTTTTGTCGAATAAACAGGATCTGACACTCTCGTGGGAGGAAGAAATGAGAGATGACCCTCTAATACATGGGATGAAGAGAAAGAGCCTTTCAATTTCCCCAAAGCATGGGCACTGCTTCTTATAGAAGCCAACCTGTTGCATGCTGAGTACATGGGTTTGGTTTCAATACGGTTCAGGAAATATCCAAAACTTAGTCAATTCCTGGCCAAAAACCACAGATGCTGTGCTTTCACAGCAGTACCCATTGTCGTCTTCATTTGCAACTGGAAAATTTCAAGGTCCCAGAAAATGTGCCCTGGGAACGCGTACTGGAACTAGAGTAGAAGTCCTGAAAATCTTGTCTAACTCACATCTTCCCACCAACTTCTGTGTCTCTTCCTACCAAGCCTGCTCAAACCCCTTTGGAGGATTCAAACGTGTCCTTGCTTGAGAAGCATCTCTGTCCAAACCGCAGAGGGGCTGCAGATCCTCCATGCCCAAACTCATCTGTCAGTCTCCCTCATCATCCCCAGAGCCCAGGCTGGCAGGGCTGGGCCCTGAATTTTAAACGGAGCTTCACGTCACCCTTCCCTAATGACAAGCCCCTGCCCTCGACTTGCTCTGAAACAGGCACTAAAACCATCTTGGGGGCACCAATGTTGCCAGCCCCTAGCCTACTCTCGCTTAGTCACACCCTCCCCAGACCCCAGTGGGCTTTATCTTTCTCACACGCTTGGCATTTGACAAAGCTGTTTCCCTTGGGACCATTCAGCTGTGACATTTTCCCGGCATGTCTTCTCCTTGTCAACATTATACAGGGCAGGCAGTCTTTCAAAGTAAGAGAGATGCTAGCACAGGCAGGTGCAAGCGCGCACGCTCGCACACACACAAGTGTACAAAGAAAGGAGAGGAGAAGGACTTCAGTGGAAGGGCAGTACTGAATTTAGCTCAAACGTAAACATGCCTCAAAGTAACAATAGCTCAGGGGTGCACATTTTGTTTTGATAAGAAGTCGTGGGATGGTTGAGCCTCTTCGTGTAAACGTCCCAAAAGCCCTTAACAGACTCTTTAGACAGGTCTCCATTTTGGTATGGCCGAAACGCAACCACTGCTAGGGACAAAATCCTCCACTGGTTTTAAGGTTGCCTACCAAAGATACTATCTCCCACCTGCCCCTCTAATGCACGTGCCCACACCCTGCCTGACATTGGCGAGCCAGCAGTGCAAAACAGGTCTGGGCTGTGCTGACATCCTGAACTTGGATTTCCATTGAACACACCCTATGTCACTGTGCCTCTCTGCCTTTGTCAAGCTGCTGTCTTTGCCTGGAAGGCACCTTCACCCTTCCTCTATTCACCTGCCAGAGAACGTCCCCTCTTTCAGAGTTAGCTCAATTTGCTCCCATCTGGTACTCCAGACACCATTAGATGCACCCACTGTAACTTGTGCAGGTCCATTTCACAAACATCACACTGTCTTGTATTTGTCTTTTGATGTTTCTATTCAGCTAAAAGATTGTGTGGGCCTTAAGGCACAGAAAATGGTTTTTTTATGTCTGTATCCCTAACATCTAGCACAGTTCCTGTCATATAGAATTTTATAAAAAGCAGAAAGCCTAGGGAAACCCCTTGACACCAAAAGATTCTTCCTTTTCTTGCCACTTTAATTTAACAGAAATATACATTAGTGAATGTCTGAAAATACTGCCTCACTTTCCTACTGGAGAACCACCTACTCATCCCCTGGGCAAAGTGTGCTGTCATTCACAATGACCCAGAGCTCCTCCCCTGTCATAGGGGTAAACATGTGACCCAGCCTGACCATTTGGAGTATATTCCAACTCCATGACCACAGTAATATGTTGAGGAGTGAGCACATGACACAAGTAAGTCCAATCAGGGCATTCTCTAAGTTGGAATATATAAATACAGGGAAAGGCATCTCTCTTCCTGGATTATAAATTATAAGAATATAGACTTAGAGCTATTCGTGACCATCCTTTCTTCCTTTTGTTTATGAGGCCAAAATGCATAGAGAAGGAGATGTAAAAGTATAGAGAGAGTACAGGTAGAGCCCTAATAGGTTGTTTTAGTGCCTAGATCCAGCTGTGCCTGAAGTCAGCACCATCTTGTTCTTCCTGACAATTAGGATTTAGGGCCAGTTAAATCCCCTCTCTGTCCTTCTCGTCTTTCTTTTTAACTTTTTTAAAGCTACTTGTAGTTGAATTCCTGTCATTTGCAATCAAAACAGGCCTGAAATATACCACTTTTGCTGACATATAAAGTGAGAGTTTCTTCTTTACCAGAGGAACTTTTGCTTAATTATTTTATTTGGGAACAATAAAAATTGTTTGGGGAAACCCATTAGCCTTACAATGATCTCAATCATTGCTTACATTTGGCGCTTTCAGAGATTATCTGACATAAACCTGACATGGTCTGTTTAAAACAGAGGACAAAACATTTTAACACGGATTTAGCAACTATTCTCAGGGGAATTGCAACTGTCCATTGTCATAATTGAAACACTTAAAGGTCATTTTAAAAAAACAATACCCTGGTTAAATGATAAAGCCTTTAGAAGGAAACATAGGTGAATATTTTCTTGACCTTGGAGTAGGCGCAGAGTTCCTAAATAGGATACAAAAAGCTCTAACGATAAAGGGAAGAAAATCAATAAATTGGACCACATTGAAATTGAGAACTGTTGCTCAAAGATATCATAAGAGAGTGAAAACACAAGCCACAGAGTGGGAGAAGGTATTTGCAATAGGCATCAATAAAGGACTTGTATCCAGAATACATAAAGAACTCCTACAAATCAATAAGAAAAAGGCAGACAACTCAACAGAAAACAAAACAAAAAAAAGGACAAAAGGGAATATCAAATGGTCAGTATGATGTGAAAAGTTGTCCAGCTTCACTAATTATCAGAGAAATTCAAATTAAAACCACAGTGAGATACCATTACAAATCCTCCAGAATGGCTAAAATGAAGACAGCAGGACCTGGTTGTGGGGGATGTGGAGCACCTGGTAGGAATACAAATGAGCATCCACTCTAGAAAATTGTTTCAAATATTTATTGACACTGAATCTTTTCATATGAGATGCTGTGATATTCTGCATCTTGGTGGGTGGTGGGTACACACACACGTATGTTGACTCTGTCAATTCTTGGAGCTGTACACTGATGAGCATGCACTTTTCTGAATACATGTTTTAACATATAACTTCAATGCTGTCAGGGCCTCCGGCAACAGCTAAGCAAGTCAGGTCAGCAGTGTCCTCAGAGCCAGGCTTGGCCAGACAGGAGCTCTGTTCTCAGTCCTGGTTCTCCACCTTCCCCTTCAGGAGGAGGAATTGGCTCAGATGATTATGTGACAGCCAACATCCTTTATGGGAGCCAGAATCAGTTTCCACTCCTTGGAATGCAAAACACTGCCTAGCACAACCCTACATAATTTTTACATAAATAATTAATTTCTTATTGTACAAGTTTACATATTCAAAGTGGTCAAACTATTTCTTTTGTCATTTTTCTGATTGAGAACTATGTCACATTTTCTGATTGGCCATATATTTGGAGTGCCCTTCACACAGTTCATGCTTCAAATGTCTACTAAAAGGCAGCTGGTACAGCGGTTAAGCACTTAGACTCTGCTGCTAAACAGCCTGGGTTTGATTCCCAGCCCCTTGCTGACTCTGTGACCTTGGAAAAGCTCCTCAACTTCTCTGTCTCAGTTTGCTCACTTGTAAAATACAGATAATGCCAACTTTCATAAGTTTGTTATGAGTAAATTCAAGTAAAACATTTGTAAGTATTAGTTATTGTTTTATATTATTATGTTATATTATATTATATTATTATATTATGTTATATTATATTATATTATATTATATTATATTATATTATATTATTATATTATTAACATGAAAGAAGCTCCTACTCTATGATCATCTAAGCAGTGTCCCCTGCCAGGCCTGGGGCAGCTGCAAACAGAGCAAAGAGGAGCTTCTGGAAGCAAATGAGAGTACATTCATTTAGACTAGACCTATGTTTTAGGAAGAGGCAGTAAGACCTTGAAGATTATGCTCCTCCAAAAACCTCCACCAGCAGCTCTCCCAGATCCCACCTCCTATTCACGAATACTGCAGCTGCCTCTGGCACTGTTCACTCTAGTTGAAGAGAATGGCCTAATAAAATCCCTTTCTGGACTCTGCCTTGGCCTCTGACTCCCAGGCCTCCTTGAAGTACCTCTGAGGTGCTGTTCTAATGGTGACTGACAGCCAGACTCTGGGGCTGCTGTAACAGCTGCATTAGCAGGAGTTGGAGGCTTTGGACAATTGTTTCAATGACTCCTCTCATCTCTGCCCAATCTCCATCTGACATCCTGCCCATCTGAGGAGCCTCAACTACTCAAACCTTGCCTTATGTGTCCCACCATTGGCACACCCACCTCCAGGGGCCACCCTGAATCTGGGCCTTGACCTTGTCTCAGCTCTGTGGTTTTCAGAGGCTTTCCCACCCCTCTACAGCACCTCATCTGCCTACTCTGGCCATTTACATTCTTGTCCTGATTCTTCTTTGAGCTCTCATTTTTCTCTAAAAGGTATCTTGGAATATTAAACTAAAGTAACAAGTAGAAAAATTAAGAACAAATGAGCCACATTATATTTCACACCAACACACACACACACACAGATGGCTCTAGATAAAGTTCATCTCAGGAAGAGAACTGCCTTTGGTTAGGGAAACACCTTGATATGCATAATGAAGTGCAGAAGATGGACTCCAAGAGCTTGGTCAATGACAAAGGAGATAATCAACAACATAATTAAAAATTTTTTTGCACAAAAATGTAATAGGATTTGGGGTAAGATGAGAAAGGAGAAAGGAGGTAGAGGGGCCTGTGTAATGTGGCTGGAAGTTGCCCCTTACTCAGAACAGTGGTTAGTAGGAATATCTAAGAATGTTTGAGAACAGGGTGTCTATTGTACAGTGAAGTTGTTTGCAGTGCTGCAAGGTAAAGTCCCTCCATGGCCCTGAACCTTCATCTGAGTCTGCTACACACAAGGCTCCATCAGCTTGGTGATGGTGTCACCTGGGAAAGGTGAAGGAGTCACACCCAGCAAGGGGTAACTTTGTGAGGGAAAAGCAAAGCATGCACAGTTTGCCCAGGTGACCCACAAATTGAATTAATTCAGCTAAAAAAGGAACTCAGAGCTGGACGTGACCGGCAGAAGAGTAGGTTTCTGTAAGTATCTCTGGAAAGACTGGAGAGAAGGTGGATCCCCATTGCCCATAGAATGAGGGTCTCAAACTAGTATTATTTGTATTTCAAAAGAAAAGAGACCCCATCTAGAACCTGGATTATATGGGTTTAGTGATTACATTGATTCTGTGTATCTGTGTTCAAGTGTGTACACAAGTCATTAAAGTGGACAGGAGAAATGATGGGGTAAAAAGAGCTCCAAGTTAGAGGTCTAAAGAGGTGAATCTGAGGTCTGGCTTGGTCACTAATCTTGGATGAACCAGTGAGCTTATGTGGTCCTCAGATGCCTCACCTGTAAAATATAGACCTGGACTAGATAAATTCTAGGATCCCTACCAGCTCCAGGTTTTCAGGGGACTCATTCTGCCTTTCCACTTGGCCATGACCATTTGAGTTTGCCCTCCCTTAATTAGCTGATTTCTCCTTGCTTTTTTTACAAAGTTGGGGAACAATTTTAACATTTCTTAATGTGGACTTATAGGAAGACATTCTTCTTCCCTTAAGCACAGAGATGGAAAGGCCCTTCTGCTCCTGGCCCAGAGGGCAGCAGTGCTTGGGCACAGACCAAGCTTGGAGGTGAAGCAAGGCGGAAGTACCTGCACAGAGTCTTCTCACAAACCAGCCCAAGACCCAGGCCTGCCCTTTGAGGTTTCTCTCACCGCCACCCCAATACCATGCCATTAGTTCTCTTCCTTCTATCACTGAGTATTTATTCAAAAATGCTGGGACTTAGGAATCAGGGAGATAGCATTTTTGAGAGATAAAGTAATGTAAGATGAAGTGCTTCGCCTCAGAAATTGCAATAGAGTTGAAACTCTCTACCTCCCAAACTCTTCAGTAATATCTTCCTTAGCAACTGGTGGGACTTTACTGGAAAGCTATTAATTCAATAAATTCTTAAGTGTCAACTCTATTCTGTCACTGTGTTATACTCTGAGGATAAAGTGGTGAATAAAATAAGTTCCTTGTGGAGTTTATAGTCTAAAAAAAGGAAGATAGACCTTAAGGTTGTAATCACAGCACTACAGATAATTAATTACTTAATTACAATTGTGATATGTTGTTATGCATAACAGGGGGACTGTGGCGGTTAAGTTTATGTGTCAACTTGATTAGGTCATGGGGTACCCAATTATTTGGCTTGGTGTGTCTGTAAAGGTGTTTCTGGATGAGATTAATATTTGAGGTTAGACTGAGTAAAGTAGATTGTCCTCTCCAACATGGATAGACATCATCCAATCCATTGAGGGCCTAAAGAAAACAAAAAGGAGAAGGAAAGGAGAGCTCACTATCTGTCTGACTGCTGAGCTGGGACATTGGTCTTCTGCCCTTGGGTGAGGACTTATACCATCAATGCTCCTAGCTCTAAGGCCTGCAGACTCAAATTGGAACTATACTACCAGCTTTGTTGAGTCTCCAGCTTGCAGACAGCAGAGTGTGGGACTCCTCAGCCTCCATAATCATGTGAGCCAATTCCTTAAAATAAATACCTTGATTTGTATATATATCCTACTGATTGGGTTTTTCTAAAGAACTCTGACTGATACTAGCCCAAGGTGTCAGGAAAGACTTCCATGAATAAGTAAATTTAAAGAGACCTAAAATGGAGGGTGAGTTATCTAGGTGAAGAAGTAGGAAAAGAAATGGGAAAATGATCAAGGGAGAGGAAATAGCATAAGCACAGGGCATGACCACTTTGAAGAACTGGAAGACAACTGGCTTAGCTGGGCTGTTGAGAGCCAGGAAAATATTGGTAAGAGAGGAAACCAGAGAGGTGGGCAGGAACCAGGTTATGCAGGCACTGTGAGCCTTTGTTAAGGATTTAGGACTTTTCTAAAGAGCAGTGGGAAGTCATTCAAGATCTCTAACCAAGTTTCCACGGGTTAAAAAGAGTCACCATGTATTTTTTTTTTTTATTTCATCAGAACCTAAGCCAGTCTTAGTTTGAAACATTGCCAGATGTGCTGTCTCCTGAAAAGCTCCCTTGGGCTTCTAGAAGACATTTTTTACTTTCTCCCTCACAGTCTGTCTTTCTGCCAGTGAACCCAGTTACCATGTGACAGATTGTAAGTGGTAGGAGGAAAGCCATGAGGCCCAGTGGAGGGAAGTCAGCAAGTCAATAGGTCTGCCTTTCTTTTGACCTCTCTGGACTCTGGTTCAAGTGAAGTCCAAGATCCTGTATCTCCTTTGTTGTACTCCACGCTTGAGTCTGCCTCACATGCCTGGGATGTTGGAGAAATAATTAAAGAAATGAAGTAGGATGTTCTTAGGTGCCGAATACTTAAAAGCAGAGAACCTTTCCCAGACTCAGTCAGAATGGAGAAAGGAAAAGAAGCAGGAGAAATTTGAAGCATAAAATGCACTTGACTTGCTGTTGCTGGCTTTGAAGATGGAAGAAAAGCTCCAAGAGCCAAGGAGTGTGTGTGGCTTCTAGAAACCAAAAACAGATGGAAATAAATTCACCCTAGAGTCTCCAAAAAAGAATGCAGCCCTGCTAATGCCCTGATTTTAGCTCATTGATACAGGTATCAGACTTATGATCTATAAAACTATAACATAATAAATTTGTGTTGTTTTCAGACCCTAAATCTGTGGTAATTTGTTAACACAGTAATAGAGGATATATAGATATAGATATATAATATATATATATAGACATATATATATATTCAATTCTAATTATCTTTCAATAAGAGGTTCTTAGAGGCAAATGATACAATCCACTCTAGCTAGTTGTAGCATAGAATAAATGTATTACAGGATATTAAGTGGGTCAAAGACTCCATAGGAGAGTCTGAGAGGCTGAGTCTGAAAGTTTGCAGCCAGGAACAAGCCCAGTGGTATCAGGGAGACCTCCCTTGCTTACACTGCTGCCCTTACTGCCCAGAACCTACCTCCTGAAGCTCAGCATGGCCGTCCAAAGAACCAGACACCCTCATCACCAGGCTAGCCAGATCAGTGCCCTGGCATTACCTGGCCCCCTCACACTGCTCATTTCCAGATCCATGTTTCATGCAGTTGCTTCTGTTGGTGGAACTGAGGTCTCATACCTGTACCCCAACTATAGAAGAGTTTCGGTTTTTTGGCAAGACTCATAATATATGGAAATGATGAAAATATAAGAAAGGTACTCAAATTTGGAAAGGGAAAAAAGATGATAGTGGAAAAAGTGTCCACTAAAGATGCCTTTGGTCAGCAGTTGTATTCTCCATGTTGCCACAGTATCAATTGTCCTTACTTGGTCCTACCATCCATCAGTGTTAATATCCCTGGACCCTAAATGAGTCATGTCTGCTAACCACTAGAAAATAATTCTAATGCAATATGTTTAGTGCTTTAATGGAAGAATGGATAAAGAACTTTGGGAGGTGCAAGGAGGAAGCAGTTGCCTTAGGAAAAGTGGGCCAGAGGATTTGAGTTATAAGATTTTGAGCTGACCCTTATGAATCAGTAGAGCAATAATATTCCAGGCAGAAAGCCATTATAAAAATACATGAAGCTGCAGAAGAACTTGGCACATGTGGGGATAATGGGTAGTTGGTATGACTGAGAACTGGAAAGAGATGGGGAACAGAAGGGTGTAAGGAGGGAGAGGTAGTTAGGGGCAGACTGTCAAGGGTATAATAAACTAAGCTAAGGAGTTCAGAATTTATCCTATAGGCAATGGGGAGCTATTGAAGTTTTTTAATTAGGGAACTGACATTAGGTCATTTTTAGAAAGAGAATTCTGATCGTGCTGTGGCAGAAAGATTAGAAGAGAAAAAATGGGTCAGACCTGCTAGTGAGGAGGTTATTATACAAATCTAATGAAATGGAGGGGATGTGCACAAAAGAAGCAGCAATAGGTATTATGAAGAAGGGGGTGATTCTGAGTGAATATAACAGGTAGAGAAGATTGAAAACTGTTAGGACTTTTCAGACTTGGACAATTAAAGAGAAGCTCTGACATTCAGTAAACAGGAAATTTAGGTCATTGGGGAATGTCAGAAGAGGCTTTCGGAAAAGACAACAGTTTTGATTTACACTTGGGAACTTCAGATACAGATAAGTTGCCTGAGAGGAAACTGGATGCAAGGTCTGGGGCTTAGAGAGGAGCTGAGTGGGACACGTAGATTTGAAGTCATCATAGGGTTGACTGAAGCCCTGCACTCAGATGAAGGTTTCTCGGGCAGAGTCTGAAGAAGAGAAGAGGGTGAAGACCCATCCCTGGGCCAGTGCAATATGCAAGAGTAATGGAAGGCAACATGGGCCTCGGGGGTCCTATGCCTCGTTACCAAACTGAACTCCAAGTCAAAGTTTTTGATTTCACATGGTATCAAAACAAAGATGAGGGGAGGTCAGGGGGTGCTGCGTAAATGTGTGACTGTGCCTAGGACTGAAGTCTCACCTCTTGTGGACCCTGTTTCATTCCCTTGACACAAGTGGACCAAAGGGCCACCTGTCAAATGCTTGACTTGGCCAGTGGCCCAAATCTAAGAGATATTGCCCTGCTCAGGTGGCCAGGGCTTATAACACATGACTGTTTCCCAACTAAGGAAGACTGCTTAGAACAAAGGCTGTTAATATTTTGTCTGGCCCTCAGCTATGGCCTTTGAAGCTTTGCATAAAAGACAGTTGTTACATAGGGGATTTGGAATATGCAACACTAGAAGACTGGGCATTTGGTGTTTGGACCCAGGAAGAACACAATGGCCAGGTGCAAACTAAAGTTGTCAATCCCCAAGCATATAGAGGAACTGGTTAGTAAAGAAAATGGAGCAGATCTTAGAGAGAAGCAGAGGGGCCATGAGGAAGAAATATGTTGCCATAGGAGAGAAGAAAGAGCCTTGGGTCTGACAGCTTTTGGTCACAGTCTTCATGCAATATGCTGCTATATCCACCCTACACCCATTTTGTCTGGTAACAACTCAAATACAGACTGGCAGAACACCATTGAGAGGGCTCAGTTTGCTTAAATTATGCTTATGTGTGTTAAATGTATCCCCAATATAACTTTCCATATTGCCCATTCTTGTAGCAGAATCTTTTCTGGAGTTAAAACAAAGATAAATGTAAAGGACGGCTCTCTCTAAAGGAACCCAAAATCTGAATTAATGAGTTTTACAAACATATCGCAGGCACTGGGCTAACCTCTGTAAATAGCAATTGGCAGTTTCATTAATTGGGGTCAAGGTCTGGTCTATACTTCTCATGTCAAATGCAATCAGTTATGTGAAATAGGATCTTCATTTATCATAAGCCTGTACTACTTATAAGTCAGAAGCAGTGTGCTTGAGTTTTCCAAGAATGTTTGAAATGCGAAGAAGTCTTACTTCTACTAGGAAGACCCAGTCTCAGTGACCTTTTTTTGGAATGACAGAATGACCAAGGCATAGGAACTTTTTCAGGCTGGTGAGTAAGAGGATATATAAACAGCTCTCTAAGAAATAAATTTGCAACAGTTAGTGCCAATTTATGGATAGTAATCCAAAATCAAAGACAAAAGCACAGAAGAAATTCTTCCAAAAAGTTGGGAATGGGAGCATAGCATTAACACCTCCTCAGGAAGCTAACTATTAAATCAGACTTTGGCAATATGTCCCTATTGTATTTAGAAGGGACAGGAGATGACCTATGGTATATCTGATTCTATAAGTATAAATGTATTTCACAAATATGTGTAAACTTACCTGGATATGTTCAAAGACAAGCTTTAAGTTCACCTCCCTAAACCTGTACATATAAATGTATAATCATGATATCCCTGGCATACACTTGCTTATGGCCAGATCTTTAAAACAATCCTTGCTAGTATAAAAATAGGTATACACAGACATACAGACTATTTAAAAGTATCCATGAGATGATGAATCTGTTTAGAATCTCAACTGTGGTGATGGCATCACAGGTGTATGCATATGTCCAAACTCATCAACATGTACACTAAATGTGTACAATTTTTTGTATATCAATCACACTTCAATAGTGTATACACATACATAAATGCTGAGCAAACAAAAGAAAGTTGCAGAATGGTAAGTACAGTGTACATGAGGCAAAGACATGTGACATGGACATGAGAGCCAATTCTATATATTATTTATGACCATATATATAGTAAAAAAATTTTTAAATGTGTGGAAAGGACAAAAACCTAATCCAGGGTGTTGGTTAATTCTAAGAAAGGAAAGAGAGAAATGAGATTGAGGAGGAGTATCTAGTGGGTTTTAACCATATCCATAACATTTTCTTTAAAATAAATCCTACTGCAGATTGGGGGGTGGGAGTGTCTATGTGCCTGAGTCTGTATATTCCACACACACATAATGGCCCAGAGCTATTCCTCAATGATGAAGACATATCATGTCAGAACTGAAAGCTTCAAATCTGTTTGCAGGCAGAAACAGAATACATACCTTGTATTTACCTCTCACCTTGCACTTTTCGAAGCATTCTCATAATCTTAGATATTTTAAAATCATAAAATTATAGGTTCTGCAGATGTCATTATTCAATTATATGAAATACAAAGATGTAGAATGGAATTTTCCTGGCTCACAGCAGTATTTACTTGGTTGCCAATAAGCATAAACCTCCTTCTTCCCAGGCAGTCTTCAACATCCATGTGCCTGCAGAACACCTAGCGTAAAAAGCAGGCCCATCTCATTCCAAACCCCAGTAAAAGAATTTCCCCAGTGGTTATAATGCTGGGGGACAAACGTCTGATTGGAAGCTGAAGTCAGATCTTTTCTAATGTGACTGCAAGAATATAAGTATTTTGCAAGTAAAGGGTTCTCTGAAAATGCAAGTATGTGCTGTGACAGGGACATTAACATATGGAGATCAGGTGAACTGTATCTAAGTGGAATGAGACTGAGATCTTCTTTTCTATGTTTGGAAAACTTGTATTTATGGAGCACCTACTGTGTACCCCATAGCACTGGGCTACATGTTATAATGAGGGAGTATAAGGGGACATTCAAAGTCAGGGAAGCCATGGGCCTTGCCCTTGGGGGATGTTCCACCTGAAGGAAGAAGTCTATATACACCTAGGAACCTAACAATTTCCAGAAGGAAGCAACATGGGTCCTCTGGGGCACTGAGGAAGGAACATGGCAAGGTCTGCATTGGTGCACAAGAGAAAAGTAAAGGGCGGGACCAGCAGGAAGAAGAGCTGGGGCAGGACCTCAGAGCTGAGCCATGAGACATGTGGGGCAGTGTCAAGAGTGAAGGTCAGGTCATTTCCTCTGCCAGAGTCAGGGTCTTCTGAAAACAAGAGTTCCACTACCAAGAGTGACCCAACCCACAGAGAAGTGTTCTTTAAAGGGGACTAAAGTTGTACCTCAACCTTTGCCAGCAACAGTGGGGAGAGCACTCTGAGTCCCCCGAGCTGAGTTGACCCAGCCAAGTGAAAAGACATTATAACTCTTTTTTTTGTGGCTATCTTCCAAATTTTCTCCCATTGTAGAGTCCACAGCTACTGGGCCGCAGCGAAGAAGGAGTGGAGGAACTGGAACACAGAGAATAAAGGATGTGTACTTTGCTGGGTTAAATCATTCTCTATTAAGCAGAGCTGGGTAGAAGATCTAAAGAAAGAACTCTAGACAAATTGTAGTCCAGAAACAGCATTAGCATCAGCTGGGGAATTGTTAGAAATGCAAATTCTTAAGCCCCTCCTCAGGTTGACTCAATCAGAAATTCTAGGGGTAAATCCAGCAATCTGCATTTTAAGAAGCCCTCTAGATGATTCTGATCCACTAAAAGTTTGAGAACCATTGCCCTAAACCATCACACACGGAAGGATGGTCAATTTCTGGGACTGGGAAAGAATTGGCATGGGCTAGCACAGGGAAGAATTGGTGTTCTGTGACCTTCATACAAACCAGCCTAAGATGGTGGTCAAAAGACCTAGGCACCCCCATACACACCCTGTACCCAGAATAATCCAAGGGCATTTTAGGAACTAATGGGCTATCCACCAGAAGATGCTTGGTTTCAGGCTTTGCATAGTTTTGAGGAAGTATTGTTAAGACATCCTTCTGAGGCGCCTGGGTGGCTCAGTTGGTTGAGCAACTGCCTTCGGCTCAGGTCATGGTCCTGGAGTCCCGGGATCCAGTCCCACATCGGGCTCCCTGCTCAGCAGGAGTCTGCTTCTCCCTCTGACCCTCCCCCCTCTCATGTGCTCTCTCTCTCTCTCAAATAAATAAATAAAATCTTTAAAAAAAAAAAAAAAGACATCCTTCTGGGTGGGGCGCCTGGGTGGCTCAGTTGGTTAAGTGACTGTCTTTGGCTCGGGTCATGATCCTGGAGTCCCGGGATCGAGTCCACATCGGGCTCCCTGCTCGGCGGGGAGTCTGCTTCTCCCTCTCATGCTCTCTGTCTCTCATTCTCTCTCTCGCAAAAAAAAAAAAAAAAAATCCTTCTGGGATCAACTCCAGAGGTTCTGAGGACCACTAGAAAAACAAATCTGTTTGCTGGATCCTCCTCCATATTACTCTACCAATTTGTAATCCTGGATAAATCTAACCAGTGAGTTTTGCAGCCTCTTTACACAAGCTGATTCTGTCTTGCTCATGAAAATGATAAAACAGGAAGACTTGAGTGAAGACAATGCCTTCTTCCTAATCTCAGTTGTCTTCAATGTTACTCATGTACTCATCCATTCATTCAACAAACATGTTTCAAGTGCTTAGAATGTTCCCAGCAATTACCTTTTTTGCATCGCTAATAGATTTATATAAAATTCACGATATCAACACAATTTGTTTATTTCTTCACCAGTTCTTTGAAGGGGCTGAAATTTTCATCAATCCTTGACTCTGACCCAAGCCAGTGTTTGCCTATGATTTTTAATTTATTTCATACAAGGGTGGCTTGGCAAACAGATAGTACTTTTGTACCCCTTCTTCTGAGTTGTCTTCATCCAGATAGGGTACTCTTTTCTCATTCACACTTTGAGCTAAGGGAAATTTGCTGACCAACTAAGGTTTATCATCCCATAGAGATAGCATTCAAAAAAGTGGGTCGGACAGATAAATCATTATTATAAAATATGATAGGTGCCATCAGAGAGGTATGTCTAATATGTTGTTGGAGCCTGGAAAAGAGAGGAACTTATGATTCTTATGAAGTGGGTATTTTTTTTTCATAGAAGAGAAGCATCTAAATTATTTTGAAGCTGTCTTGATTCCCTTAAGCCCTCAAACATGCTGTTGACCTTTATTCTTAGCAGAGACTCTGCCAACTCCTTCACAGCAATAAGCAGGGCCAGAAGAGGTGAATTTTCTCCTTCCCAATGGCCCTCTGCATCCCCATCACACTTTGCTCTTTCTCTACTTCTGCTGTTCATGCCACACCTTCCCACATTCTCTGAAATCTTGCCCCATTAGTTTTCCATCCTTTCTCTCACGGATTGCATCATTCCTGGCTCTGTTCCCTAAACCAATAAAGGTATTCATACTTCCTGTGTCGAGTACATGCCCCCACCCCTACTAATTTCCCAGGAAACTACTACTGTATTTCTCTCCTTTCACTGCTGAACTTCTTCTGATATAATCTTCTTTCCTATTTTTTTCATTCTCTCATCAATTCCTAACAAAAATAACAGGTAACACCTTTCTATCCGCCAGTGCTTACATATTATATATTAACTCATTTAACCCTCATAATAACAATATTGCCCAATAAACACTATCATGTTTTAGTGAAGAAAACTGAGCACAGAGTATTTAAGCTGTTAATCCAAGATCACACAGCTGGTAAGTGGGACAGCTAATGCAAGCAGTCTGGCTCTAAGCACTCTCAATCATTAGGACAGCTGCAGAAGACATTTGGGAAGCCTGCCTAACCCATGCTTTCTTTGCAATTGCAACCTTCCCAAGCTAATTGGACCTGGAGTGGACAGGTCCAGTAATGTCCTGTGCTCAGATAATCAGATTCTCACCATGAAAAATAGAGGGAGTGGCTTTGGTTCCTGACTTTCCAGTTACAATACTAATGTTTCCTATTCTTGGATATCCATTAGACTGTCTGTGATATCATTAAAATGACCAGCTGCCCTTAGTCAACTGGTTTCTGTCCCTGTAATCCAATATTTAAATTACATCTATACAACATCTCTGAAGCTGATCTTTTAACACTCCTGCTTATCTCCTCTTAAAAACTGACTCTAGTAGATCTTAAAAGTTCTCATCATAAGAAAAAAAAATTGCAACTATGCGTGGATGGATGTTAACTATACTTATTATGATGGTCATTTTGCCACATACATAAACATTGAATCACTGTGTCATACACCCAAAACTAATATAGTTATGTGTCAGTTTCATCTCAATAAAAAAAATCAACTCAAGTGGCCTCTGTTCTGTTTTAACTCTTTTTTTATTTTTTAAATTCAGTTTATTTAAACTAAAAACAAAAACAAAAATAGTTTGCCCTTCACCACTGTTCTCTGTACCTATGAACTTGGTTATATTTATTTGTCTTTATTTTTTTGTTGTTTTGAAGTTATTATCAGTATCTTTTTTTTTTTGGCCTGGAAACTGTAACTTTTATTTTTTTTAGTTTTTAGTTTTTGATGTAGTGTTTCATGATTCATTATTTGCATATACTCTTGCAGCATTCAGCACAGGAGACCTACACAACCCCTCTTGTGCTTCTATCCTCTGTACCCATATGTTGTCCCCTATTAATCCAAGATTCCCTTCACTACTTCCGCCATTAGGCTGAATACCTCTCATCTTCTATGACCTGGCTCAAGAGTGCTCTTCCAGGAAAGCTTCCAGGATTCCTTAAGACTAGAAATGCCCCTTCTCTGTGCTCCCATAGGACCCACTGGAAATACATGTCATTGCACTTCTCACACAAAACAGATATGATTGAATATTACATACTCCTGAGCAAAAATGACAAGCTACAAAATAGATGAGTAGTATAACCTCTTTTATATAAAATTCTGTATGTGTGTTTAAAAAAACATAAGCAAGTCATATGGTAATTCTATTTTTAATTTTTTGAGGAAACTCCATATTGTTTTCCACAATGGCTGCACCAGTTTGCATTCCTGCCAACAGCTCATGAATGCTCCTTTTTCTTCACATCCTTGCCAAGACTTTTTATTTCTTGTGTTTTTTATTTTCGCCATTCTGACAGGTATGAGGTGATATCTCATTATGGTTTTGATTTGCATTTCCCTGATGATTAGTGATGTTGAGCATCTTTTCATGTGTCTGTTGTCCATCTGTATGTCTTCTTTAAAGAAATGTCTATTCATGTCTTCTGCCCATTTTTAATTGGACTGTTTGGTTTTTTGGTGTTGAGTTGTATAAGTTCTTTATATATTTTGTATATTAACCCCTTATTGGATATATCACTTGCAAATATCTTCTCCCATTCAGTAGGTTGTCTTTTAGTTTTGTTGATCGTTTCCTTTGCTGCGCAGAAGCATTTTATTTTGATGTAGTCCCAACAGTTTATACCCAAAGAACATGAAAACACTAATTCAGAAATATGCACCCCTAAGTTTATTGCAACATTATTTACAATAACCAAAACATGGAAGCAACTCAAGTGTCCAAGTGTCCATTGATAGATAAATGGATAAAGAAGTTTTATAGAGAGAGAGAGAAAGAGAATATTATATATTATATTATATATAATATATAATAAGTTATTTTGATGTAGAATATTGCTCAACCATAAAAAAGAATAAAATCTTGCCATTTGCAACAACATGGATGAATCTAAAGAGTATAATGCTAAGTGAAATAAGTCAGAGAAAGACAAATACCATGTGATTTCACTCATGTGTGGAATTTAAGAAAAAAACAAATGAACAAGGGAAAAAAAGAGACCAAAAGAAAAAAACAAAACAAAACAACAACAAAAAGAACCCAGACTCTTAAATATAGAGAGCAATCTGGTGGTTACCAGATGGGAGGTGGATGGGGAGGGGTGGATCAAATAGGTGATGGGGATTAAAGAATACACTTATCATAATGAACACTGAATAATGTATAGAGTTGTTGAATCACTACATTGTACACCTGAAGGTAATATAACGCTATATGTTAATTATACCGGAATTTAAAAATGAATAAATAAATAAAAGAAAAAAAAACACAAGCAGGTCATGCTACTCGCTTATCTAAATCTTCCAGTGAATTTCCATTCATACTTAACAAAACACAAAGACCAGATCTGGCCTACAAAGCCCTGCCAAATAGGAACCCCCAGCTCTATGTCTTTCTGCCTCATTCACTCCATTCACACTCAACTATTTTTCCTTTTTCTGAAAACACCTGTCTTATTCCTACCTTACAGACGATTTGTGCCCCCAGTTGGCTTTACCTGTAATGTTCTGCCCTGAGGTCATTGTCTGACTGGTTTTGCCTTGTCATTAAAGATTCAGCTCCAGACCCCAACAACCCAATCTACATAGACCCACACCTTGCCATTCTCTTTTACATCACTGTATTTTATTTTCTTCAGATACTTGTCACTATTGAAAGTAACTCTTCCATGTATTGGGGTTTTTTCTAATGGTTTGTTTTGTCTAGTACCTGAAGCTAATCATACTGCAGGAATTTGGACATAGTCTTCCAGATACCAGGTCTGCCCAAGACTTCTGACACCAGCTGCAACTTCAAGGACTTCCCCAAACCACTCGGAGCTCACAGATTACTATTACATTCACAGTAACATTTATTATAGGGAAAGGACACAAATTAGAACCAGCAAAGTGTGACATTACACATAGAGAATTGCAAGTCTAAAAAGACTTGCATGAACCTCAATGTCCAGAGCTTTTGTTGGGTCTTCATTATTAAATGATTGCCCACATAGCTGAACTCAGTCTAAGCCTCTCCAACTCCCCAGGGGTGGTGCTGATATCATGTAGCCCAAGGAGCCCACCATAACCCACCTTGTTAGCCTACATTATCAGGTGGGGTCTGAGGGGCACTCCTTAGATACTCCTATCACTCGGGAAATTCCAAGGGTTTAGAGGTTAGGTTACTTTCCAGGAGCGAAGGCCAGACCTCTTTTGGGCAAGGCCAAATTGTTTGTTATGCATCTCTCTACTCTCCTACTAAAACATAAACTACAGGGTTGCTGAAAGTAGACTATCTGTCTTGTTCTCCTCTGTGGTCCCAGCAGTATAGAGAAGTGCCGTGTGTGTGTGTGTGTGTAATTTGGCTTTATCCATTTGAGGCAACCGTCAAGTTTCATTTCATTTAAAAGCCAAATAAGTGACTTTAAACTCTCATTCCATCAATCATGAACAATTAATTCATCCTTCCTCCCCAAATGACACCTTTCAAAAGTCCCAGAGGTAAGTGAAGTAGTTTCTGACTGAAGCCAAAACAATCCGTTACTATTGCCCTGCCTGAGAAAGAGACAAATGAAAATGGAAAGTTTGGTCAATGTGCCAAAGACCTGATACTGCGGCTTTAGCTGCTGTCACCACCACTGAATACTTGTGCCGCAGGAGCAGGTCCATGAATCCTTTGTTAAGTCTTGCACACTGCAGGAAACACCCTATTTCCAGGTCTGCACTCACCACAGGAAGTGCTGGAGTCACCCAGACTTACAGCTAAGCAGGCTTGAGTTCTGATGTTAAAGCTCTTTGGGGGCACAATATTTTCAGTGTTTACCCACCTGACATGTGGTCATAACCCAGGGAGTAGGAACAGTGGGTGGCTCCAGCCTACCCTGAGTACCTTTTGTGGGTAAGAAGATGCCTCTCGTCCTTCTCCTTTTCCTGCCACCTGGGCTTCCTCCGACATATTGGATGTGAACTAATAATTTTGGACCTCAATGGAAGAAGTGCTGTTCCCCTTCTTCAAAAAAGTTCTTTGACTTCTTTGTAAATCAGTGAAAGCCAAAGGATATTGGGGAAGTTCACTACCTAATTTGACCACCTCCACCCACACTGTCGAAGCGTCAGGCCCTAGTGAAACCAAAACATATTCTATTATACTTCCTTCCTGGAACAAGAGGCAGATAGATAACTTCCCTTTCACTGTCTACGTGGAGATATGCAAGTGGTTCTTCCCAAAAGAGGAAGTGTTCCTAGGTGATGGGAATTAGAAACTGCTAGCAATTTTTAAATAACAAAAGGCACCAAAAATAGACATATGTGTACATGCTTGTGTACATAGTTACAAAATATTAGCACAGGTTATATCTGGGCAATGGGGTATCAAGTGATGTTTATTTTCTTAATTATACTCTCTAATGTTTAAAGACTTTGCAACAAATACTTAGCACATTATAATATGAAAAAGGTGCTTCAATGTTAAAGAAAAAAAAACTGCAAGAATCTAGGGGGTAGACAGATGGTTAAATGATCAGAAGCCTCCACTCAGAGAATTCTAACAACATTGCATGATTGAGACCCTCTCCTGTTTTGCTTATGTACTGATTCCTTTTTTATCCCTCTTCTACACTTCTGCTCTCCACCATGGGAAACTGCTCTAATGTATTCCACATGTATCTTTACATCTGGGTATACACTTAATAAAACGCATGGTGCTATTTTGTGTCAGTATATGTTATTTATTTACATAAATGCTGTTACATATTCTATTTCCTCTAACAGACTCTAACCTCCACACAAGCAATGAGAGTTTATTTATATTTGTAGTCCTATAGCAAAACATGGAGTTTGGCAGAGAGGAACAGTATAATAAATATTTCTTTGGACGGAACTGAAATTTTACTATCATTTTTTTTTTAAATCTCGCCTTTTCTATACCTCAGTAATACTTCCTTCTCCTGGTTTCCCTCCTGCCTCTCATCTCCTTCCCAGACTCCTCTTCATTCTCATCCCTAATTACAGGCACCACCTAAGGCCTAAGTTTAGTGCCTGTCTCTCTCCTGCTGTCACTCTACCTGACCCCCACAATCAGTCTCATTCATGTCCATGGTTTTCATGATCATTTTGGCATAGATATTTTCTAAACCTATATATCTAGTCTTCATTTCTTCACTAAGCTGTAGATCTACATGCTCCTCTGATAGCTGAAAGTCCTGCAAGCATCTCACATTCAACATGAAATCACCCCGTACTCACCCTCACCCCCATCAAAGCCTCTACTTTCTCTTTTGTCCCTCTCACAGGAACAGGGATTCGTGTTCTTCCAGTATCCCCTTCTCATTTTTAATGGAAGTCCCTCTCCTCCTTTGCTCCGTATATGGGATAACCAGACTCTTTTCTATCTTACGGACAACACTACCAATTCACAACCAGGGGCATTGCTTGGTGCTGAGAATGTAAGGGTGAACTAGATGGATGAGTTTCTGAGTCTGAGGAGACAGACAAGAGACAAAGAAACAAGCACTGTGTTGCAAAGTGTGATCAATACTATGAAGGAAATGAGTAGGGTGATGTGGCTAATTGTGGGTCACGAAGGCATCTCTATAGGATGAGAAGGGAGCCTCTCATAAAAAGACCCAAAGGAAGAGCAAACAATCCAGGTTCAATGGTCAGCAGATACCAAGGCTATCAGGAGAGAAAGAGCTTCATGTGTCCAAATACCAGCAATGAGACGTTTGTGATAGACCTTACTGAAGAGGGAGTGACCATAACTGGATTAGGGCGAGGGGTGGCCAGAGGCCAGATCATGAAGGGCCTTGGAGACCATTCAAGCCATTTTGATTTTATTCTAAGTGTGATGGGAAATCAAATGTTAGTATTTAAGCAGAGCAGGGATCTGATCTGATTTATGCTTTTTAAAGTTCACTGATGCATGAAGAATGAATTACGAGGAGGAGGGGGCAAGAGGTAGAGCAGGAAGACAAGTTCAAAGCTTTTGCACTAGACCAGATAAGAGGGAGTAACAGCTTGAACTACAGGAAGGCAGTGAGTGTGGTGAGAAATGGGCCAATATGAGACATATGTTGGAGAGGAAACCTGATAGGAACTTGCTGATGGATGGGATATGGAGATGAGGGAAAAGGAGGAATTAAGAATGACTCAGGGTTTCTTGTGTAAGCAACTAGGTGGATGATGATGCCATTTCGTGATTGGGACATAGAAGGAGGAACAGGGCCAGCTGGAAGTGGGTACAGCAGGGAATTAAGCGTTTTGTTTTAGACATGCTAAATTTAAGATGCCAATGAGACATCCTGGTAGAGATGTCAAGTTGACAGATATAACACCCCAGGTCCCCATGGGGAGAACTCTGGATTGGAGATCCATTCAGAAGGCATCATTGTAGAGATAGTACTTATGCATGGGAGTACACAGATGAAGGGAAGAGAAAAAATGAGATAAAAAGAGAGAGAGAGCAAGGGAAGGGAAGAGGAGAAGAGACCCCATAACCAGGTCCTTCATCTCTTGGACGTTCTGTCTGCAAGGAGGAACCAGCAAAAGTGCACGAGAAGGAGAGACCAGAGATATAGGGAAAAAATCCAAGAGAGTATGGATGTTACAAAACGAAGAAAGTATAGTGCTTTGTGAAGAAGGGAGGGGGTCAAACATGTCAGATATATATTACTGAAAGACCAAGATCAGACCAGAAACCCACCCATTGGGTTTAGGATAACAAAGAGTAAAGAGTAATTTTGGCAAAGCCCCACCATGGGCCAGATTGGAGCAAACCGAATAGTAATCTGTAGGTGTAGGTGAAGAAATGGAAGCAGTACGTGTAGACGATACTTTGGAAGTATTTGGAAGCTTGACAATAAATGAGGCTATAGGTAGAGAGGAATGTAGCATATATTGAAGCTTTTGTGAAGATGGGGAATAATAGAGCACATCCGTTGCTGGTGGGAATGAATATGAAGAAGGGGAGGAGGAATGGTACAGGAGAGAGAAGGAGTAATGAAGGAGAAAAACCCTTTAGAAGAGCAGAGGAGAAATACTGGCCTTTGATAAGGGGGATTTTTTGCATCCCTAGAGGAGGAAGGGTGGACACAATAATGCAAACACAGGTGCATGTGTAGACCTGGTGGTTGGGAGGAGAGGGAGTACTGCTCCAATAGTTTCCATTTTTCAATGAAGAGTGATGGGAGATGACCAGCTAAGATGGAGAGTGGGAGAGGGGGAAGACAAGGGGGGTGGGTATTGAGAAGCAAGCATGAAACCCCTCTGCATGGTTTCTACCTTCTTTCCACTCCCAATCGGCAGCCCTAATTCAGGCCCTCCTAGTCTGCACCTCTACCACCACAATGGCCTCCAAGCAGATTTCCCTTGTCTAGCAACCCCCCGCCAATAACCCCAGCCCTTTATCTACCCACCCTTCAGAGGGATCCCTCTAGACCACAAATCTGCTGTGCCATGGGAAGCTTCAGTGGGTGGCACTGTGTTTTATACCTCTTTATTTGGGCATGTGGAACCCTCCATCTCCTGATCCAACCTACTCTGCATGCTTATACCCAGGGCACCCCTTCGCTCTACCTTTGCAGAATCACCACAGCTATCCATCACTCTCCTCAAATGCTATGAAATCTCTTGCTTTTAGGTCTTTGTTCAAGCTCTTTTTTCTACCTAGCATGCCTTCCTCCCTCTTGCAGAATTCCATCTCTCAAGATCCAACTCAAATCCTACTTATGTCAAGAAATTTACCAGATCCTTCCATTAACATTAATTTCTCTTCCCGTAGCTCCTTATTCCTTTAAAACTTACTGTAAAAGATCAAGGTCTGTCTTGTATTATAAGCATGTATTTACACATGTGTATTTGTCTATACATGTGCTTGCACCTGTCTTCGAGGAAGGAACAAAGGGAAGGAGAGTACAGGAGGGGCAGGAAGGAGAAAAGGGGAAGGAAAGCGGACCTTGTTGCGAAAGACGAAAGGTGCCTTGTGGACCCCTGTTGGTTCACCTCACTGGCTTGAATAAAACTGCTCAGCAGTGCTTCCCGAGGGTGACAAGAGCCTCAGCGAGCCCCCCGGCTTCTGCTCATTGACTTTACTGCACGCATCGGGGCTGGCACATCCCTTCCCCCTCTCCTTGAGCTCCTCTCCCCCTTTCTTTCCCCCTGTGCCTCCATCTTAGATGCCCAGTAATTGCATCAAATCCTAAGAAGCAGCTCCAGCTCTGAAAAGAGCAGTGGGAGGAATTGAGAGAAATAGGGCAGAGAAATGAAAATGTAATGTTGAAAAATTCATGCTAAAGGGAGCACGTGCTCCCCTCCCCTCCTCTGCCTACCATCTGATAAAATTCTGGCAGGGGCCTTGCTTTCCAGGCACATGCAGAGACCATGAGAGGCTGGGCCAAGTCTCTCTGAGGTGCCGGAGAAATCACTGGTGAGCGGTGAGCGTCCACGTGCGTGCAGGAGGAGAGCGGCACTTTGCTTCTGGGGGCCTGGGCTGCTGACAGGGGTGGGGGCAGCAAGCGGAGAGGGGTGGGAAGCATGGCCTCTCCCCCTGCATCAAGAGCTGCCGCTGTAACACCACCTCTCTCTCCTGCTGAAGGAATCCTGAAAAGACTGAAACACCGGCACACGACCCCGGGCCAGGGCGGGTGGCTGGCCCTGCGGCACTTGATTGAGCTCTGTTTGCTCTGAGCCTGGGGCAGGAGAGTTGAGGCGGCCGGGCTCCGGGCGCCTGAGAAAGCCCGATCTCGTTCCCAACCCCGGGCTCTCACTCCCCTCCGAAAGCACTGCAGAGCTGCATCCTGATTAATGCGGTGCGCTGATATATACAGGAGATGGGCTCGCGATTCCCGGCAAGCGGCCCCTGCGCCCCTGCGGAGAGTCGGCTCCGGCTGCTCGACTGCGACCCCTGGCGGCCGGCGGAGACACTCTCCGCAGAGCTTCAAAAGCGAACGGGGCCGCTGGACAGAAAGCAAAGGGAGGATTTTAAAAGAAACTGGGGTAAGAAATATGCACCCCCAGATGGTGCAGGGCCAGGGGGTGGAGAAGGGAAGGAAAGCCAATTTTGCTTACTTATAATCTAAACAAGAAGGAAGGGAACAATCTGTCGGGGACGTGGTGGGGGCTGTTGGAGGGGAATGGGAGGGGAGAAGGTGGAAATGTGAAAATCTGTTTATAGTTGGAAAGGAATCTGTTTAATATGATGCTTACACAAAATAAGACTTAATAAGTTTTTCCCTGCTTTGAACTCTGCTTCCTTCTTCATTTTAACTAGCAGTGGGCTCTGATCAGATTTCCTCTTTCATACTCCCAAACCGGCTGCATTTTAGAAGAGGCATCTATCTATTCAGGGAAATGAAACATACTTGGGCTTCCTCCAGTGCCTTCAGTGAGCCTGAGTCACTGGAGCCAATATAAGACAGGAGTTAAGAGCCTGGACACTTGAGGCACAGTGTAAATCCAATGTATGTCACTCACTAGCTGTGTGACCTTGAACACTTTGCTCAACCTCTCTGAACCTCTATTTTTTCTTGTCTAGAAAACAGAGTATATGCAAAATGCATCTCCAGGATTGTGGTGATGAAGATGCAGTAGTGTTCGAGGTGCTGTTGCCTTCACCTCTATCTCTAGGACAGAGAAGCTGTCCGATGCTATTTGCATTCCCTTCCCTCGCAGGACTCCTTTGGGACATGACTGTGATACATGCAGTTCAAGAATAGGCCAAGTGCCTGTGAGTTAACACAGGGATGAATCCTCCCTCACTTTCCCTGACTCCTTCCCTTTCTTTCCCATCAGTTCCCACAGCCTCTGCCTGAACATGCAGGCAGACGAGGCAGCACCCACAAAATGGTGTGTGTGGGCGTAGGTGTGTTTGGTGTGCAAGATTCTTGGCACAGAGCTGATCCTAGCTTGGGATGGAGCCTGATGCTTTCAGTCAGTTCTTAAAGGCTATGGATCAATGTCCTTCTCCATGGTGTTAGCATTGCAGCATTCAATGGTTCAGTATGCAACATTCTCTGCTAGGGGCTGGCATGACAAAGAGGTTCTCTGGGGGACCCCTGCCCCGAAGGAGCATGGTGTAGTTGGAAAGGTGTGATGTACCCATAGGAAAAACTGTATAATAAATAATGTGTGAAGGCTCAAATGAGGAGCCCACTAGCACTATAGGAATCAGAGAATGAAAACTGATTCAGATCAAAGCTGAGGGCCCATGCACTACAGAAAGTGTCCTGGTACTTTGATGAGGTGTGCAAGCTCTTCTCTCAAATTCAAGATGTATCACCAGAAAGGTGCATCATAGGGTATACCATCCACAGTGAGGAAGAATGTGTGTGGGAAATCCAATTTCTCAAAGTTTCCTGCAGATGCTAGCCATCTCTAGCTTCAGAACACTGGGGGCTTATCTCAGGCATGACTCTCTTCCAAAGACTCCACCTCTTAGAGTGTGCCTGCTCCATGCCCATCTTCTGGAGGACAAAACTAAGGTGCAAATACATTCCTACGCATGAGCAAGAAGAAAGAAGATAGGTGCATAGTTACACATGATCCCTTATCTGTCCATTCATCAGCTCGCTTATATCACATCCATCCTTCCACGTATCCATTCACCCTTCGTGCACACACTAAGTAGTATATTTAGCAATTGTTGTATGCCCAGCACTGCGTCCTGTGCTGTGAGTACAAAATAATGATGCATTTCCTTTCCTTCTGCCCTGATCAAGATCCTATATGCCCAACTCAATTTTAAATAATCTCCTCTTTTGTCCCACCGTATCTGAGGGGCCAGATGGACTATGAGATTCACGTGGCTCATGCCATTGATATAATAGGGCCCTAACAAACACAGATCTCACCACTCTGGTCAGCAAACTGTCATATTGAATCTAACAGTTTAGATTTTACACATCCACCCACCCACTTCCGGAAGGGACAAAGAAGAATAGGACTCAATGTACTGGCCTCTCAGGATCAGATAGAAACACATCAAGCCTTAGCCTCACACTAGATCTCCAATGACTGACTCACGAGCTGGTTCTAGCCTGTCCCTCACAGGTGTCCGCCTCCCTGGGTTGTTCACCTAAAATCACTCCAGGAGCCTTTTCTCCTTGCTGGCTGCCTCTCTCTCCCACCCTCTGCCTTCATGGGATTTGTGACAATCCATGCTCTTTAAAAAATTTGCTGGACTGTATTTGTGTGTCTTTAGTGGTGGTGGAATGCTGTATAATTATCTCCCAATTCATTAGGCTCCTTAACAGGCAAATGCCTTTTTTTCCAATAAGTTTTTCTGGCTGAGGCACCAATAGGCCTTGTTGCTACGGAAACCAGAACGTTTCTTTCTCTATTTTAATGGTGTATGTGCATGCACACATATGGTAGCTGCTCGCTTTTACAGCTCTTTTTTCCTTTCCTACCTCTGCGGACCTGTCTGGCATTTTCCCCGCATCGCATGTTTCAGAACATTGCCCCCTCATCCACAGCCTCTGCTTGTCCCCTTCCTGCCTTTCACTGTGCCCCCACCTCCCCCTACCCTTCCATCTGGTGTGCTCAGCTGTTTAAAAAGAAATACCAGTTGGCTTACATGAAATCTAAGAGGGAGAGGGAAATAAAGGATAATTGTGGAAACAAAGCTTTGCAAAAGGCTTTGACCAGCCAGGTGTTTCTTGCTGGAAGACTCATGGCCTCACTTGGCCATCTTCCTAGAACGCGGGGCTTCTTCAGAGAAGGACAGGGGATGGAGAGAGCGCAGCGCAGTGCAGGAGTGCAGGGAGACCACAGCCCAACAGCACCATCTGCTGCCGCTGCTCCTGGGCACAGACAGACATGCCTCCACCCAAGTCACCGGGTTTGGTACAAGGACTGTTGGATGAGAGGAGGACTCCATTGAAATGAATTTCTTTATTCATTTATTCAACAAGCATTTACTCAACATTTAATATATGCCCGGCACTGTTCTAGGCGTGGGGGATATGCCGATGGCCCCTGTCCTCAAGAAGCAAGACCTGCCCACAGATAATTGTTAAGACAACACCGTAAGTGATGGGAGGCAAGGTCATAACTAGGGTTTGGGCTCTGGAGTCAAACTCAAGTCTGAGCCCCAGGCCAGCATTTCCTTGCTGTAACCTTGGGTAAATGACTAACCTCTTTAAGGCTCAATTTCCTTATCTCTACAAGTGACATCATAAAAAGTAGTTTCTGATGATTAAATAAAATAATGAGTATTTATTAGCATATTGCCCTGCCAACAGTCCACAATCAATAAATATTCATTGCCATTGTTGTCCTTATTATTACCCTTGTTGGGGGTTATAAGAGGATCATGATAACAAGAAAGGTGACCCCCAAGAGAGGCAAGGTGTCACCGAAGAAAAGTTGGACTGAACATTTTCTAGGTGAGAAAGGTGGGAAGAACATTCTAGTCAAAGGGACCAGTGCATGCAAAGGCATGACGTGTGGACAGGGAGGTACTTCTGTGTGCCTACTGTGTCAGATACGAGTGTCTGGGGACCGGGCCACCATGGAATTGGCCTAGGCAGTGAGGACACCGATCACTACCCTGAGGGGATTAAACCTTTAATCAATCCCCTTAATGGAGTGAGCAGGAAGTTCTTAAGGCTTAAGAGAGGCACAAGCAGATAAACTGTTCAGAGAAGAGAATTTTTCCTGGTGATACACAAAATCCCAAAATTAAAGAGCTCCTGAACCTTCCCTTGCTTTAAGGGTAATTGATACCAGCTGATTCCAACCAGCTCCACATATCAGTTGATTCCTTGCTCCGTTTTGACCCATGCTTCCAGCGTATTCCAGGCCGCACATACCTGGGCATCGGGATATAAAATGCAGCAGGCCAGCTGTGTAACCTTGAACTAGGTAGGCATTGAGGCAATGCAGGAGGAGGAGTGAGGAGATTACCCCTGAGGTCTCGTCTAGCTCTTGATAGCATGACTCTAAATTTGAAGGAGTGGTTGGTTGGTGCTAGAGGTAGAGTGGTTGGCAAGGGAGGAAGAGGTCATGTATGTAGAGGGTAGGGCGCCGGCCAGAGAGGCAGCAGAAATTATGGGACAGAATGTGCACTGTAGAGAGGCCAGGCATGGTTTAGTGATTGAGCTGGGGCTGGAGAGGAAGAAGAAGAAGGGCCAGTGATGACTCGGAGGCCACTTCTGTTGTTCTTGGAGGTTGGGAGAAACAGCAAGTCAAGAGTAAGACTGGAGGCACTGGGTTTGGCCTTCTTATAAAGGAAACAGCACAACTGTGAGATCTGCTTGGGGTCACATGGCACACCCGCCCTTTACCCTCAACACTGAGCAAGCATTGTGGAACTTTGCAATCTAAAATTATGCCAAATTGTCTTTTACCTTTGGTTTAAAATGAGACAACAGTACCTCTGAAAATAAGTGTCAGCCTGGATTTCTAGAATCAAAAGCTGACCAAAGGTAATAAGGCAGTGAACCAAACTCATGTGACACAGTGTCCCATCTCCTGTCCACTCCATAACCACTTGCCAGTAACAGAGGTCTGTAAAGGGTACAGTGAATTTTTATTATTTTGGGATGTTTGTTTTCTCTTAAGAACTCATAGGGAAGGGAGTGTTTTGTTTTGTTTTTTCCCATTGATGGATTTGTATTCTGCATTCTTTCAAACCCATTAGAGTGGATTTCTTCCACTTAGAAAAAGAGACATGTATACACACATTTTTTAATGGTTTTGATGAAGCTTCAAAAGATATATAAGTAAGATATTTTTTAATTTAAGGAAAGTTTAGAAGGAAATGGGGAGAAATATGAGCCCTACTATGTGCAAGGCACTAGATGAAACTCTCCATTGTATTATCCTGTTTAGGCTTTACAACAACTATTGAGATAAATATTCTTATATCCTTTTACACACTAAGAAATTAAAGTTAGTTGGAAAGCTTGCCAAAAGTCATACATCTAATCAGTGGTGGACTGAGTAGCCACACCCATGTTTGTATGACTTCAAAGCCTCCACCAGGCCCACCATCTAGACTAATAATAGAAGAAGGATAAGAGTTTGTTAATCAATAGCAAGGTTGACCTTTGACACAAATTCACCAAAGTTAATGCTTTTATCTCCTGGGTCTCACTCTTCAGAATCTGGTTGGTCACCGAGTCACTTTATCATGTCCCCTCCTCCTCCAAATTTCCCAGGTTCCAAAATTACTTTCCTTCTTCACCTGACTCATCTGAACTCCAGTTCTGCACTCCAGCAGATGTCAAGCTCACATGCAATGGGGCCGGAAGGCCAGAGCTGAGGACGCTCCCTATTTCAGATAACTGTACAGATAGCCAAAATTTGGGATTTGGAAAAAATTAAAGTCAAGACTGGGGAAGGACCTACCACCAGACTGTCAGTTCCGTAAGCAGAGGAAACATGCTCATTTATTTTTTGTATTTTTAATAACCTATATTCTGTAGCCCAGGCCTGGAAATGTTTGTTGGAAAGAAATGCTGAACCATTAATTGGGATACCTATTCAAAATGAAATGCTCTCTGGTTTCACAAACAAGTGGGTCAATGTGCCTACTCACAGAAGTCCCACCACTCCAGAAGTGAGGTGGCAAAGAAACTGCCTGGGAGAAAGGTTCTCACTAGGATCTCTTGATATTCTGTGGGCTTCATGCACTGAGCGCCTACAGCATACAAGACTCTGTGCAAGGTTATGCATTGACGGGGGAGAGAGCCAAGCACACAAGCAGGGTGGCAGGGGCTACACAAGGGGAAGAACACACAGCACAACAGCAGGCAGGTGGGACATCTAACATCTTAGGGAGTCAAGGAGGACCCCCTCAGAGGCTCTGGCCTCCAAGCCTCATCCTAGTTACCTGGAGGAGTGTTCTTTTCAACCTGGTTGTTACATAATCTTGTATAATACCAAGCTCTACCATTTAGCTTCCTCATCTATAATAATAGATTCACTTCAGAAATGAATAACTTGGAAAAACTAATCTTATTCTGGAGTAAAGTCACACATTAAATATATGCCTGGTGAATAACAACAAGAGACATGGGCCTGTGGGCCTAAAGATGGATGGGGAGTGTAAGGGTTTCTTAGTAAAATATTTCTGTGTCAAGTTCGGAGCTTATCAGAACACTAACATCTGTCTTAAAATATGTTCAGAAAATGCTTTGTGGAGAATAAAAAAGACAACAGAATGAAGAAAGTAGGATGATAACAAGGGAGAGAGAATAAAGAATAAAAATGGAGGGTAGAGCACAGAGGACAAGGAAAGCTTGAGAGAGGAGACAGTAGGATGGAGGATAAGGATGAGAGGAAGAGGCCAGAAAATGCTGAAAACTGGAGCATAAAAAAGCCAGTGGAGAAGTAAAGAGACAATGAATGTAAAAGGAAGGAGCTACATTGATGAACACACATGGGGAGAAAAACACGACAAAGAACAAAGGCGTTGAGGGTGTGAGCATGCAGAGGATGGGGAAATCGGTGGTCAAGCAGCCTGGCTCTCTGCATTGCTCAGGGAGCCATGTACTGCCTCTAAATGGGAGCATGGAGCTTGGAAGACGAAAGGGTTCTTGCAGATTTGGGGTAAGATCAGTGTCATCCAGAGCCAGTGCCTCCCTCCCATTTGAATATCTCTGGGGGCAAGCTGGAGGCAACCACTTGTGTTGCAAGAGTCTCCATGAGCCATGCTTCTAAGAACACCCTTCTCCATCCTTCACCAATTTCCAGCATGTCCATTGGTATTTAAGACCGGATGGTCTACAGGGACTTCCAGAAGTCTTCAGGGGCTGGCCCCTTGACACTGCAGTGACACCTCTGCCCCAGCAGATTTTGTTCCATACATTCAAGCCAATATCTGGAACAAGTGCCTAATGAGAATTTTTCAAGTGTCCCCATGATAGGAGGACTATCTGCCTAACTTTATCATAAAATATCTTCTAGCTACTCAAATCTTTTTTTTTTTTAAAGATTTTATTTATTTATTTGACAGAGAGAGACAGAGCGAGAGCAGGAACACAAGCAGGGGGGGTGGGAGAGGGAGAAGCAGGCTTCCCGCTGAGCAGGGAGCCCAATATAGGGCTCGATCCCAGGACCCTGGGATCATGACCTGAGCCGAAGGCAGACGCTTAACGACTGAGCCACCCAGGCGCCCCGCTACTCAAATCTTAAAAGAGCGAATGTTCCCCTTAAGAATCTGTTTAACTTTTTTTTTCACTTATTATTTCCTGTTTTCTGTTAGAAGACATGAAAGGCATGCCCTGAATTACGGTGGAGTATATTTGAGGATGCTTGTGCTGATACAGACATCATGCTCACCACAGCGGAGTTTGTATCCCTAAGTCATCAGTACAGACAAGAAACTAATAGCAAGAGGTGAATGATACGACTGTGTGTGAACAGGGAGCTAATGTGACCATCGCAATTAAATGGAGGACACTAATAGAATTAATCAAATTTACCAGCTATTATGAGGTCATTTTTGATCAAATCCAAGAGTCTCGTGGGAGAACTCAAGGGCTCCAGTCCCATTCACTCCACCTCTAGGGTGGATGGTAAACATCAAAAATAATATTACATTCTTGAGATCACATCAAGTCAGGAGATGGAGCTATCCTTAGAGCAAAGGGGATACCATTTCACCCCAGTTCATCCCTTTGGTTCTATCTCTTCCTAAGGGTGACTAAGGCAATTACCCAGAGCTGCCTTCTCTCTAGAATGGTCTAGCCTTTGAAACACCAGATGACATATAGGGGACCTCAGAGACAGGGAGAAATCCCATTTGAAGAAGACCCAGAATGGCCTGCGTAGACAGAGATAGGACAGGTCAGAGCCAAGCTGACCTCCCCCATAAGCCCTTAACAGGGTATTGTTCTTTCTGGTACCTTAAGAGTCTCATGGGAGATATTTTCTTCTGGCAGGATGATGGTAACTCTTGGGGTCATGATAACTCAGGCTTCACCTGTTGGATTGACTTCCTTTGTCTTAACCCTGTTTGCTCAGCAAGAGTGCATGAGAGGCCAGGATCAAGCAGATCGGGATATAGACTTCCAAGTTCCATTCAACTATAAGAATCTATGAATGGGGAGGATGGACACTTAGCCTCTTCCCTGGGTGTGAGGAAACAGAAGAGCAAAGAGCATTAACTCAGAAAAAACAAGGCACAAGGTGAAGCCTAAATCTATCATAATTCCATGACTAAAGCTTATTTTTAATTGTCTACTGAATGCGTTTAGGTACTTTTAAATAGTTTATTTAGTGTCTAAGTACTTTATATATAATGTCATTTAGTATTTACTAAAACTCTATAATAAAGATATTATGATACTCAATTTACAGGTGAGGAAACTGAGGCACGGGGAATTTAAATAGCCTGTCCAAGGTCTTACAACCAGTAAGCAGCTGAGTTGGCTTGACTTCTGAGCCCATCACTACCATACTGCCTCTCTTCGAGAATATCCATATAATATGATTGAGCCTGTCACTTAAGTCCCAGAGCAACTGTCCTATTGTCCTGGACAGCTGCACACACTTCTAACTCTCACTGGGGGAATTTCTCCCAGTCAGGTGCATGCTGGTTGGCCAAACGAGACATGATTGGGAATAATTGTGACATGATATGGTCTGGAATGAAAAGCAGATGGGGCTTGAGCACATGGAAGCCCTCTGGGGTCTGATTTCAAGGGAAGGAGACATGGCCATCTTAATGATTTCCAGCATATTTTGGCAAGAGGAGTTAGACAGGAAGGGGGACAGCCATAGCTGATACAGTTAGCAACAGCTAAAACTGAAAATTATCTCCTGCCTATAATTTTAAGTCATCATTCTCAACACTGCCAGACTGGAACCTAGAGGGGTCATATGGAAGGGGCAGAAAGGCAAGGCCACGAGGGCCATCTCTTTGGAATAGTTCTAAGTGAAACCGAGACAAACCCACAGCATTTCAGACCTTGCAGCAGTGGGTGGACTGGAGGGGAGAGAGACAATGGTGTGATGAAGGAGCTTCTGGAAGGTCTTCAGACAGCCTGACCCCAGTCCCAGTTCTATCCCTAACAACGGCTCTGGACCATGGAGAAATCACTGACTCTCTTTGAGCCTTGGGTGGGAATTAAGGCTCTTGCAATTCTAAAATATTCTGATTTTATCCCGAGCTTATTAAATAATCTATGTAAAGGTATATTCTCTATGGCAATTCAAAACAAAGGTACCTCTCATAAGAAATGGAGTAATGCAAGGGTTTAGTCCAAAGACAGGCATAGATTGGTGTCCAGTTTGCCATCCTGAGGGCATAAAGGAATGGGTCTCTTTCTTTCTTTCTCCTGCATGTCAGTCAGCATGCCTTTGGCTGCAAGTAAGAAAATAACCAATTCAACTGACTTAAACAATATGGAAATGTATTTCATAAGAAGCCCAGAAGTAGGCCAGCTCCAGAGTTAGTCAGTTCATCCTCAAAAATCCAGCTTCTTTCCATCTCTCCCCTGTGCCATCCTCTGGGGACAGCTTTGTTCTCAGAAAGAGGTGTTCCACAAGGTCACAAAGATGGCTGCTATATTTCCAGGTGTTGCCGTCAGACACGACAATGTCTAGTAGAAGAAAGAGTCAGTCTTGTCCCACACATCACTTTTTTAAGAGGAAAAAACAAAACAAAACAAAACATTTTCCAGAAGTCCTTTCATATCTCATTGTCAAGAACTAGTTGACATGCCTAATCACAACCAAACACAGGCAAGGGGAGTGGTACCACCATGAATGACTCTGACTATTCAGGATGAACAGAGAAACTTGGAGAGAGGCAGAAACTAGAGCAAAATCAGAGTTCCAAAAGCAGAAAAGAGTTGGAGGTAACTATGCAGTCGGTAATTGTGGCAAAGACAGCTATTTGATTTCTAGTACTCATTTTCCCCTTCTTCCTTAACAGCATAAACCCTGCTATTTAATTGGGCAATTTGCCACCCAGAATAAAGACTACATTTGTCAGCTTTCTGTTTTCACCACTCTGTATGGCCATGTCATTAAATTCCAGTCACTGAGATATAAGCAGAGGGGCTGTAAGGAACTTTCGCAATGTTGCTTAAATGGAGCTAACTCAGCTTGGAGACCTGCCAACTTATTCTGCTTTCCTCCTTCTTCCAGCCTGCAACCCAAATGTGATGACTAGATCTCCATCAGCCATCTTGGATCATAAGTCCACCTAGAGGATGGAAACCACATCCTAGAATATAGTAAAGCGGAAAGACAGAAGGAGCTAAGGTGACAGGTGATTCCAAAGCCATCATACCTGCCTTAGACAACCTATCTCCACACTTATTTGAGAGAATAAACTTGTGAATGCTTAAGCGTTTATTTGTCTGATCCTTTGCTTACCACCAATACAATTCTTTTTTTTTTTTTTTTAAGATTTTTACTTATTTATTTGACAGAGAGAGACACAGCGAGAGAGGGAACACAAGCAGAGGGAGAGGGAGAGGGAGAAGCAGGCTCTCCGCAGAGCAGGGAGCTCGATGCGGGACTCGATCCCAGGACCCTGGGATCATGACCTGAGCCGAAGGCAGTCGCTTAACGACTGAGCCACCCAGGCGCCCCACCAATACAATTCTTAACTGACGCAGCAACCAGCAATGAATGCTACACCTCAGGAGTTAAATTATGTAGGTTAACTGAATTTATTCTCTCAGTTTGGAATGCATGAAAGACATGGTCAGTGAGAAATTTTGGAATCAAACTGAATTGGGTGCAAATTCTGGCTTTATCACTTACAGACTGTGTGACCACTGGTGAGTAACTTCACTTCTTTGAGCTTAATTCCACCATTGGTAGAATAAAGCTGGCTCTACTTACTGGTCATGAAAGTTAAATAAGAAAATGTTTGCAAAGCATTTTGTGTTGCAATTCCATATAACAGATGCACTGTAAATGGTCCTAAATGTTTTAGAAAACAATCACACACTTTGAAGGACTTAGAAATCACATAGCCCAAACCTCTCATTTTTATAGAAGAAACTGAGCACCATATAGGTGAAATCAGATTCCCAAAGGGTCTCTGAAGTCCCCAGTTGGAAGGCACAGTTGTCATGCTTATTCACAAAGGATACTTTCATCATTCTGTGCCCTGCGTGGCATCTACATTGCCCATGGCCCTGGCTCTCCAGGACTTCTCTTCTGGACACACTGCCCAGCCCCTGATGAAGGACAGATGCTCAGCCCTGAGCATCAGCCACCAAGATGGTGTTCTTTTCCTGCACTGATATCATCAGTCACATCATGTGGTACTACTTTAATTGCTGTCCTATTTTTGGAAAAATAGATGGCTAAACATAAGCCATTTTTTCTTAGCATCTTTTTGGTTACTGAAGCAAAGTACTCAGTAAATAAGGACTGATTTGCATGACATTTTGCATGAATAGCAATGTTGAATGAACAAGGTAACAGACTTTGAACTTTTGTAGGCATTCTATTCAATTTTAAAATGATTTTTTTTGTTGTTAATTCCCAGTAGATTTCCACTGACATTAAAATCGACCACAATTTGGGAGGTCTCTGGTGGCTACAATGGGAAAATACAAAAGCAATTATAAGCCTGTGTGTGTTTGTTTAGCTAGGTGAGGTATGACTTTCTTTATGCACATTTGGCTCTGCAGATTTTCCAGGCATGGGGACCTGGTTCTACTCTAAACCCCAGGTAGCATCAGAGTTTCAGGCATTATCAGGGTCTTGCTGGGAGCCAAAGAGGACTCATGCTGTGCTTTCCCAGGTCAGAACTGGTCAAAACAACGCCCACAGAAATTCAAAGGCAAGAAAACATTGACAAGGAGAAATAACCACGAATCTTATATTCTAGAGGTAGCAATGTATTCCAATTTTGGTTGTATACTAAATAGATAGCAAGTTCCACACTGAAATAACTAAATAAAAGACTTTTGGTGTCTTTTCCAACCAGCACCATAAGAATGGCCCATCACTCAAGAAACTTGCCCATTGTGACTGTTGGTTCACATAACTCACCCCAGGACATAATTGTAGAGCATGGCAGTGATGAATGACTAGGAGAGAACAAACAGAATATAATAATAATTCTACTCTAGATTTAAATAATGCTTTTCCTCCCCAGAGGTTTGAGGTTTTCCTATAGATTAGAAGGTAAGGGTGGGTATTATTATCCCCATTCATGGATAAGGAAATAGAGATGTAAGTTGTTTGTCCAGAGACTTAGAATAAAAGCCTATTCGAGGCGAATAATAACCATTGACATTATCTCTGCCATCCCCTCATTTCTCAGATGAAAAAACTGAAGTCAGGCTGGCGATGTGATTTTTCCAAGACTGTCACTAATGGCCAAATAACACACCTAACACTTCATGGAGCTGGAAACAAACATTAAGTCTCCTGACAACCCAGTAAATACCTGTTCCATTTCAAGTCCAGCTTTTCCAGGAAAGTAGCCCCCAAACAGACTTCCCACCTAGCAAATCAAGGGCCGAGTCTCCCTGGGGTAAGCAGGGCTGTGGTCAGAGATAACGTCTGCTTCCAGAATCCCGGGGCAGGGGGAAGGGGGGTGCGTGATTACTTCATAACCAAAGAAAGCAGCACAATAACAACAGGAGATATCTCACAGGAGTAAGATTTCCCAACATTTATATACAGAAATCCCCTCTCCATATTATAACAACATTCAAATTCCCTACCTAACTCTGTCTTTCCACCATTATCATAGTCACTCACATCCCATAAAAAGATGGGATGCTGCCAAGTGTGGGAAGAACCTCAGTGGATATCTGCCCTCAAAGGTTCTCTTCTCTGCAGGTGTCAGCCCTTTCCTGGGCTTTGATGCTCCATGATATGTAGCCCAGACCCTCAGCCCGTGGAAAGCCCCATCAGGATCTGAATTCCCCTGAGGATGAAGCTCCAGGGGCATGCCTGGCATGGCACGAAGCTGCAATGGCTGGGCATTGCTCTGGGGTACTTGGGCTGCAAGAGGCCAGGGTAGCAGCTGTTAGGGGTAAGACGTCAGAGGCCACAGAAGAGTGGGCAGTAAGCTACGAGAGAGAAAGGAGCTGTCACGGTGCCTTCTCTCTGGGCAGCTCTGTCAGAACAGTAGACGAACGCTTGAGCAGAGGCGGCAGCCACACAGAACCCAGGCTACCCCTGCCTCTCCTCCTCCTGCCAGATGATCTCACCATCTTCCTCCACATCCCCCTGGCTGTCCAAGACTCTTCCTGCCCCGGGGCCTCTGCCTGAGGTCTGTGGTAAGCTCTGTATGCTCCTACTGTCAAGAAAGTTGGAAAACACTCGACCTCCTTCTCTCCAGCCCCATCACCCCCCACTCACAACCTCCTTATGTGGCCAAAGCCCATTTCCCTTGCTTACAAGAGAAAGGAGGGTTGCTCTTAAGATTACACACCAGGCCCTTTTCTCTCAGATATAAATGTTCCTCCCAAGGTCCTGCATTTCACATCAGGAATAGATCCGACTTAGCAGAAAAGGGGATGATAAAGAGTTTCAATTCTAAATCACAGTATGTTCTCAGATACAAGGGCACATATGACATCACCAAGAATTCCGATATTGCATAAATATTTACCACACAAAGCCGCTATCCAGAGGAACAGAAGAGGGATGATGAGGTACACGGAGTTGTCGACTGAACTCCTTTCCCCTGCGAGCCGGTAGTTGTTGTGGGGTGCCCTTGACCTCTGAACTTCGGTGACATGTGCAGCCATTGTGCCCCAGATTTCTGCCCCCCCATCCCATCTCCTGGCTCCCACCCAGCAGCCAGCCCCAGCAGCATCAGTCCTGGGTTTCTTAGGAGCTTCACACGTAAGTGGACAGCTCTCCAGACCTCTGCTTTCTCTCCCTCCTGCTGTTCCACATTTGGGCCATTTCACTGCTGATTAGCACTGCAGATGGAGGACATGAAGGAGTAAATGTGAAAATCTGATTACTCAGTGTTGCTGTTTTCTGGAAGCAGTGGTGAAACATGGGTTGCAAAAGAAGGCAAAGCCATCAGCTACCGAAATCTGTAGATTTCAATTAACCTTATTTCCTCACAGATACTTGAGAATTGATAGTAAAGTTATTTTTTCTTCAACTTTCTTCAGGAAAAAAAAAATATTTTATTTCTGATGCCAGCTTCATGAGGGTGGACCAGGGCCCATAAATAATCCATGGCTTCTGATAAGCACCAACACCTCAAAGCTTGGGGAGTAAGGCCACGGACAGAAGACAATGCAAAGGTCTCTGGGGTCATAGGGAAGTGGAGCCCAACTCACCCTCCCTTCACTGTTCCCTCTGTGCCCACGTGTGCGGTATGGACGGCGTCCATCTTCCTGCACAGGCTTCACCCCCACCCCTGCACCCACTCAGACTGGCCTCTCACTGCCCCTCATCACTTCTCACCCTCTCCTGCCTTCACCCCTGTCTGAAAGTCCTTTCCCAAATCCAAGCCTTCAAGGCCTGGCTCAAGTCCAGGAGCACCACAAAGACCTCAAGACAATGCCAGGCCATTGAACGCTCCACCGCAACCCCATCTGGTCTTCCGGGCAGGTACAGTGGGCAAGTCCTGTGGCCGGCACAAAGTTCAGATGGGCACCAAGGGTAAGGGGGGCAGCAACCATGTGCCCGGGCCAGGCCCAGCCTGCTGCAAACCCAGGCCCTGTCATCTCCTCACGTTATGTCCATGTCTGTGTCCTTTTCTGGAAATAGAATCTACCTTCTAGATTTATTTTGAAACCTAAATGAGAGAAGACTTTGAAACACTTGGCACAGAGCCAGGTAGAAAGTAAGTTCTGGGTGCATGGTGATTATGAGCATTGTTAGCAAGGTCCCCACCACCCCAGTCACAGCACGATGCCCAGTGGGCCAGCACTTGGGACCTGCTCTGGGTCACCACTGGTGTCACCCTCTGCCAGGAGAGTCCCAAGGTTGTGTGGCTTGTACCTCGGTGCCTAGGACTTTTAATCCACCATCTCTTGGGTGTTTGCATAGATCCCTCTCTCCCCACAAGATGCAGACCCGTGTTCATGACTCAGGAGCCAGGCGGGTTGCACAATTAGCACTTAGAGATCCAGGACCACACTGTTACTGGTCAAGCTCAGAACCTGTTCCTTCTTCCCTTAGACTGACTTCCTCTCTGGAGGAGTCTTGATTCTCATCAAATAGGTTACCAGGAGACCTCGGAATTTTAGATATCCCCAAACCTGTCAATGTCTTTAGACTTAAGGCGGGCATCTCCTCCCACTTCAGTTACAATTAGAATTAAATTACACGCCCTTCAAAACTGACAATTCACAGCTCTGGAACCAATAGAAAAACGACCACCTGCCACCGCTCAGTGTTTCCTCCACATCTCCCTGCTACCTCCTCTCCCTTCTTTCCCTGCGCCAGCTCCCTGCAACTGTCCTGACCGCCCCAGGCTGACCACCACCCTTCCCTCCATGGAGGGCTTTGCAAGCAGCGCCACCTTCTGGACGCAGACTCGGCTGCACCTTCCCCTTCCAGGAAGGGGGGGCGGGGGGGTGCGGGAGGCGAGCGGGGCGGGGCCAGGAGCTGGCCTCAGGTGAGTAGCCCTTACCTCCCGCTGAAACTGCGTTCACTGGACAGCTCTGCTGCAGTTCTGCAATAGTTAACATTTTCCTTTGAAAAAGCGAGGAGACCCACATTGTAAGAGAAGAATGAAGGACCAAAATGTAAACAAGACCTATAAATTAGGGAAACTAAATTCCATTTTAGACAGTCTTTTACCTTAAAAATGTGAAATGTTAACAGTGATGACTGCACATTTACATTTTTTTCATCTTTTTTTTTCTTTTAAGCAACTTCTCATGGGAAAGTGTCAACTTTATAATTTGATATAATGGTATATCTCTTTGCCTTGGTATAAACATAATTACTGGTCTAGAGGCCCTTCCTAAGTAAGAGACAAAAGGACATAAACCCTCCTAGTGGTGGCTAGAAATAGGTTTGGGCTCCTCCTCTCCTAATAGAGGACCTCGTTATGATAGAAAAAAACATCTTACGGACAATGGATCCCACTTCTCAGGGAAAAAGTGCAGGATGGTACCCTAGCTACCCTGTTAACCTACAATTCATATATAAGAGTAAGTCACCTTAAAAGAAGGAAAGTTCTTTCTTTTGGAAGGGGGGATTTCTAATTGCAGTTTTCCCCTTCGTGATGTTGAATTTATTATTTGTAGTAAGTCATGCTCTGTATATAAGTAATTATATTATTGGTGTTTTAAATCATCAAAATAAATAATAGTAACTAACAGTTTACTGAGCACTTACTAAAACATATTATTCTAAAATCCATGTATATCTTAGCTTATTTAATTCTTACAACAATTCAACATGGTAGTACTATAATTCGCCCCATTTTAGAAACTGGGAGACAGACAGAACTAATTGCCCAAAGTCACACACAGCCCCAACAGTTTAGCTCCAGAGGCTATGAGTTTAACCATTACCACACTCTGCCTTATAGTAGATCAGCAGCTCCAAGGTGACCACCAGGGAACTTTCCGGGGAGGAGGTGGGGGAAGCAGTCATTCTAACTCCATAGCTCTTTCTTACCCTCTACTTTTTTATTCATGCACCCATTTATCCATCCACAATCCTTATCCTATTAGCCTAAATAAATTAGTTAAGTAGATAAAAATACAGATAAAAAGAGAAAGAGAGACATAGAGGTAGAGACGAGAGAGAGAGACGGAGAGAGAAGGAATGTGAGGCAAGGAACAGAAGACAGCAGATGAGATTTTGACCCAAGGTTCTTTTTTTAAAGATTTATTTATTTTAGGGGGGTGGGGCAGAGGGAGAGGGAGAGAGGGAATCTCAAGCTAAACACAGATCTCAAAGCAGGGCTCCATCCCACAACCCTGAGACCACAACCTGAGCCAAAATCAAGAGTCAGATGCTTAACTGAGTGAACCACCCAGGCGCCCCTGACCCAGGGTTCTTAACCTGTAGTCTATGAGATCCATGAGCTCCCTGAGATTATATGCAAAGTGTCCTGTGTATGTGCACTTTTCTGGGGAAAGAGTCCTTAGCTTTCTGATCCTCAAAAGTGCCTGTGTCCCCAGAAAGATTAGGAATTAACAATAGCAATAAGGAACAAAATAGTACACACACCAACCATCTCTGGTTTTTTTTTTCATATGGGACCATCTTTTACACAATTAACATTCTCCTTTTTGGTCAAAAAGTGAAAGAAGACAGAAAGGAAGCCTAGAACATCAAGAGACATCAAGACTATCTTTAGAACTCATTAACATGTTCTTAATTACTTTCAAGAGTGCACTGTGTACTAGATATTACATCAAACCTAAATAAGGAAAAGAGAAGGAGAATCAATTTTTACTAAGTACCTACTATATACTAGGCACTTAATTTTTCTAACACTGTATTGTAGGCATTATTATTGTTGTTCTCAGATGATCGATTTTTTTTTTAAAGTACAAGTTTTTGAGACTATACAAATCATGCCCAAGTTCAGACAATTAGCAAAGGGTTCTCCACATGCGTTAAAGGCAAATTTATCTGAAGCTATAAACCTGGTTCTTCGCTCTGTTTCATCCTGCCCTGAGAAAAGCAGGAAGGGCTAATCATTGTATGCATTGCTAATGACCTTGGCAAATCTTCCCAGGGTCTGTCAAAATGAATACAGGTATATGTGTACATGTGTTCTTGGGACAAGGTGGCCAAGCCGTATTGCATCCCTGAGGCAACAAATATTGAGAAAATAAGCCCATTATTTGGAGACTAAAGAACTTAATGCTGCTATTATTTCTAGCTTCTTCCATTAATGCATCACCTTATTCCACAGATTACACCGAGCAACTCTATGCTGCACATTGGGTAGGGCCTAGCATATCATCTGGTAATATTATCTCTAATAGACCCCACAGTCCCTGCCCTCAGAAAGCTCAGTGTCTAACAGAGACCACAGGCATGTGACCAAATCATTATAATACTGTGGACTATGGTTTAGAATATAAGAATGTGCTGAGTCCGGTGGCAGAACAGAGAAGGAGCAAGATATTTAGGCTGAAACTTAAAAAATTAGGAGAAGTTCCCAGGCAAACGATGTGTGATGATTAATATTATGTGTCAATTGTCTGGGCCTTGATGCCCAGCTATGGGGTCAAACATTATTCTAGATGTTTCTGTGAGGATATATTAAATGAGATGAACATTTAAATCAGTGGACTCTGAGTAAAGCAGATTGCCCTCCATAATGCAGGTGGGCCTCATCCAGTGAAGTGAAGGCCTGAGTAGAACAAAAGATTGACCTTCCCCCAAGCAAGAGAGGATTCTGCCAGCTGACAGCCTTCAGACTTGAACTGCAGCAGTCGCTCTTTACCCTGAACATTTGGACTTGGACTTGCCCACCTCTTCCCGCCACCGCATGAGCCAATTTCTTAACATAAATTGTTTTCTCTCTCTATATATATATATACATTTATATATATTTATATAATATATATAAACAATATGTATTTATATTTATATATAAATATATTTATATAAATATATATTTATATAAATATATTTAATATATTAAATAGAAATATGTATTTCTATTTAAGTACTTGTTTATATTTATAGCTCTGTATATGTGTTTGTTTGTGTTGGTTCTGTTTCTCTGGAGAACCTGACTGATGCTCACTATGAGTGAGGATAATCCAGGTGGAGGGAGCATTTGCAAAGCCACAGAGGCATGAAGATGCACGGCAACCTGGGAAACTACAAGTAGTTCAGTTGCTTTATTCAATCCTGTTCAGAGCAGTCTTATTGACTGGCCTGATCACCTTATGCTTTGCTCCCATAAACCAAATTCCTGGAATCTGTTCTTTTTAGTCTGTTTGACCACCCCGGCACTTCTGAAAGTGTATACGTTGCTTACATTTCCCTAAAATAATGAGTCGCAAGGATCAATTGTAGCATTTATCAGTTGGAACAAGTGCGTGTTTTATCTGCCACCTTGACAGAAGCACGGACGACTATTACTGTCAGGAAACCAGGTGTGCTCGGAACATCCTATTCTTTTTTGCCACAATTTTAACATCAGTACCCTTGGGGAAGATCCCCATCAGTGAAGATTTTCCAGAAAATAAAACCAACAGGATGTGTGCAGTTTAAGTCCGAAGGCAGTCTGCTGTAGAATTCCTTCTTGCCCACCATCAAGAGACACCTAGAGACAGCCGAGATGAGTCCTGATCTTATCTTGTCAACTTCCCTGAGCCATGCTGTCTCTTTAAAGCTATCAGAATGCTGTACTTGCACCATGAATGAGATTCAAGAATTTCATGAAACCCTTGAAAACTTCTGTAAAATCATGAATGCACGTACAAATATCTGGGGGAAAGGTCTACAGCTTTCATGACTTCTTTAAGACCACAACTTACCCCATCCAAAAAGAAAAAAAATATTAAGACTATGTGCTGAAGGGGTAAGAGATCATTTGAATATAAAAGGACAGCCCAGGCCTACAACTCTGTGACCCAGGTAACTTGATATACATGATTCAATGACCTTCCAGAAATAGGAACTGTGAAAATGGATGCCTACATTCCTTGGCTTCCTTCATCTTTGGTAGATTGCGTCTCTTCTCAATATATCTGGCCAAATGAACATAGTTTCTTTCTCCCTGCTAAGGCTGCATCAAGATCAAAGACCGGGCATTAGGGGACTTGGCCTCAACTTGGTCCTGGCTCTGATGCTCACCTGTTATGTGACTTTGACGACTCATTCCACTGCCCTGAGCCTCCTTATATCTCAAGGGTTGGGTTGGATGATCTCTAAGGTCCTGTCTGACCCTCATGGTATTGTCATCAGTGACTCTGAATTACTGTCATCTGCCCGTTGGTGACATTGTTTCAGGCTGCTCTTCAATGCTCTGGACAGGTGACATCGCCTTAGGCCTTCCTTCTACCTGCCCCTCTAATGGAGCTAAACAGCCGTGCAGATTAACAAAGGCCATGCAAATTAGTTTGCCTGGGAAAGAAATGCGACTCTGCCAAAGGAAGAATTCTAATATAATTTAAAATGACGGATGGCAGAACTTACACCATGACTCTTCAGGCTGTGAGTACCCACTGCTATTGGAGGAGGCATCACTGAGTGATTAGGAGTAGAGAAAGACCAGTGGCGATTTTGCAGGATAGTTTGAAAAATGTTCTGATTATTATTTTCATCTCATATGATTCATTAAGGCTGTTCAAAATAGTCTTCCACAAGAGGTGCACTGTAATCATTTTTATTAGCTGTGCCACATCTCATACACTAGCTATATTTCACACATCAGGAAATCAGTTCTTACAGTGAAAGAGACAGTTTGATGCAATGAAAAAAATATTAGACTGGGACTTCTAAGACCTGAGTCACGATCCCAGTTCATCCATTAACTCACTACATATGTAACCCCAGGTATAATTATCAATATGATATCATTAGCTTTCTGTCCTACTTAACTGGGAATTCCTCTGGGTCAGAGGCCTTATCTTACTTCATCTCTGGTTATCTCTCAACATCCATGCCAATCCCTCCCCCACTCCTACTCTGCAACACCCCAGGCTTTGGGGTTAAATAGACCCCACTCCTGGCTGTTGGGGTAGGCCTTGCTTGATTGGAACCATTCACAGGGAATGATTCAGTACTGAGCAGCAAATTGAGGCATAAAGTCAATGAGCACCTGTCATTCCCTTGGCCATGAGGGTGGGCACAGGATCCAAAGCGGATTAAAAAAAATTAATTAAAAAATTAAAACAGGGCGCCTGGGTGGCTCAGTCGTTAAGCGTCTGCCTTCGGCTCAGGTCATGATCCCAGGGTCCTGGGATCGAGCCCCGCATCGGGCTCCCTGCTCCGCGGGAAGCCTGCTTCTCCCTCTCCCACTCCCCCTGCTTGTGTTCCCTCTCTCGCTGTGTCTCTCTCTGTCAAATAAATAAATAAAATCTTAAAAAAAAATTAAAACAAAAAGCATTTATGGGTGCCTCCTTCTCTTTAGCCCTGGAGAAGGCATTAGTCCCTATTGCTGCTGGGAGTCATGCCTTTATTCATTCTTCCCTCCAGCCTGGTTTTACTCGTGTCTGTGCTGTAAGCATAGTTCAGTTCTAAGTGCCAAGGATACCAAGTCTTCAATCTCACAATTTAGTGAAAGAGACAGAAAAGAAAAAAGCATAGAAATACATTGTATATTGTCAAGCGACAAGGTCTAAGAAGAAAAACATAAAGCAAAATAAGAAAACAGAAAGTTATGGGTGTGATACTTTAGATGGTGAAGTAACTTAAGGGAGATGTAACCAAAGAAATAGAGTTGCTTAGTGGAGGGTGAGATTGGCCCCAGGTAAGGAAACCTGGGAAGGCTTCCCAATGGAGGTGACATTTGGAAAAGTCAGAGAGCAAATAGAAAAACGAGATTGAATATGCAAGTCACTTTGAAACCAAGCCCATATCTTTCTCTCTCTCTTTTTTTAAGATTTTATTTATTTATCTGAGAGAAAGAGAGACAGAGAGCATGAGCTAGGGGAGGGGCAGAGGCGGAGGGAGAAGCAGGCCCCCCGCTGAGCAGGGGCTGGACCCCAGGACACTGGGATTATGACCTGAGTGGAAGGCAGACTCTTAACTGACTGAGCCACCCAGGCGCCCCCAAATAAGGCCATTTCTAAATGACTGATTGGGTTTGAGAGTTAAAAGAGAAATCAAAAACTATTTAAAAGCAGTATTTTTTTTAAGTAGGCTCCATGCCCAGTGTGGAGCCCAATGCGGGGGTTTGATCTCACCACCCTGAGATCAAGACCTGAGCCGAGGCCAAGAGTCAGACGTTTAACTGACTGAGCCACCCAGGTGACCCTAAAATCAATATTTTTAAAACTGCGATTTATATCTCCTTAGTGAGTCATGAAACCAATTTAATGGTCCCAATCGGTTTTTTTTAATGGAATGGAATAGATCAGAATAAAACAGAGTGCCTCACACATGGTGAGGTAAGTACCATTTTGTGAAACTTACAGTTATGTGTATATGTGTGTGTCTGCATTTGTATGTTTAGCAGTCGAGATGTAAAATGTAGCTCTTACAGTGGATCATGGTAAAAAAACAAAAATTGAAAACATTGACTCAGAGGTTTTAAATCTACATCAATATAAGACTATGGAATCATTAGTTTAAAAAAAAGAGAGATTAACAAATGCCAATAGTTTTGACCACAAAGATTTTGAGTTTGAGTTTAAGGTTTCAGCTGAATATCTAACATGAAGGCAGTTTAAAAAGTAAGTGCGGACAAGGAAATGTCAACGCTAAAGACAGAAATTTGGGATTCATCTGCAGAGAAATTACACTTGAAACTACAGCAATGAATAAGGTTACTAGAGGAGAAAGTGTAAGAAACGGGGGGAAAATGTCAAGGAGAAAGCCTTAGGTTCTAACCTTTGGGGGAAGGGGTGGGAAGAAAAGACCACAAAAATGTGAGAGAAAGAATCAGAGGCTCAGGGCAATCAGGAGATGAAGGACCAGGAGGTCCAATAGAGAACAGAATTTCAATCATGTCCAATGTTCTAAAGAGTTGAGGAGGAAGACCTAGATTAAGAAAAGCCATTGGACCCCCCTCACTGAAATGGACAGATCGTCTAAGCAAAAGATCAACAAGGAAATAAAGACTTTAAATGACACACTGGACCAAATGGACTTCACAGACATATTCAGAATATTCCACCCCAAAGCAACAGAATACACATTCTTCTCTAGTGCCCATGGAACATTCTCCAGAATAGATCACATCCTAGGTCATAAATCAGGTCTCAACCAGTACCAAAAGATTCGGATCATTCCCTGCATATTTACAGACCACAGTGCTTTGAAACTAGAACTCAATCACAAGAGGAAAGTCGGAAAGAACTCAAATACATGGAGGCTAAAGAGCATCCTACTGAAGAATGAGTGGGTCAACCAGGAAATTAAAGAAGAATTTAAAAAATACATGGAAACCAATGAAAATGAAAACACAACTGTTCAAAATCTTTGGGATGCAGCAAAGGCAGTCCTAAGAGGAAAGTATATAGCAATACAAGCCTTTCTCAAGAAACAAGAAAGGTCTCAAATACACAACCTAACCCTACACCTAAAGGAGCTGGAGAAAGAACAGCAAATAAAGCCTAAACCCAGCAGGAGAAGATAAATCATAAAGATCAGAGCAGAAATCAATGAAATAGAAACTAAAAGAACAGTAGAACAGATCAATGAAACTAGGAGCTGGTTCTTTGAAAGAATTAACAAGATTGATAAACCCCTGGCCAGACTTATCAAAAAGAGAAGAGAAATGACCCAAATCAACAAAATCATGAATGAAAGAGGAGAGATCACAACCAACACCAAAAAAATACAAACAATTATAAGAACATATCATGAGCAACTCTATGCCAGCAAATTAGATAACCTGGAAGAAATGGATGCATTCCTAGAGATGTATCAACTACCAAAACTGAACCAGGATGAAATAGAAAACCTGAACAGACCTATAACCACTAAGGAAATTGAAGCAGTCATCAAAAATCTCCCAAAAAACAAAAGCCCAGGGCCAGATGGCTTCCCAGGGGAATTCTACCAAACATTTCAAGAAGAATTAATACCTATTCTTCTGAAACTGTTCCAAAAAATAGAAATGGAAGGAAAACTTCCAAACTCATTTTATGAGGCCAGCATTACCTTGATCCCAAAACCAGACAAAGACCCCATCAAAAAAGAGAATTACAGACCAATATCCCTGATGAACATGGATGCAAAAATTCTCACCAAAATACTACCCAATAGGATCCAACAGTACATTAAAAGGATTATTCACCATGACCAAGTGGGATTTATCCCTGGGCTGCAAGGTTGGTTCAACATCCGCAAATCAATCAATGTGATACAATACATTAACAAAAGAAAGAACAAGAATCATATGATCCTCTCAATAGATGCAGAAAAAGCTTTTGACAAAGTACAGCATCCTTTCTTGATCAAAACTCTTCAGAGTATAGGGATAGAGGGTACACACCTCAATATCATAAAAGCCATCTATGAAAAACCTACAGCGAATATCATTCTCAATGGGGAATAACTGAGAGCTTTCCCCCTAAGGTCAGGAACGCGGCAGGGATGTCCACTATCACCACTGCTATTCAACATAGTATTGGAAGTCCTAGCCACAGCAATCAGACAACAAAAAGAAATCAAAGGCATCCAAATTGGCAAAGAAGAAGTCAAACTCTCACTCTTTGCAGATGATATGATACTTTATGTGGAAAACCCAAAAGACTCCACCCCAAAACTGCTAGAACTCATACAGGAATTCAGTAAAGTGGCAGGATATAAAATCAATGCACAGAAGTCAGTGGCATTCCTATACACCAACAACAAGACAGAAGAAAGAGAAATTAAGGAGTCGATCCCATTTACAATTGCACCCAAAACCATAAGATACCTAGGAATAAATCTAACCAAAGAGACAAAGGATCTGTACTCAGAAAACTATAAAATACTCAGGAAAGAAATGGAGGAAGACACAAAGAAATGGAAAAACGTTCCATGCTCATGGATTGGAAGAACAAATATTGTGAAGATGTCAATGCTACCTAGAGCAATCTACACATTCAATGCAATCCCCATCAAAATATCTTTTTTCGAAGAAATGGAACAAATCATCCTAAAATTTGTATGGAACCAGAAAAGACCCCGCATAGCCAGAGGAATGTTGAAAAAGAAAAGCAAAGCTGGCAGCATCACAATTCCGGACTTGCAGCTCTATTACAAAGCTGTCATCATCAAGACAGCATGGTACTGGCACAAAAACAGACACATAGATCAATGGAACAGAATAGAGAGCCCAGAAATGGACCCTCAACTCTATGATCAACTTATCTTTGACAAAGCAGGAAAGAATGTCCAATGGAACAAAGATAGTCTCTTCAACAAATGGTGTTGGGAAAATTGGATAGCCACATGCAGAAGAATGAAACTGGACCATTTCCTTACACCACACACAAAAATAGACTCCAAATGGTTGAAAGACCTCAATGTGAGACAGGAGTCCATCAAAATCCTAAAGGAGAACACAGGCAGCAACCTCTTTGACCTCAGCCGAAGCAACTTCTTCCTAGAAACATCGCCAAAGGCAAGGGAAGCAAGGGCAAAAATGAACTATTGGGACTTCATCAAGATAAGAAGCTTTTGCAAAGCAAAGGAAACAGTCAACAAAACCAAAAGACAACCAACAGAATGGGAGAAGATATTTGCAAATGACATATCAGATAAAGGGCTAGTATCCAAAATCTATAAAGAACTCATCAAACTCAACACCTAAAGAACAAAGAATCCAATCAAGAAATGGGCAGAAGACATGAACAGACATTTTTCCAAAGAGGACATCCAAATGGCCAACAGACACATGAAAAGGTGCTCAATATCGCTCGGCATCAGGGAAATCCAAATCAAAACCTCAATGAGATACCACCTCACACCAGTCAGAATGGCTAAAATTAACAAGTCAGGAAACAACAGATGTTGGCGGGGATGCGGAGAAAGGGGAACCCTCCTACACTGTTGGTGGGAATGCAAGCTGGTGCAGCCACTCTGGAAAACAGTATGGAGGTTCCTCAAAAAGTTGAAAATAGAGCTACCATATGATCCAGCAATTGCACTACTGGGTATTTACCCGAAAGATACAAAAGTAGGGATCCGAAGGGGTACATGCACCCCGATGTTTATAGCAGCAATGTCCACAATAGCCAAACTGTGGAAAGAGCCAAGATGTCCATCAACAGATGAATGGATAAAGAAGATGTGGTATATATATATATATACAATGGAATATTATGCAGCCATCAAAAGGAATGAGATCTTGCCATTTGCAACAATGTGGATGGAACTGGAGGGTATTATGTTGAGTGAAATAAGTCAAACAGAGAAAGACATGTATCATATGATCTCACTGATATGAGGAATTCTTAATTGCAGGAAACAAACTGAGGGTTGCTGGAGGGGGGGTGGGGTGGGAGGGATGGGGTGACTGGGTGATAGACACTGGGGAGGGTATGTGCTCTGGTAAGCGCTGTGAATTGTGCAAGACTGTTGAATCTCAGATCTGTACCTCTGAAACAAATAATGCAATATATGTTAAGGAAAAAAGAAGAAGAAGAAGAAGGTAGCGGGAGGGGAAGAATGAAGCGGGGGAAATCGGAGGGGTAGACGAACCATGAGAGACGATGGACTCTGAAAAACAAACTGAGGGTTCTAGAGGGGAGGGGGGTGGGAGGATGGGTTAGCCTGGTGGTGGGTATTGAGGAGGGCACATTCTGCATGGAGCACTGGGTGTTATACACAAACAATGAATCATGGAACACTTCATCTAAAACTAATGATGTAATGTATGGGGATTAACATAAGAATAAAAAAAAGAAAAGAAAAGAAAAGCCATTGGATGCAGCAACATGGAGTATGTAATGGTTTTCAAGAAAACTATTCTGCAGAGGGATGGAAATGCAGGCCAGGGTGATTAGAGCATAAACCTGGTGTGTTTTGCAGTGAGGAGAAGTGGAGGGAAGGAATATGTGATCTTTGCTTTCCATCTCCAGCTTCATTACGTGATTTCTAAGGGGCAGTTCTCAGAGTCATTGCTGTCAAATGCATCTCTTTACCCATCCCTTTTCTTGAAACATCTCAGATTTTTTTCCTCTAGGTGATGATCATCAGCAACACCAAACATGCTTCACGGGCTCCAAACAACCTTGTCTTAGTCAAAGGATACATATTTAATATTTTCAATGCCAATGGATAAATCCTGAGCCTCGGGATAGGCTCCCACTTCCCCCAGGCCTGTCTCCATCCCGGCAATGCCAGAATTCATCTTTAGGAAGAGACTGTTGTTTTGTTGAGACGGGGCAGGGTGGGGGCGGGGGGGGGCGGTGATTTCTTGAATGGGATTTGTGGTTATGCAAATCCGAGGCCCAGTGTCCAATCCCAGAGAAGGGATTAAGCCTTTGAAGACCTAAGGCTTATAAATAGTGTTAAGTGAAAGTGTTGTCCAGCAGGAGTGTAGAGACTGTTGTGCTGTTTACTGATTGGGGGCTTCCTCGGGACTCAGAGATTAGGGACTGTGGTCCAGGATGGGGGGTGGGGAGTACCTGGGAGAGGAGGGAGGAATGTGAGCTGGAAGAGCGTGACTCCAGCAGGAGAGCAGCGCAGGCTGAGGATGGAGAGGGAAATACCCCATCAGAGGCTCTGCGACAGCTTCTATAGTTGCAAAAATATCTCATAGCCAGTTTCACACTGTTCTTCCCCGGGTTGTAATTTTCTTATAACCTAAAGTCTTTGGTAAAGTTTCTACACGGTTACAACCTCTCACTAGTCATAAATAACATTGAGGGCTTACCATGTGCCTGGTCCATTTCTGGAAGCCCCACCTATCATTAACTCATTGATTCCCAGAGCTACTCTTGGAAGGAATTACTCTTATCACCCCCACTTCACAGATGAAGAAACTGAGCTACAGACAGGTTATGTAACTTGTTTAAGGCCAAGCAACTCATAACGGTCAGAGCCTGAATCTGGGCTTATGAAATCCGACCACAAAGCTCATAATCTTCACCACTAGTCTGTATATCTTTATGTATGTTGGTGTCAGCTTGGGAAATAAAGGAAGGCTCTCTGTGATGACAGTTTGCCCGGACCAGAGATGTTGGTGCACCACAGAGGTGAGAGTGAGCCCAGCAGAGGAAATCTGGGATAATCCTGCAGCAAGAGTTTGGCAGTAACATTTGGAGAATATAAGCAATTCCTGGGAATGCCAGCAGCCCTCAGGAAGGGCCCTTGGGTTCCTGCAGAACCGTGGGGCAGGGACTGTCACTAGAGAAATATGCACATGGAAAGGGTGAGTTCCACCTCTGGGAAATGGGATGATGTGTGGACAACGCCTTTCAAAATGTTTGGACGCTCAGCAACCGGTTGCTACATATGTTAAGTCTTGCTGTCAGTTTCTAAAGCTCTTGCTGACATCCCTTGAAAGACAATCCAGATTTTCATTCCATTACCACGGTTCGGTTCATACTCATTGTCTGTTATTTGCAGGTCAGCAAGCTGACTCTGTGGCACGACTTCCCCCTTTTCTCTCCATGTTACTTCTAAGGCATATTTGCAGCCTCCTGAGATGCTTTCTATACTGAAAAACAATTATACTTATCCACAGATAAATAGACCAGAATGAAATCAATTTTCCCCATTAATAAAAGAGATTTGTGTGAATATTATTCTTGGTCAAAGTAACTGAAAGCCGATGGAGGAATACGAAGTTTCTATGAGCAGTTAGTAGTCAATTCACCAGAGATGAAAGTGTATTAGACTAAAATAAATATTTGTTAGAACAATATGTGGTGATTTTTGTGTCTTTGGAGGAGGAATGCCAATGAGAAACTTAGATGTGGAAAGACAAGATAACTGCCTTCCCCCCAACCCAAAAAGAAAATAAGCTGCTTATCAGGCATGGCGAGTCTATGGTATGTGGTCAGCCTTATTAGCATATCTTAATTGGGAATTAGACTGTCATCGGCAGAACACATTGTAAGTGAAAAACTGGGGAGACACAAAAATTCGTTTAAATTCCAAATGCACATCTTGTTTCCTACCTATTTCTTGAAGTGGTTTACCTTTGCCTTTTCCATTTGTTTTCCTGTTATTCATTTCATCTCTCATTCTTCTGTCCACAACCACTCTCAACTCCCCCTGAACTGTCCTAATCCCTTCTTTCCCCCAGTTCTATGTGTGATGTATCTCTGAAATCACCAGAAGTTATTACTTCGTTTATACCCCCTCTTTGTTTTATATTGCTTTTCTTTTTTCTCTCCCTACCATTACTGGTTCTCGTTCATCTTTCTCTTTGTCTTTCCCACTTTCCTCTCTCTCCTGCCCCCCTCTTTTCCTCTCTACCTCTCTATAATTCATTCACACAAGCTCCATCTCACACAGAAATTAACTTACAATAAAAAATTTATTTGCTGGTTACAAATTCTGTTCATGTGGCTCTCGCCCAGGGACTTAGGATTGCATTAAGATTGGATGCATCTTACAGCCTGTGCTCTAAGCTGCAAATGCTTTCTTGACCCTCTCCCACCTCACACAACTGGTGGAATAGCATTATCCGTTATCTCCTTCAAACAGGGTTGAGAGGAACATACTGCTGAATATACATTTGGCCAAGACTGCGTCTATATTATGGAAGACATTGTTCGCTTTCAGGACAGAGGACACCAGTGTCCACGTTCCCAGCCTCCTCTGTAAATTTGTTTGCATGGCTCTGCAGTTGCTTACTTCATGGCAGCAAGTACCCTGGTGGGCAATCTCTCCCCTGAACTTGGGGAGAGTTATGAAAGCATATATAGCTTAAGTGTGGGTACTCCCCAGTTACTCCAGGACCTGTAGTAGTATTGATGGGTAGTGTGCTTGAAAAACACCTTCAAATAAAACAAAGAACCATACATCATACAACTGGCTGTTTATCTCAGACTTGATCTGGTTGTGAGAAGACTGTAGTGAGATATGAACTATTTTCCAGAGAACATACACAATGCTCTTGATGCAGACTTTGGCTTTATTCTTATGGGTGGTAGTCTAAACTGCAGAGCCATACAGAGGGGTATATGTTTGCAAGAACATGATATTTATTATACACTGTCTTCTGAGTAGTGGCTGGGATGGTTGGATTAATTCTACAAGTTGACATAGGCATGAAAGATTTGACCCATGGTGGGCCTTCAGGAGCACTTTCTTCTCATGGTGGGCCTAAGAATGCGAAGTTCTAGCTAGTGTCCTTAAGAAATCTCTGAACCTTGGCCCCAAGATGACTTTGAAGGTCTTTGACAAATCAGTGCCAAATGAAAGGTTGTTCTGGACAGTCGAGAACAAGCCCCATTTAATTGGTCTTTAGAGTACTAAAGATCCAAGATTGGCCTAGGATTATTCAAAAAGCCCTGGGGAATATGGAAACCTGCTCCAGGCCCACCAGACTCCAATTACTCTAAAAATCATACTCAAGCATTTAGTTTACATTACTATAAGCCATAGAGCTAAATATTTATAGCATGTCTTATTTATTAAACCACATAATGCAAGTGGTTATATGTAGTATAGTTGGTGCCTTTTTTTAAAAAGTATATTCTTCCATCCAGAAATAGAGACAGAAACCCAGAGACTGGCCCAGTGGCTCCCACAAGTCTCTTTAGCTGGTTTGGCTCTCCTATTAAGGTTGGGTTGTTGGGACTTGGCCTGACTTAGCCCCCTGTATAGAGCTTGACAGTAGATATTCCAAATTTAACTACCTGCTGCTCTCTTCTGAACAGGAAGGGGATCTAGTGTGTAAAAACTATGTGTCTAATCAATCAAAGAATGTAGGAAGGTCATTCTCTGAACCAGGCACACATCCTCCCCAGCAACCAAGAAGAATAGCAAAAGACAGTGCACTCTAGAATACTGGCCTCAGGGTATATAGGTCTTTGGGCAGAAAGACAGGTCCCAAGTATGTAAGTTCAAATTTAACTTTTTCTAAGACAATTGGCATTTTTCTGCAAAATGTTCAATGTCATGGGTGTGACTCAATCAGTGTTTATTAGACACCTAACTTGTTGGTAATATCAGAAATCAGATATTTCCAAATTTCAGATGAGAAAACTGAGACAAAAGATCATTAACAGACACAACAAAGTGACTCAGAAAAAAGATAAATTTAGTATCTAGCTACTGAATCTCTAGAACTGTGTTGTGTCCATTAGATATGACTAAGTCCTTTGTCTCAAAATCAGTTAAGGGATTATATCATAGCATCAGTCTTGCTCATCTCAACTATTTACAACATATAGTTACCTTGGGATACAAACTAAAGAAATACAAAACTCAGTTAAATTTTGGGAAAGATAGAGTGTTGCAGGAATACAATTTCCCATATACATGTGATTAATATTCTAACAATATCAACTTTTATATTTTGCCTTTACATTGACATATCAGAGTAAAGGAGACATTATCCCAAGATCCTCACCCTCATCTTCGCAATGTAAAGAAAGAGATTCAGGAATGATTGTGTGCATCTTTCACCTAAGGAAGCTCCACTCAAAGAACAGCAGTGGAGACCCTACTTCCAGTTCAGAGTAACTATGCATCCGAGATTTCCCAAGGCAGTCCCAATTTCAAAGATTCTGTCCCAACATCACCATATGTGGTCTTTTACTTCTCAGACCAGTATGACTGGGCTCCAGAAAACATAGACTACAGCCTGAGCCTTGATATTCATTTGCCCATTCAGCAACTATTATTGACCTACCATGTAGGTCATGGCACTGTTAAAGCAGATGAAACACCATCCCTGCCCTAAAGAAACTTACAAACCTGGTGAAGGCAAGCCTGTAAAAATCAAACCAATGATAAGACCTGCATAATTGTCACGGACGAAACATGAACAATGGTTTGTGGGAACGGTGGATCTCAAGAGGGGTATGAGAGCAGGAGGCAGTTCACGGAAGTCAGATCCTTGAGCTGGCTTTGAGAAACATGAGATTAAACTGGCAGGGAAAAGTGAGGGGACAGCATTTCAGACAGGGATAACAGCATGAAGGTCGACATGGCATGGGTGAAGTGGATGCATATTTCTGAGAAGTAGTCAAGATGCATAAACAAAAGCAGGTGAAGGTGAAGGAGGCAGGGGAAAGAGTAGAGAGATGGAAACTTCAAAGTCGGGTTGAACGCAGACTTTGAGGTGTCTAGGATGCCAGGCTGAGGAGATGGGACTTTATTCTTCAAATAATAGAGAGCCATTGAATGTTTATGAGCAGAGAAAAATGGTCTGAGAAAATCTGAGCTTTAGGAAAATGATGGTCTACTTGAAAAAGGAGAATATGTAGAAGGGGAGTCAATTAGAGGCTGGTCTCTCAGATGAAAGAAGGTAACGATCCAGATGAGATTCTAGATCTTGAACTGAAGCAGAGAGTGAGATCAGAGAGGTGGATGTGGCTTTTACAATGAATATATATGGAGACCATAGTTTCTGTGCCTGACTTTCATCTGAATGAGGGGTTCTTGAAACTGCTTGAGAACGACTCATATATAGGTCTCTCCTTCACGAGCATCCTCCCAATCTCCACAATGTGCTATATCTGATGTGGCCACCAGGGGACACACTTACACTAACAACTGTTGAGACCAGAAAAGAAGCAGGCAGGGTAGGGGGGTAGACAAGGGAAATTAAAGCAGAACAAGAAAGGGAAGAGGTGGAGGATAGTAGAGTAGTCCAGAGCGGGAACCAGGGTAGAGTCATAGAATTCTTATCGTTCTAGTAAACTTGAGATAAATTTGCCATATGGGCAAGAGAGAATGGAAAATAAAATTTTTGGATTCCTAATACATACCAGGAATGTGGGCTGGGTCCTTGTCTATTGTTTCAGATCTGTACATGATTTGTACACGATGATTATGCATAGTCTCATTTATAGCCAACAAAACAAAGTCTGAGAAGTTCATTCACTGAGATATTTCTTGAGCAACTACTATATGCCAAGTACTCTTCAAAGCAGTTGGGAACAGCAAGTGAGCAAAACAATCCTGCTCTCATGAAACATATGTAACATGCAAGATAGGTGGGGGATCAAAAAACAAGTGAACAAAGAAATGAATGAGACAATTCAGATAGTGATAAATGCTATTAAGATGAGAGCATGCAGGTATCATAAAGTATAACAGGGAAGGTGCAGTGGGAAGACTTTCATTTAAACTGGTTGATAAATGAAAGCCTCTCCAAGTAGTTGCCATTGAGTTGGAATCTGAATGATGAGAGCGAACCAATCAAGTGAAGACCTGTGGAAAGAAGATTCCAGGCAGAGAGAACAGCAGGTGCAAGAACCCCAAGAGGGGACTAGTCCTGACATTCTCTCAGGATAGAAAGTCCTGATTGGGCTGGTTGCAGTGAGCAAGGAAGGATTGGTAAAGATGAATTGGAGAGGTAGGTGGAGCCAGATCCCAAAGGCTACTACCAGGAATTTGTATTTTATTTTAACTTACAAGGAATTACTCAAACTTGGGTCCAGACCTATACCTCATATTTGCAGGGCCCAGGACAAGAGTTTAAAGGGAAGACTCAAGCCACATTTCTCTTCCCACTCTGCTCCATCCTGCACCACAAAGAACTTCACACTCATGTGTGTGGACACCCTAGCCCTTAGGTCCAAGCTCAGCCCCACCCCCTTACCCCAAACAACCATCCCTTGCTCATTCCTCAAGCCAAGGAAGCCAAGGGGTCAACCCTTGGGAAGAATCTCAGAAGGACGTTTTGTATCTTTGGGCAGGAAATCCTAGGCCCCTAGTACCCAAAGTGTGGTTTAGGAGGGGTCTGGGATCCAGGCAAGAATGTCCCCTTGGCCCCTTGGACTCTCCCCAGAGCAGAACCCTTTTGAGTTTCAGGGCCCAGGACAGAGACCCCGGTTGTTCAGGTCTAAAGGGATACTGTCCAGGTCTGTCTGATTTCAAACTCCTGCCTCTTTCCAGTAAACACCTTTGTTCCAACTAGTGGGATCTCCTCAGGGACTTGGGTTCACCAAATCTAGCATGTCTGGATATCCCATCAGCACAGGGAGTTGAATGGTGGTAGGTTGGATATTCTGGGCCAGCACCTAGGTCATGATAAGCTTCAGGCTTAAACTGAAAGCTGGCCAAAGAAAGTTATATTAGGAACACCCCAAAAGTGCTGAAAGCTTTCAGTTTTACAGGCTTTTCAAACTTCCAGGCAAGTCCCTTTTATACGCCACATTGTGCACATAGAGACATCCATACGACTTAATACTTTCAGGAATCATCTTCCTGAAAGCAACTTACCTAGTAGGGGTTTCCCCCAAACTATCAGCTCCACCACTTCTACCTGTAGGACCTCACCCTGAGACAGATACTCACCATGCTGTTAAGGCTTTTTATCATCTATATCCACTATTACAACCTACTATCCCCACAAAGAGACACAGGAAAGCTCACATGCACAAATGCCTAGGGGGCAACTGAATGCCAGTGAAGAATGGTCAACCACATGAGGATGCCGAGAACCTTCCAGCTATCAGCAGGGTGGGGAAGTTGGTCATTGACAGAAAAAAAAAAAAAAAGGTGAAATGGACTATAGGTGGGTTCTCAGGACAAACTCCATCCACTGAATTTATTTCTGGAGCAGAATGTTCTGTGAGAAATGGAGACAAGAAAAGAGTCTAGTTTGATATATTGGAGAAAGAATAGGTGAGGGAAAGTGTATTAGTTGCCTATGGCTGTGTAAGAAACTATCCCAAACCTAGTGGCCTAGAATAGCAACAAACACTATCTCACACAGTTTCTGTGGGTCAGGAATCTGGAAGGGGCTCGGCTGGGTGGTTCTGGCTCAGGGTCTCTTCGAGGTTTTAAACAAGATCTTGGCCAGGACTGCTATCACCTGAAGGCTCGACTGGAGCTGAGAGTCTGCTTCTAAGATGGCTCCCTCACACAGCTGGGAAGCTGATGCTGGCGATTGGCGGGAGGCTTCTGGCACCATGTGGAGTTTTCCACTGGGGCTGCCTGAGGGGCCTTGGATGTGATAGCTGGCTCTCTCCAGACTGGCTGATCAAGGAGGGAGCCAGGGAGAAGCTGCTATATCCTTTATGACCTGGCTTCAGAAGTCACTCTGACATTTCTGCAATATCCTACTGGTTACACAGGTCAACCCTCTGCAGAATGGGAAGAAATCCACTGGGCATGATCATCAGGCCAGAATCAGTGGGGGTGATTGGAGTTGGCTTTCCCATAGGAAGCAAGAGCATTTATCGAATCTATGTAATCTTACTATGATATTTCCTTTTATTCTCCCAACAACTGTGGGAAATGGTTATCATTATTCCCTATAAGAAAGGCTAGGCTCAAAGAGGTTAAAAATTGTCCCAAATTCACATTTATTAAGTAGCAGAGCTAAGAGTCACACACAGATCTGACTGACTGCAAAATCATAATCTGTTAAACCCTACAGTGCTCTTTCTGGGTAGAAGAGAAAAAGCACATGTTATTAGGTAGGAGTTCAGGTTGGGTAGAAGAAAAGGTGAGACAGGCCCCGTTGGATTCTGGCCCTACCTGTCAATACTTGGCAAGCCAGTTAACCTCTTTGTGCCTCAGTTTTCTTATCTGTAACATGGGACTAATACTGGTACCTATTTAGCAGGGTTATTTTAAGGATGAAATGTATTGATAGTCACAAAATTTTTAGAATGATGCCTGGCTCATAGTATGTGCCATATGAGTGATTTTTAAAAAAATAAATCAATAAATCAGTCAATAAATCCATAATTAATGGTACTGACAGCCCTCCATATTTTAATCCTGTCTGAGTAATCCTCTAATCTGAGTTTCACAGGGAAATTGTTTTTATTATTTGTCCACATCAACTTTTATCTGAAAGTTCCAAGAGGCTGGGGCTGTCGAGGTTGCTGACCATGACAACCAGCGATCATTGTAAATATTGTCACGGGTGTTAGAATGATTTTTCTCTCCTGTCTCCATCATGAGCCTTCAGAGAAGTTCTGTCTCTTCCTTTTCGTGTTCCCTGTGCCTTCCACAGCACCCAGCTCACAAATAAATAAAGGGCATACCCATGCAATATTAATAATGCTATTTTTGATGATGACATAATGGCTTCTAGAATCACCAAGAGAAATCCTGGAATATCTTCCACAGCAGGGCTGCTACTCCATGTCTGAGTGAACCCTCTTTCACTGTAAGAGTGCTCTTTTTAACCTTGGGTGGGTAGATGACTAGTTATTTCCAAAGGATGGTTGAGAACACGATGGCCGTGACCCTTCGGAATTGGGGGGGAAAATGTGCATGATGAGGAAAACCACATATCCTTTTCTGGCTTTGTCCTTAACCACTGTCTTGCCCGATTCCAGTTTGTTCACATTGCCTTCTTTCAGGTCAAAAACAAAACAAAACAGAGAAAAGAAAAATTTTTTGAATGTGCCATCCCTAGTAATGAGAAAGCACGCTATTTTTTTATGACATCAGAAAGCCTGCTAAGGGGCTAAAAGCCTTGGGAATCTGGCAATATAACTAAAATAACAACTCTAATAAAACCGCATTTTTACTTAATATCATTTAAAACAAAATGCCGTTTTTACAAAATGAAAGGAACTACCACAGAATATTAAAATGATCTTATAAGACTTTCATGCAATTTCTAATTGGTTTGGCTATTTCCTAATTCACTAATAAAAAGGATTATAAGAGCATGACCATGTTATATCTTTTATTTCTTTTATTTCCAAGTAAAATTGAATATGTTTTGTAAAATTGGAAGACTAAATTGGTGGTTGTCGTTTCCCCACCCCCTGCCAAAAATCTATTTCTAAGCAGCGACCTTGATCTAATCCATTCTGTACATGGGATTTAATAGCATAGAAAGTACATCTAACAGGACATGAGTGGGGTAGTGATGTTTTGGCATAAAAACCCTGGTGTCCCCAGTGGCTCACAGTGGGAAATCTGCCAATTTTCGATACCTGATTTCTCTCACAAGGCAGTCTTTTTTTCTGCTGAAGCAGGGTGAGACCCACAAATTAGAAGGCTAAGTCTTTCTCTGACATCTAGTGTCAAAGTGTGAAATAACAGACTGGAAAACCAGCCACTCATTAGGACAAGGATGTGAATCTTATTTGTTAACTGGGTTAACAAGTAGCACTCCTTAAGGGTTGGCTCTTGATCTCAAAGCTCTAAAGGGTCCATCAGTAAGCCGCTGGCAAGCTTTGCCAACTCACAGGTAGCCCCAAGATAGAAGAAGTCAAGAGGCACCCAGACAAGGGAAGTGTATTATTTTTCTTATTGTAAAATATGCCTTATTGATCCAAGACTGATAGAGCATCCTCTGGGTTTATTTATTGTCTGGTTGAAAAAAATCAGAAATCATTGCTTATATCTTGATAAACTGTCTTGTTATTTGGGATCCTTTTATTCTGGGTCCTCTCCAACCCACACTCTACCTTCGCATGACCTTTTTACTCTTGAATTTCTCTGGCATATGGAATTTACACAGAATGCACAATATAGGTCAACAGATGCCAATGCAAAAAAAAAAAAAAGAAGAAGAAGAAAGTGGGAGTAGCTTCTGACTTCTTCTGTTTTTTAACACTTGCTAGCTAACACCAGGACATAATGATACACTATATTTTTTAGCAGGGAGGTCTTTGGGCCTTCTCACATTTTCGGCCTTCATGCACCTCAGTAGATAGCACCATTAATTTGTTTGAGAAGGTATCATCTTTGCTCTGAAAAAGCATTTGCCAGTACCATATTCTCAAAAATACTTCAGAATGAGTGGCTTCTGTACTTCAGGGACTATAAGGAAATTAGAATTTTCTGGGAAAATAAACACAGCCAGTTGAGAGAGCAGAGAAAGAGGTACCTTCCTAAGAATCAGAACTCTCAAAGTCAAGGGAAGGATGAGAGCCTGTGAATAGTTAATCCACGCCCTCCTCCAAGGAACTCATCTCAGAATTGTTGAAATTCTGTTGTGACCATGCATCTCCTTAGACTATATGAAACTTCCTCAATAACCAATAAGAGACTTCAATAATATTCCTTGCCAAGAAATTCCCCTGCAGATATACCCTATATCCCTGATGCTTTAATGTAAGTCCATTTCTCCTTCATTTTAAGTTAAGATCCTTGTATTTATTCTCTTATTTAACTTGTTCACTGCATGTTTATTCAATGTCTACTATGAGCCAGGCAATATGTTGGGTCTGGGAAAATAATGGAGGAAAAATTGATGAAACAAGCCCTCAAGGTACTTACAGTCAAAAGTGGTACACTTGGTGTTAATTAGATCATGTCTCGGCAGTATTTATGATCTGGCCTTAAGTCAGAGCCCCTCAAACCATCATTTCATTTCTCTGCCTTACAACACCAAGGTCTGTAAGTCTCTCCTGGTTGCTCGCTCTCTCTCCCATGCTCGCTCTCTCTTTTATTCAAAATAGTCATTATCAAGTCTGGCAGGAGGCTTCCCTTCCTTCTGAGCTCTGGTCTAAGGTTGGTCAGGTAAGCGTGCAGTCCGTAGGCCCACAGGATACGGGGGCAAAAAGAGCCAACCCTTCCCTCTGTGGTTGCAGTGCTCCTGGGTGAAAGGGGGCACTGTGGTGGCTATATTCTCTCTGTAATCTTGACTCTGGAGACCCCATCTGAGCTTGTTCTCGAAAGCACCTGGTAGCTACCTCAGGTAAACAGCAATAAAAACACCGTGTACCCTAGTGACAGGCTGCAAGACATCTCCTCCAATGGGGTTGCATACATTTCTTAAAAAAGGGAGGGAGGGATTATAAATCAGGAAAAGACAGGAAAATCAATAAACACTAAAGGTCAACTACTGCCACAAAAAAAAAAAAAAAAAAAACAAGAAAGCAAGAACATCTTTGAAGACTGATTTTGTTTTCTTTATTATGTTTCAGGGATGAAATTTCAGGTTGGTATATGTAAATGTGTGACTTGGCGGAACATGGTGAATTTGTCTAAAATATGGTAAAAATTGTTGCTGACCTCATTGGAAGAAATGGCTTTTTTTTAATCTCTCTTATTTTTTTATTTAAAATTTAGTAACTCCAGAATGTGTGTTTCTGAGCCAAATGGCACCAAAGAAGATGCTGCCCTTGAAACTTAGCATCAGGAAATTCTTAAGGTTTTTTTTAAAGCACAATTAGTTCCTTTTATTTTATTTTAATCCATTTTTGTGATCCAAAAGCTTTCTTTTAACAAAGCAACTCTGCTATTCATCATTAGAAAAGTTGGAGAAATCAGATGGTAGAGAATAAAATTCAAATATTAACAGGTGGAGTTACCTGCCACCTTTTTAATTGACCTGATATATATCGCCATATGTTTAGGGTATATATGGCAAATATAGAAATTTAGACCCACAGGGAAAGAAGAAATTTATAAACAACTGAAGTTCAAACAGTGTGATTTGAAAAACAATATCTGTCCCCTTTCATCCAAAGCTTCTCATAATTTACTACCAAGTAACAGCAAGTATTGATTTCTGCCCTTCAGCTTCCTGATCTGCCATTTATCACTGTTTACCTCACAGAGACTCAGTGTCAGAATACCACTGTTCATCGGTTTTTTGGTTTTGTTTTGTTTTTTTCATAACAACACATAAAGAACTACAGAAAAAGCAGAAATTTCAATTAGCTTCATTAGTGCATCATAATGCCTTCTTCAGCCATTCAGCATTGTTGGTCAACCTAGAGCTCAATGTTTTTTTTTCTGGGTCAAATAGTACATTTTAAAAAGACAGTCCTAGTAGAAACTGTTCCCTTATAACTAGTTCCATCCATACATATTTTTTTGTTGCTCAAGCTTATCAGCATTATGAGATCTTCAAGGCTGTCTGTGAAGAGCTTGTTTGAGAAGACAACTCAACTCTCTGTTAAATTAGTAGCAAAATCCCCACTCCTTCACTAAAAGCATTCCAACTATGTCCCAATTTGCTCAAAGGGTCAAGATCTATTATTGTTTATAAATTAAGTCTATTTCTCATTAAACTCATGAAGCAAACTATTTAGTAGAGCCATGGTTCTGCAAAAATCTTTGAGAAATCATCTGGTAAGACCTCTAGCCATCAGAAAGTGAAATGTCTACAGCTAGAGTAGCAGATGGATTTCTTCTTATGTAAAAGTTTCAAAGGGCTAGGTAGTTTCAAAGGAGTGGTAGAGGCTACTTGAAATTCTGGGTTGAGGATGTTTGAGGGTTGACCCAAACTGCAGAAAAGAGTGTTGTGATTAATTATTAATGTCTGACAAGGGTACAGGAAAGGGTAAAAAGTTGACTCTTGCCTAAATTATCTAAACGAGGGAATTTTTTTTCTTCTCTTAGGTTTATTCACAATCTTCCTTTATCATACATTCTAGTGTCCTATTTCTCCATCAAACATCCCCTTATAAAACACCTCTCAGAATCATGTCCCACCTTTGTCTTCCATTCCCAAGACATCAAAAAGCTTTTCATCTTTCATCATGGAACATATTTTCCAACCCTTTAATCATTTTTGTTGTTTGTTTCTATAGTCACTCCAGTTTCTTCACATCCCTTTGAACAGTGGTGACCAACAATGAGTAGTTCTCTTCTTCAGACTATAATCTGACTAATTCAGAATATGAAGAAATTATTGCCCCTCGTTTTCGTATTTCTTCATCCATCCTGGTATCACATGGGCTTTGTCATAATCATCTGACTAATGTCCATGCCAGGTCACTGTTACCTGTATCCAGACATCATTCCAGATCTCTCACTGGTGAGAGTGATGTTCAGAGGTTTAGCATCAAAATAGTTTGCCCAAAAGAAGTCTCTAGTGAGGGGGTAAGAAAGTTTGGGTAAAAGTAAAAGATGTCTTTAAAAAAAAAAGACAACCATTTTTAAAACAAAAGCAGATGTTAAAAATGTTCAAAAGGAAAATTTAGTAAAAGGCAACATTTTTTAAAATCAAATTTAAGCAAATCCGATTTTAACAAGAAGTTTCATGGGATACCAAATTAAAACTCCAAGTGTGACCCGAATCCATGTCCTGTCCTTTTGTCATCCTTCCATGCCTACCCCACCCTATGCCTTGTTCTCCACAGGGCCACAGGATCTGCATGGGAACTAACATAAAGAGAAAATATAATGCTAATTGAGGAAGCTAAACTTGGCAATAAAACAATTTAAAAGCAAAATTTTAAATGAGAAGACAGCTGAATTAGAACAAATATAAGAAGGGTCAGTCCCAAGTGAGTTCAGGCAGGATGATGGATGTGCCCAGAAAAGTTTAACTCTCTAGAGTTTAAATGTGAGAAATATGCAGCCTCCTAAGGACTTCTATTTTGAGGTGCTTCAGGGACCTCCAGGACCACTCTGGAATAGAACCCTTCAAGATTATCCTAGAACCTTTTAGACTTGGAGGGGAGAGCTACCTTCATATCCAGCTGGCTCCTTACATTTAGCATGTCCAGATCTGAGCTCATCTTATTCCCCCTCAAATTAATTCTTCCTCCAGCTTCCCTGTTTCATTAACAGCATGGCCAGTTTCCCACCATCCAGTCTTATAAATCAGAATACTCTGTGATGTCTTCTCAAACTCTTGCTGAATCCTGTGGCATATAAGTCAGGTCTTTTGTATTCATCTCTTCCTTTCCCATCCCAACCACTGTGTCCAGTTACTTCCATTTTACTTATTTCCTCAAGTACTGCAACAGCTTCCCAGCCCTCTCCCCACCTTTCTTTTCTTTCCCTACAACCCACTCTATAATCTGCCAAATTATATCACGCCCTCCTCAAAAACATGACTCCCTCATGATCCCACCAAGTCAGTTTAAAACTCCTAACTCAGAGAGTCAGGACCTTATTTCTGTAGACCCTAATCTACTTCTCCAAACATATCACTTGAACTGGCTAGCTTTTCCATACCTAAACTTTTTTTTTTTTTTTTTGCTCATCCCTCTGAACTAGCTTCCCCCTTCCTCCCATATGTACAACTTCCAAAACTGTATCCATCCTTTGAGTTCATCTGAAATGCTCCTGAAATGCATGTGCCCATGGAACACAGCTGGATGAGGGCCACAGCAAGTTGCTATAAGGCAGAGGCAACTCTTGACCAGACCTAAGGGGTGAACCACTTAGGAAATCCATGGATGGTTCCAGGGGAATTTATGAGTATACTAAATTTTATGAAAAAAATTACATATACATAATGTATATATATACATTTTTGCAGAAATAGATTTTATCAAATGTAATGACCCTAAAAGACTTAGGAACACCCATCTAGAAGTATCTTTCCTCCCTCATTCATCCTCCCTCCTGCATCAGCAACACCTCACCTGCATTGGTAATTGACATTACCTTCTAGTCAGTAAGCATTTCAGGGGATGGGCTCTGTCACCCATCGTGATATCCCCAGCACCTTCCCTGGCACTCCTCATACAATTATATTGAACATCTGTTAATTGCCAGGCATAATGTTAAACGCTGAAGGAAAGAATATGAAAGATGAGTTCCCTGCCCCAGTGGAGCTCAGTCTAATGATGGTCCCATTCAGTTAAAGACACAATTAAAATATCTTGTGAAAAATACTCTGATGGAACATGCACATAGTGTTATGTAAGCACTGATGGAAGGCATCCCAGTAGGGCCTAGGGTAGTCATACCTTTTCAGGGATGAGGAATGTGCTGAGTCTTGAGGAATCAGAAGGGGGTAGCCAGATACCAGAAGAAGGAAAGATCTTCAGGGAAAAGAAATAGTGTGTGGGAAACACTTCCAAAAGCATGGTATAAGTAGTATGTTTCTACTCAAGGATAGAATGGCATGGGGAGAAAAGTTTGCAATAGACAGGTTTAGGACTCTGAATTTTATCATGAACAACATGAAGGTTCCAATGAAGGATTAAAAGCAGGGGAAGGACATGATCATATTTGCATTTTAGGACAATCATTTTTGCAACAGAGTGGAAAGTGAGTTATAGCAGTGAATTTTTAAGATACTATTCAGCTATTTTTTTAAAAATGCTACTAAAGGTCTAAAATGGTATCACAGCAAAGGGGATGGAAATGTAGGGGAAAAGCCTAGAAATATTTAAGAGTTAGATCAACAAGATACAGTTACTAATTAGATGTGAAGAATGAAGTAGGAGGAATCATGAATGACACTTGGGTTTCTGACCTGTGCATCTAAGTGATAGGTGGCTATTTTCTGAGACTGGGAATACAAAGTAAGGGGCAGGACCTAATGGGTTCAGTTGAATTTGTAGTTTTTATGGGCCTGGATCCAGAAAATTGGTCTGAGTCAAGCTGCAAATTTTAGATTCATTACAAGATAAGTGGTGATTGATTATATGAGTTTTAATTAAGTCATCGTGCAGAACACAGAGATAAAATGACTAGAGGGTCAAGAAAAGGAGGAGGAGGAGAGGAAGAAGATGATACAGATTAAGAGTATTGACTGTGCTATGGAATCTAAAGATACTGTAGAAGAGCAGGAAACTGGTGAGGGTAGAATTAGATTGGCTTGATTCGGCCATGAAAGGAGTGAGAAGTAAAATGATAGGCCAGTGCCCTTAGAGACCAGGTGAGGGGGACTTCACTGGGCCTGAGGTTTCAAGGCTCCGCTCTGACCCTCCTCCAACTACACCCTCCCATTGACTAAAAGTCCTTGGGCTTGAGGCCAAGGAACATACCTACTGGAGGCCGCACTCTCCTTCAGGATTCTATTCTGATTATCCAGGACCCCAAATTCCCTGCCAAGGTCCCCATGCTCACTTTTCGACCTCCCTCCCCTGGGCCTAGTCCAATCTATTCAGAGGTCAAAACATGTCACAAGTGTGCACAGTCCTAAGGTGAAATGGCTGAGTTGCAGCCATTTGCAGTATAGGGAAGGAATGAGGACTGGTCTTAGATATGTGGACTAGGATCTCCATGTATGCACCCTGGGTCCCTCATGATGAGGGATGGAACCAGAAGTGAACAGCAAGGAAAGCAGGCTATGAATGAGAGGTCTAGTACCAACCCTCCCCTACAAAACCATGCTCTACCCCAGAACTGCAAGGACTCTGAGAATTCTAAATTTGATCCTGACCTTCTAGGTGGTCAGGATTCATCAAGGTGGAACAATAGGTTACATTTATTTAGCAGCTCGTTAACTTGATAATATAAGTTTTAAATATTTAGACATGTCGTGTGCAGCCCTCCATTTGTGCTCTTGCCTGAGGCCCCACAAATGTCAAGTGGGGGCCCAGTGGAGACATAGACAATAAGCCACACTTTCAATAAGCACGCCTGTGAAGAGAGAGCAAGAGGTAAAGTATCAAGATAGGAAAAAGTGTTTTGTTTTGTTTTACTTACAATGGGATAAATTTACACGTATTTTACCCACAAAAGAAAATTTCCAGTAGAGAGAGAAGTTGGAGATACAAGGAGAAAGGAGGTATCTATAAAGCATCCCTGAGGAAATAAAAGAGTATGAAATTCACAAAATGGTGGTGGTGGGCATTAGCCACAGAAAGGAGAGCTCCTTCCTCCAAGTCAGGAAGAGCAACTCTTGGAATTGGGATGTCCAGGGGAAGGTCATGGGAATGCGTAGCTGAAATGAACTTAAATTGAACATTTAAGAGCTGTCTGCATTTACCTTTTATCTGTCCTTCCCGGAGCTCTGACAAGTATTAAATACAATGAGAGGTAAAGAATGTGAATTACTCTAGAGAAAGAAATTAGCAGTCAGTGCAAGTATGCCATATTGAAGTGAAGTTGGTAATTTAGCTTGTGGAAAGAAATCTGGATTTAAATATTACTGCCAGAAAGATTCTAACTTTTTTAAAAACAAGATGACTAAATGTCAGATTAATTAGTATAATCTACTTCCCTCATAAATCCTGTACTATAATACTCAAACTTGATTTTGCAATGCCTAGTTACCTCAAGAGCAATTGCAAAATTGTACCCAAATACTCAAAGCAGGTTGGATCTTGATTCACCTTAAAACTTATAAATATATATGTCCTATGTCAGCATTTTGTAATAGGGAGGAGAAGTTGTAAAATCAGACTAAAATAGTAAGATTTCATAATGCCCGAAAGCATGTTGACTACTATACTAAGGAGTTGAATCATTTTAAAGTCCCTGGATAGACTGGATTGAAGTCATTGATATGATAACATAAGTGAGAAAATTAAGATTGATTTTGAGCCATGAGACCAAGAGAATGGAGCAAGCCATTCCAGCTTAACACCCAATTTAAAAAACTACATACTGTGTATGTTTACAGCCAAACAGAGTCATTCTAAACACCATGTTCTTCTATACTCAATGGCAAACTCTGAACATGCCAGGGTAAAGGGATTCCCTGGCCCACAGGTTGCCTTGTCTTCTGAATATGGACCCATATATCTACTCTCCATTCCATTCTCCATCAGATACACTCCTCTTACCATGAAAGGTTTAGAAGGGTAACAGAGGAGTCTAGCTTTCAGAATTTAAACTAATTCATTCCCATCAAAAATAATAATAGTTCAATAATTATTAAATTTATTTCCAGGCTAGATTACAAAAGTCTTTTAGCCCACATCATAAGCAAAATAATTCTGAAATGAGTCTATGGAAAAATATGCTCTGAGTTTAACCAACAACCAACTTAGGAAAATAGCTTTTGGAACCTGACCCATTCCTATATTGGGAAGGATTCAACGGTTTGTTCTTGTTTCCCCACCCCCCACCCCTTGTTCAGTTTATCTCTTAATATAATAAAGTCCTTCATTTGCCATATGAAGACAGTCATTCTTTATTCGGGACTCACTCTATAGCCCTTGTTGATCATCATCAGTTAACCAGATGATTGAGTATGAACCTCCCATTCGCACTGGCATCCTACATGGGAATTCTGGTCCTCCTGGCCCTGGATTGACTCGCTGGCAGTGACGGAGAAGCATCCATCAACACCCATCCTGACACCAGCAGAAAGGAGAGGTTGGAGAGAGTAGGTGAAGACATGGAGGACACTGGGATGTTTCTCACCTGCAGTTACTCAGATGGAAGGCAATGAGAGCCTGGAACAAAGGAATGGCCTTTCAGGCAGGGAGATTTGGGTAGGTAAGAGAAGCAGTAGAGGTAAAATCCATAAGAGTTGTCAGCTAATTGCTCATGGGGTGGGATAAGGACCATGAGGAAGGGATGAAGACCTGAAAATCTTCTACCCTCCCACAAGTGCCAGTGCTCCCATCTCTTCTGTGCTCCCAGAGGGTCTTCTTCCATTTTCTCTGGGTATGAGTCTTACTCCCAGGCTAGACTATAAATTAGATGAAGAAAGGAAACATGTCTGCTTGATCTTTCATTCCCTAGCCCCTAGGTGCAGCACCTAGCACCCAGTGGTTTATCAATACAAGTTTTAATGGTCACCCTCCTGCCCCATGAGGAGGCCCCACATGTCTCCCTTTCAGAAACAACACTAGGTAGAACTCCAAAACACTCCTTTCCTTGGGCTCCACCTAATCAGTGTACATCCTTCTCTACCTGCTGCCTGCTCTGCTGGACTGCAATACCTCTTTAAAATGAATCAACCCTCTTCAGAATCTACTCCAAAATGTCCAGCAAGTTTTCCTCTTTTCATCCTGCTTCCTACCACTCTACCCCATTCCTTTCTATTCCCTAAAATCTAGTCTTTTTCTAAACTCATGTACACATTTTTTGCTAGGGAATTTTATCTGTATTTTGGTATATTCTGACTATTTCTTTTTTTTTTTTAAGATTTTATTTATTTGACAGAGAGAGACAGCGAGAGAGGGAACACAAGCAGGGGGAGTGGGAGAGGGAGAAGCAGGCTTCCCGCTGAGCAGGGAGCCTGACATGGGACTCCATCCCAGCACTCTGGGATCATGACCTGAGCCAAAGGCAGATGCTTAACAACTGAGTCACCCAGGTGCCCCATATTCTGACTATTTCTTAGTAAACATAAGAGAGAGCTTCCCTTTTTAAGGGTGGAGTCTTGCACAATATCCTCTTAGTTTCATATGCCTTCTTTCAAGGCCCTACTGAAATATTCTTCTGTGCCTCAAAGCTAATGGGGTTTTGCACAGGGATTATAATGGCTGAGTCCAACACAGAGTGGAGTAGCTGTCTATTAACCATTCCTAAGTGGTAATGGAGAGCTCTGCAGCTCATCTTTCCTATATTCATAAATTTGGACCAGTTTCACCTAAGAGTATTTTCTTAACCACTTTAATTCAACTTGAACCTACCTAAGACATTGAATCTGACAAATATTTATTAAGCTCCCCTATAAAAGGGACTCTGACAACTTCCTGTCTTTTCATAGGATATCCAAGATTATCTTTCACGTTAACCCCCATGTCTATTTCTCCAAGTATCAACTGTAAACATAAAGATTTCCACTGTTTGAGCTTCTTTTAAATTATTTCTGAAAATGTTTGGTAACCTGGTGCCTTATTCTTAATTAGAATGTTTCCCCCATGATGATTAATTTCATTTGTCATGTTGGCTGGGCTATGGTGCCCAGACAGGTGGCCAAACATTATTCTGGATATTTCTGTGAGGGTGTTTTCGCTGAGATTAACATTTAAATCAGTGGACTTCGAGTAAAGCAGATTGTCCTCTGTAATGTGTGTGGGCTTCATTCAATCAGTTGAATAAAACAAAAGACTGGCCACCTCCTCCCCCCAAACAAGGGACAATTCTGCCAGCAGACATTCTTTGGACTTGAACGGCAGCAACGGCTCTTCCCTGGGCACCAGCCTGCCAGCCCTGTTCTCCCTGCAGATTTTGAACCTGCCTGCCTCCATAATCATGTGAGCCAATTTTTTAAAAATAAATGTCTTTCTATATGTAATTTACACATCCTATTGGTTCTGTTTCTCTGGAGAATCCTGAGTAATACACCCCCATTCACCATCCAGGTCTTTGAGATAGAAAATTTCATCTTGGCACAAGAGAAATTTTGAGTACTTCTGAGAGCTTATTGGAGATTCTGATTAAAGATCTATAGAAGGAAAGGAAGAAAGGATGCTCTGGAGGTCTGACCCATGACCGGGCAAATGACATGGGGGAATGAATCCCAGGGAGAACTAAAGGAAAGAGGTAGCCTCTTATGACAGTATCCCAGAAGTGATCTAAGAAATTACATAGGTCTCTGAGAGGGTATCAGTAATCAATGCAATTTAATTAATTGACTTTAAAATATGTTAGAGTTTTATTTTCAGGTTCCATTGTATATTTTTTGTGTATTACTCTGTGCAGTTACTTCATCCAAAACCACAGGGGACTGACAGAGCACCAAATCCACATCAAAACCATTTGTATATTAGTGTTGACACAATGCTAGGGTACAAAGTATCTACTTTGCTTTTCCACTGTTAATTCCAGTCCTTACTGCTCACAGAAAGCAGTAAAGCTTTCCTTTTCTCATCTGCCCCTTACAGATATGCCCAGTTTATGCAATGAATAAGTTTCTGCAAAGGTATGTATTTGATGCATACCTTTGTGAATTGCTTTATATTTTGAAGACACATTAGAGGAATTGGCTATTTCAAAGAAACTTTACAAGTATCTGATTTCTTAATGTCATAAGTCATTCTGATTCAAGACCATAACATCTCCCTGATGCATTAGCTTATGAAGTTCTAATTTTTTGCTTTAGAGGTTTAATTAATGTAAGATAAAACTATATCTAATAACGTTCATTTGCCTAAAAGAATTATTGTAGAATGCCTAATGTATAACCAGAAAGTAGTTTAATGTCTCAAATAAATGCCAAGTTGTTCAAATCACACTGATTGACAACTTCATTAGGTATAAATGTCACTATTATCCCTACTGTCCTGCATTTTTTAGGAAGAAAACATTCACACGGTGAAGGGAGTCAGAATCTATTTTTATATCCCTAGAGTTATAAACATTTGTATCAAAATATTTACAATTATAGTATATGAAATATCGATCTATTAAAGAAGCCAAATACAGTACTAGAACAACCCACCAATGTAATGCAAATTACATGAGACATAAATGTCACAGAAATAAAGTAAAAGACAAGGGAATACATGGTTCACTCCAGTCATAGTTTGACTTTTCAACATAATGCAAGTATCTCTTTTGGGTATATCTGATATGTAAGTATGCTTCTGCACATAAGACAGCCTTCTATAATCATGTGATAATTAAATCATAATTAAAAAGTTCATCATCCCACAGTTTTTGCTTGCCATCTCTCTCCCCCCAGCCCAGGTAATCTGGTGGCCTGCCCTCAATATTCCCTTAACCAGAATGAACATAGAGCAATACACTTAGTCATAGTCCTTTTACATAAATACCAGCAATCATGGCATGACAACCCCCAGAAAGGAAAATTATGTAAGAAATGGAATAAGGAGAGAGCTGGGAGAAGGAAAGTAGGCAAGATGTCTCAGATCCCCCCCCCCCCCCCCCCCCGGGGTAGATCTTCTTCTCAGGTAATAAAGGAAATTTCTTCCCAAAACAACCCCTTTCAACAGAATCTGAGATGGCTCAGCTACTCCAGGCTAGAGCCATGCCTGCTTACCCAGGAATAACATACTGCTACTAAGTCCTATAGAAATGCTCCTATGGCAACAGACAGCCCAATCGCCAAATGACTGGGTACCACGAGAGTTTTTGCTTTTTATTTTTTCTCTTAAAGAAAATATCCACCCAACACCTATGTTTTTATTTGTCTTGTGGGAATTTTCTAATTTTCCTGGGAAGGCAGGCTCTCTGTTCTAATCATGACCAAAATCTAGTGTGCTTAATACTTTCCAGTTATATAGCACCTTTCACCCAAGGATCTATTTGGTTTTAGTTTATGTTTTACTAAGCTTCCAGAATTGCCCTGCCTCACCTGTGGGAAAGGCAATGGCTCCAGCCCATATCAGAGAGAGAGCTACCACTGAGCCTAGGAATCCTGATCCCCAACGCAGATAATTAGACAAAACATCCTCAAAAGTTATAATTTAGAGGGAGAGTAATAAATCATGTTACAAGGAACCATGTCCATCTCTTTCCCAGTATGTGTTCAAAAGAAACACTGACTGCATGGACAGGGGGATCCTAAAAACATAACCCTACTGTAGGACTGCCACCAGATTGCCCCTTGGTCCCATAATTTATGTGGTGCTTTCACCACGGAATTGGTCATTAGTGGCTTTACAGAAATGCCAAAAGAGCTGCTTTGGCTTTAAGCGAGAGGCCTAGCAAAGTCCATAGCAAGAGGTCTCTGGGAGGGACAGCTGTGTGAGGTCCGGTCTGGGTTCTGATCATCCCCCAGGCCTTCCACTGTGAAAAGTTCTCTTTCTTGGTTTAACTCACCCACCAATTTGGCCTTAGGACTATATGTCTTTCTCCCATTTCGTCACAAATACCACTGAGTTCCATAGAGTTAAATATCTGTTCTAAAGAGAGATAATGGCTCACTGGCCAAAGCCCTCGTATGGGCCCTTCAGACCGGAATGTGATGTTTTGCTTTGGGTCAGAAAGGCACGATGGTTTCCAGGCTTAGCATATTCAACACAAAAACAAGATCTGCTCTTGCTGGAACTTGTACCGCTATTTTAACTTGATGCAATCTGTCTGAGGACGGCAGCACAAGACCCAGAATTCAGCCTCAGGAGTGAAGCCCATGGTGTGGCAGTAAATGGGGCCCCAGGCAGTGTGTGTAACTGAGAACAGCTGAAGGCCAAGTCTGGTGGCTGGAGAGAGGCTCTCCGGCTGCATCCGGGGAGCAGCAGAGCGCTAGCCAACTACTTTCTCCCAAGGGCAGGGGCTCACCGGCAGAGAACCTCCTCGGGAATGGTTTGGATTTCAGCCTCTCCCACCCTACTTCCCCTCCCCGCCCCCCTCCCCTCTCTCGGTTTTTCCTGCACAGTATCTCCCACTTCCCTCCCAGATTCAACGGCTTCCTTCTCCCCACCCCCCGGATCCCCGTGAATTTGTTCGGCCTTATTTCTTTCTCAGGACTAGATAGAGCACTCCAATGATGAAGCTAAAGCAGAAGCAGATCCAGGTGAGGATGAAGGAGTAGCCATGGTGACTGTTCGAGTAGCTGGTTCTATAACCACCGGCATAATGATGAGTATAGATGGACACCCCAACCATAATGCACAACCCTGCAAGGGGGACGAAAAAAAAGTCTCATTTTCCGTTTTTTTTATATTAAAACAAAGAAAAAAATTGTATAACTTTTAAAAGATCCTATTTCAAATCTGGCTGTTTAGCCCTATACGATAGTAATGTTGATTTGCCCTGAAGCAACCAACCTTGATGGTTGTGCTGATAAACTGGAGGTGTTTGGGCTCTCACGCCCACACTGGTTTGTGTAGCTACAAGTGTGAAGTAAAACACAGAACTTCCCGTCCACCACCCAGCTTTTCCTTCTGGACCCCAGCATATGTAGGCAGGCTGCCCAGGATGCAAAAGAACACAGACTTGCACCCAATTGTGTGTGTTGGGGAAGAACGGCAGAAGAAAGAGAACAGCATGACTGGCATGCACCGTGGCAGTGGCTTCGTCTAAGGACGCCCACCATCCTGCCTTCAAGTGTCATGTGTACAAGTGCTTACAGTGGGCATGGCCTGGCCACTTGGTGGCCACCCGCCCCCGCCACCCCACCCCAGGAGCACTAGGTTTAAACATGGCAGTCTGTTTAAAGCAGATGACAGTACTTATCCAAGCACCAGCAGGGGTTCTCAAAAAGAGAACAAAAAAGCAGAGGAGAAAATTGTCCATGTGCCATGTGCTCATCTGTCCAAACTGCCAGGAGCACCCACAGTAAGGCCGCCCCAAAAAGCTTTTCTGGCATAAACCGGAGCCCACCCCTATGATACTCACAGCACACGAGCATGGTGGCCCCCGAGAGGAAGAAGCGGTTTCCCTTCTCCATGGTGAAGAGCTGGAACACGAAGACCACGAGGGAGATGACGGAGAAGATGATGGAAAGGATCATGAAGGCCTGCACCGCCTTGAGGGCGTCTGTGGACACAGAAGGAGGAGAACAAGCGTATTGGGCTAAGCAATCCCCGACAGGCTGCACGCCTCCCCGACCACCGGAATCGCCCCACCAAGCGCAGCCCTCTAAGACATACCTTCACTGGCATATGACAGGATGTTATCACAGCCGCCGCTGGTACAGTTTTTCCAAAGACCAACTGATGCTTTGGTAATATCCGAAACCACCCAGACCTGAAACCAAAAGGAAACAAACAGTTGTTTAAAAGCTGACCCTCATGGGGCGCCTGGGTGGCTCAGTCGTTAAGCGTCTGCCTTCGGCTCAGGTCATGATCCCGGGGTCCTGGGATCGAGCCCCGCATCGGGCTCCCTGCTCAGCGGGAAGCCTGTTTCTCCCTCTCCTGCTCCCCCTGCTTGTGTTCTGGCTCCCGCTGTGTCTCTGTCTGTCAAATAAATAAATAAAATCTTTAAAAAAAAAAAAAAAGCTGACCCTCTGCTTTAAAAGGAAAAGAAATAGCAAATCAGATTTGTGTCCGGATCGAATCTTCGGCAACACCCCATACGGAGCTCCAAATATGGCTAAGCACCCCACCTCTTGGTGGAAAAGAGGTGTGACCAAAACTGAAGCCACAGAGGTGCCAAGAGAAAAGATGGAAGATTGTGTGACTGAAGAAAAATCACATAGCTTCTCTGGGCTTCACATTCCTCATTACTCAAAAAAAAAAAAAAGTAATTCAATCATAGTGGTTTAAAATTCTGAGGTTCTGAGAAAGAGAAACATCGGATGAGGCAATTGGTTTTAAGTATGTACCATCCATATGCTCTATCAAGACCATTTTAGGGGCGTCTGGGTGACTCAGTGGGTTAAGTGTCTGCCTTCTGCTCAAGTCATGATCTGGGGGTCCTGGGATCAAGCCCCATAGGGGGCTCTCTGCTCAGCGGGGATCCTGCTTCTCCCTGTCCTTCTGCCCCTCCCCACTGCTCATGCTCGCTCTCTCTTTCTCTCTGTCTCTCTCTCAAATAAATAAATAAAATCTTAAAAAAAAAAAAAGACCATTTCATGTAAGGGCCCTGAGGGGGTTAAAAAAAAAAAAACACGCTCAACTAGAGGCAAATACGAAACATATGGACAACGAAGAAAACAGCAATGAGTCTTGGTGTCAAGAAGTCACTTCCATCCAAGCAGAAGGATGTGGGGGCCCCTGAAAGTAGAAGAGTGACCAACATGTATTCCTCAAGACTCACTGTGGTGCCAGTGTCCCTTCCCACCCGGCTCAAGAAAAACAATTATTCTTCTGGAAAACAAACACCCGGCTTGTCCACGCAGAGCACCTATTAGAATGAGCACTGCTGGAAGGCCAGGGCCAAGGATGTGTGATCACCTGCTCTTGATTCAATAAACAACTGTATGCCAAGCCCTATATTAGGAGCTGATAATTCAGATATTCAGCACTTTGGCACCCACTAAAGCTGTCTGAAGTCACTTATCAGGCTTGTTACCCTGAGAGACTTGGGGGTTGGGGCCCGGAATGGCTGACCCACAGCCTGGAGGAGGGCTCATGGGCTAGGATTCTTAAATCAGCCTTGCTCCTGGCGACCACATCCACCAATGATAGCCAAACTCTCCTATCTGAACTTCAAAACCCATTTGTCCTTTAACTGTAACATGGCTCTATCAGATTCTGGAACCACCATTTGCCCGTCTAGTGATGGATGGCCTTGACTTTTGTGTGCCCGGGGCTGTCTTTTTTCTTTCTGAGAACAGCACAATAAAAGCAAATGTGGTGCTATAAACGACCGCTAGAGGTCAGAGTAGCCCAAGGTTCAGAGAGAAAAATATTTTTTACATTGTTTTGCTTGAGTGAGTTAATTCCCTGGAACCAGGTTAATCTGGCACAATTCCACCTTCACATGCTCTTCTCAGTTCAGAATTTGAATGTGTCAGTCTGGCAACCAAAGCCTCTCATCGTTTCTCTCTCCCCTCTATCCTTCGAATCAAGGTTCCCAGAAGGAAAGGAAGCTCTGCTCTCACCGCATGGGTATCCCCATGCTGCCCTGAACAAAGCCTCTCCCTCTCACCGGGGCACCTTGGCTAGCACTCCTGACTGAAATGCATCCCTGTGCTCTTTCTGCCATTCATCTTCCGCCAAGAGACCCCGCCCATCTACCCATCCTCCAAGCTCTACCTCCGGAGAAGGTTCTGCCAAGGACTGGAGAAGCCTCATTGTCTTCTCCAGCCTCTAGACGCCCACAGCCCTGGCGGGATTACTCTGGTAGACACCGGCTTTTCTCCTCCTGCTATTTCAGTGTTTGACGTGCCAGTGGGTGCTTTTTTTTTTTTCCCACAACGAAACTGTATATTCCCAAGGGGCAGGGATTGTGGCTCAAACTTCTTTTGTAGCACTTTATGTAAATATTCAGATAATTTCTGGGTGAATGAATGAACAAAAGAACATACTACTCACATTGGCAATGGTGGAGACAAATAACATGATGACAGTGGCGATGTGGACCACAAAGATACCAGCCAGTAATACCAACATCTTGGCTTTTTGATGCCTCAAAGAGCAACGAAGAGTTCTGAAAAGAAAAGAGAAGATAAGGGGGGGGGGGGTTACTCTCAGATTCAATCAGACGATTCAGCTTCCCCACACGTGTGGACTATCTGCTAAAATCAGGAAGAATTTCAATAAAAGCCATCACTATTTCATTATAAATTCCTGAAAACCTCTTGTTAATCTAGTTTCCTAAGTGCCTCATCTATTTACATATACTTAAATATAAACATAATTCTGCTTCTCAAGTATTTATATACTCCTCTCTCTAATAAAGCGTGTTTCCGGAAACACACACACACAAACTTTATCACTATTCATGTTTTATTTTGTTTGTGTCTTAAGAACCAAAAGAAGACTTTGATCTTTTAAAAGGCCTTTTTGCAGCTGTAATTTCCAGGTCTCTGTGCAACAATGTCCCATAAATTTCCATTTTCCACTAGGGAAGCGTCTGCGGCTCTATCAAACTGTTCGCCCCGTGACATTAATAGAAGTGGATCCCTTCTGCCAAATAGCAGCTAACACTCAATGCCCATAGACTGAATAGGCTACTCATTTGCTCCCGGGTGAGATGTAAAATGTAAGAGCCCCAACTTCTGTTATTACAATGCTGTTTGGTATTCAATAATTATAACAACCTAATTAAAGTGTAATGGTCTGATCACCTACTGATTGAACATTTCAGATTTGTATTGCTGCACCTGAGCCTTGGGGCTGTATGTGCCTCATGGGAGGGACTCTGCTATTGGTCTGGGGCATAATGCTGTGTTTTCTTTGATGCAGTATGTCCGTTCTGGGGCTTTTGAACTATGCAGACTGAAACACCACTGAACGGGCCTTCTGTTTGTGCATGACATTTACACATCGTCCAAACCTTCAGGAGTCCATGGAGAAGATAGGCAAATGCATAAATCACATGGTGGGAGGATTGGGAATGAATATGGATTAAGAATGGGCATAGATAGGGGCGCCTGGGTGGCTCAGTCGTTAAGTGTCTGCCTTCGGCTCAGGTCATGATCCTGGAGTCCTGGGATCGAGCCCCGCATCAGGCTCCCTGCTCGGCGGGAGGCCTGCTTCTCCCTCTCCCACTCCCCCTGCTTGTGTTCCCTCTCTCGCTGCGTCTCTCTCTGTCAAATAAATAAATAAAATCTTTAAAAAAAAAAAAAAAAAAAAGAATGGGCATAGATAAACCAAACTGTTCAGCCATAATCTCAGCAGAGGAGAAGGGAGCCCATTGATCATAAAGAAAGTGTGAAGGATGCACATGGGAGTGGCTCTTCTGATTTATGTCAGCTGCAGAGGGAGGGCTCCGTTCAGAGAGCTGCAGGTTATTCACACCAGGGTGGAGGTGTGGATGTCCCCACCTAGGGAGGAGATGGCTGGGCACATCCTGCAATTGTCCCGCTTCTCTCTCTCACTCCACCTAATTTAATTGAAGCTTTGAGCCTGCTGGAGCCACTTTCCTATTGTCCCGGGTACTTAGTGGCCAGCACTGATGCTCGTCTCAACACTCCAAGTGCCTTTTATCTCCTCTCACTTTCCCCATCAGGTATTCAAAATCTAAAATGGTCTTTAAAAAAAAAAAATCTAGAAAGTTCTCATGTACACGAAGGGGCTTTGCTCTTTGCAGGCCAGGAATGAGAGGCAGCCTGTGGCTTCCCAACCTGCTCCAACAACCCCTGCCTTCCTTCCCAGTCCCAGCATTTCCCTCCAACCCAGGCTACTTTGTAGGGATTTGTCCAATTTCACTGTGAATGACAAAAATCATGAAGTTTATCCTGCCGCCTCAGGGGAGAGTTTGGAGCTTTCGTGCCACTATTAATAATCTCTCTGCACATTCAAATTCATTTTTGCTTCCCGCGGGTCACGCACACGTCCACAATTTTCTGCTTTACTTTAAAGCACAGTGAAAAGAGGTTTTTGAGTTAAACAGGTTGAGTTAGAATCATCTAGTTATGTCCTTCCATTCTCAGTGTCCTCCTCTATAAAGTGGGGGCTGTAATGCCAATGACACAGGAAAATACGAGTTATGGATCATGTTTGTGAAACCAGCAGCATCCACCACACGGCAGATACTAATGGGGCTGCTTTGGTTGTGGTTATTAGCATTACTATTAATATCCTATGAAACTGAGAGTAGCTGTTACCAACATAACAAGTCAGTTAGTCACCAGGCTACCCCATGTTAAGTACAAGTAATAGGATATCTGCTATGTACTTCACCACGCGGGGTATATAAATCATTTTGGTCCTCTTAGAAATTGCCATTATGCCTAATCCCTGCCCTGCGAGTGGGGAGACTACTAAGAACACACCCTCAGGAATCAGAAGGAGAAAGCTCACTCTTCTCAACCCTGACCGTCCTCCCAACACCCCCAAAATTCATACCATCACTGGATCCCTGATCTTGCCCTTCATGGGGAAAGGAGGAGGCTGACTGTAGGGAATTACAAATATTACATAACAAGTCATATGTTTAATACTCTTTGGGCTCTATAAATGTCTTTTTTATTCCTTTGACTTCTAACTGACAAACATCCTCCTCCTAATAGACGGAGGTGGTTGAAGGGCCCAGAACAGAGTATAACACACCAAGTGAGGCCTCTTAAATGAGGTGGAGGAAACACTGTGAGTTCCCTGCCTTACATGTTGTTGGGAATTCAGCAACCCTTTCTGTCTCCTTGGGTTGCTATGTAACCCTCCAGAGTAAGTCTCATTGTTTTCATCCCTGCTCGCCCTCTCCATTTTGATGACTTGATCGTTATTGCATTCCATGTACCATCTTCCTACTGCACCTCACTTCAGCCCATCCACTGTACCCCCAGCCTCCGGATCTCACTCCTGATCTAAGGGTAATGGCCTTATGAACAAGAGGTCTAATAGTGCCCTGCTGTGTAGTGCTCCCTGTTTTTCAGGGCCTGGCATTTCCCCATCTGTGTTGCGTGTGCTCTGTTGTTGTGTCCTGGCCACTTTAGCCCAGGCCAGTTGTCTGCAGAGGCTCTCTTTGCCTGACATGAGCAGTGTTTGGTCCCTGGCCTGAACATGGTGCATTTTAACTAGGTGTGCTCTGGTCTGCTTGTGAAATGAGACCCATTGCCATTGCTGCAGGACCCAAGTCTGGATCTCACTGCTGATCTAAACCAAAGCCCCACCTGATCATTATTGCCTTGCCTGGTGCAGGCCAGAGGAGTGGGTCGGGGAACTGAGCAAAGAGGTGACTCTCTTTCTTCTTAGATTCCTGTGATTTTACCACATCTGTCCACCAAGGAAAGGAGCAAAAATGTCTTGGGTTAGCTGGGGCTCTTATTGTAAGGAACACGTAATTCCCTCTGCTTTTGGCTGCTGCATCCAGCCGGAAGTAGGGGCTAGCTAGCTGGAGCTAGTACACAATGCATACAGCTTCTCCATCTTTTCACTGCCCCCCAATTTCGTAGGTTTCGTTAGTGTCATCCATTGTCAGCTTAGAGGGGCTTCCACTGTTTTCGGTGGCCCTCCCCAACGCATTTGGAAGCAGAATGAACTATCTTCTTAAGTTTCTAACCTGGATTACCCCTTCCAGTGCCCATACTAGAGAGTGCCCAGCAGAGAAACCCTCAGCCAGAGGTGCGTGGAAGGGCAAATCTTGATATATTTATAGGCAACCATGAGAGCTACCTAGCGGGTGAATGTCTGGGGATCTATCGAACAGCAGAGCACAATGGGAATAAACAACAGAAGGTCTCAGGCTCTTGAAACTCCTACCCACCCACTACTTGCCGCGTAGCTTGCAGGGAGACTCATTCCCTACCCTGGTGTGTATCTTGTGTCGTACAAAATCACTGAAAAGACACCATTTCCGAACGTTCGTATCACTGGAAGTACTGGCTGCTACAACTTTCTTGGCAATTTGTTTCACTACAACAATAACTGACTTCTCCCTCAGACCTCTCTAAAATGCTTTGGATGGCACTCTCCCGTGGAAAGCATACCCTTAGTCACAGCTGGACAGCTCGAACCAGGAAGTACAAAATAACAGCATTGCAATTCTGAACACTTAGGAGCAATGCCTGTCCCTCAGAGCATTTGTGCACTGGGCAGTCCCAAAGTTTCTCAGTTGGTTGCTTGGGAACTCCCATAAAATCATTTAAGGTACTTCAGCTCTCAGACCCAGGCCCACAACACTAGTCCATTCACAGTGTTCTCGAAGGATAGGACATCCACTGACTGTTCTATGCGAGGTGCCAGGATCACATTTCTCCACCCATCCCTGTAAGCAGAGTAGGACTTCTTGGGACAGGGGTACTCAGGGCTATCACTGCACTGGGTGGGAAACTGAGAAAAGTATAGGAGGCATGAATGTGGACTCTAGAGAGAAGTTGAGTGCTAAGAGAAAAGGAAGTTAAGAGACTTAGGGCCACACATCAGCTCTCTGACATCCCTTTTCTGTTGTTCTTTCTTTCAAACGCACAAGCCAGCCGGTTCCCTTTCTACCACCACCATCTTTTATTCTTGACCAAACTTCCCCTTTTCTTCTCAAATTGCCCAGCCCACAGAGGAGGAGCAGTCTCTTTATGCTCCTAGTCCCGATGCAAACCTCACAACCACTGACCATTCTAGATTTGGATTAAGTTCTTTGTTAAAAGAAAATTATTACAGTTAGCAGAAATGACCTTGAGAATTACCATTGCTGGGGATTGGAGGTGTAAAGGACTAATTCATGTGGGGTGGAGGTGGGGGAGATAACTGTCCTCTCCAGTTGTCTCCATTAGCTTAAATCTTTATTGGTTTCTTGCCTTCCTTTTATGGCTTCCTACTCCCCTAAAATATGAAAGAACCAAAGGAACATAGCTCCGAGACTGCCTTGCATTGCTTCTTTGCCTTTGCTTTTAGGGTGCTGTGACCATGAGAAATCAATCAGGCCCCTGTGAACACCTTTCCTTTTCTGATGAGTACCTAATACTGCAGAGACTTTGAGGGTAATTGACTTTTAAAGACACAGTAGGGGAGTTCAGATGTTCGTAATTTGGATCCATGGTTGTTAAGCTAGGGTCAGATAACTTCTTCCTGCCGCAGAGTGTGTTTATTGAACGGCCGCCACCAGAGTCTGGATGATACAGTTCTTTAAGGGTGGTCTAAGTCACAGTAATTGGGAACAATACAGCAGAACAGAACAATCAAAAACCCACTTCTCCAGCAAAGGAAGTGGTGGAAATCCTGGGCTTGACTCACTGAAGAACTAGCCTGAACCTGGGGGTGTAACATAATCAGAAATGGGGGTGGAGGGTGGGGAGGGCAGGGGCTGTGTGAGCAGAGGGGGAGTCTCGCAGAGCTCAAACGTCCATGATTCATTTGAGAGTGGGTGAGATTCTCCCAGACAAAGGCACAGTGGAGGCTTCCTCTACCAGATGGTGCAAGAGAGCTTTCTGAGAGCACGTGAATCCGCTGGCTAGCTAGAAGACAGTTTAGTCATTTTCCTGACCGCCTTGGATAACCCAATCTTCTCTGGGGAGAAGGGAGTAATAATGGCCAGCTGCCAAATTCCCCATCTCTCCTTCCTCTCGGATGATATTGCCCAAAGCAAGTCAGGTCATGAGTTCTTCCTCCATTATTTACCCCTCATCTATTCCTTACTTCTGCTCACATCGTCCTTGCCCAGTTCAGATCCTAACCTGGACCCCAGCATCAGCCTCTGGCATGATCCTCCTTCTGAGCTCCTCCTTCTCTGACATATCCTCCACACCACTGCATTATCCAACCTTGTCACTCCTCTGCTCAAAATCCTCCAAACACCTCACCACCCCCTCCCACTCATCACTGGGAAAGAGGCTCCAAACACCTTACTGTGGCCCTGGAAATCCTGAGAACGTGGTTTCCAAAGAAAAAGCCCTGCTTTTAAGTGTCCTTCCTCCAGGAACTACCTATCGAAAATTTTTCAAGGAAGCTCAAACCCTGCCTCCTCTAGGAAGCCTAAACTCTGCCTCCTCTAGGAAGCCTTCCCAGATACACAGGTCAGAAGTAGTCATTTTCCCCACTATGCTAGAGTCCTTACATAGCCCTTTATTAAAACCACTAATGGCAGCCTGCCTGGTAACAGGACTACTTATGGAAATATTTGGCTCCCCAAGCCTTAAGATTCTAAGTTTCTGCAGGGACAGTCTTATCTATGACAGGTACCAAGTAAACTTCCATTCAGTGAGCAAATAAATGTTATTAGGAAGGCAATATTTTTTCTTACATACATGAACTTTAGTCCTTTGTAATTTTTAGAAATTATTTATATTACTATAACTCTGTATTGAGCATCTTATCATATGCAAACTCTGTTACATATTGCTATATAAATATCTTTGTAAACATACGAATATTTCCTGGGTAACTTTGACATTTGAATATACAAGGGTATATATGTGTTTGTTGCCTTTTATTTAAGAGGAAATAAGTAGATGCAAGGAAAATATCTTAAATTTCTAAACACTAATTTGTCCACGGATTTAACTTTTCTATCTCTTTAAGTTATAGAACCTCTGGACTGAGAAGAGGGGCCTTAAAATTCCTCCCCAATATATGAACCTCAACTACAAATCTACACCACAGAACTACCTAAGTCATGCGTACATTCCTCCAGTGACGGGGAGCTCACTACTTGCCAAGACCCTCCCATTGGGAAGTCCTCCTGACAACGCATCAGAATCTGCTCTTGGCAACTACTATCCCTGATCTTAGTTCTGCCCTTAATCTAAAGCGGCCTCTTCAGACCTTTTCTAGAATGGTCACCTTTGCGCACACCTTTCAGGCTACCAGAGAACTAGCCAAGATCATCTAAGATCCCCAAATCTCAATCACGTCATAACACAGCCTTGATTTTATTCAACTGTTAGACGCTATTCTGTCTTTTCACTGATTTGTGTTTTCCCGATTATGAAATCTCCATCTCTTTCTGGAAAACTTTCTGGTGAACTTTGAAGAAAGCTGTCTCACACCATCTGACCAACGACATGGTGTTTCCTGCAAGGCATGAGAGAACATGAAAGACAAAGCTGCCCCTGGTCACATGATCTCCGGGAGTCAGCCACTATCTCTGGCCATCTCCCTAGCATGACACCCAGCGGCCTGTCACTTCTCCCTGTGCAGACTGGCAGCACCAACACCTTTCTATTCTCTACACATCAGTCTCATTCTGCTTTGGTCGGTTTCTTTTGACGTGTGTCCTGTGGAGGATCGTTTGGGTTAGCAAAGTGGATGTCCATTTAACACCAAAGCAGAAAAGGAAACACTCTCTTTTGGGAGCAGTCGGAAAGGATATATCCAGAGGAGGAAAAGGCTGGGATTAAAAGCAGGTTGAGGGGATGAGACCTTGGATGAGCTTTTCTGGCCATTGTTATTGTTGTTTTATGTGGGCGTACTTTCCATTCTAAATATTGTTTTTACATAGGGGTGGGAGAGGGGGATGTTAATTTCTCCGTGGGAAACATGGGGAGAGAAAGGATCTCAAAGGACCATTTCCTCCTGCCTCTGGATATCTGATGTTTGGTGTGGAAGGAAAGAATTTCAGGTTGTCCTCACTATATCCACGTCATTCTGGGGCCTGATGTTTTTACGTGCAGGGCAGATGTTGTGACCAGAAGAAACATCAGGAATCAAGCCACAAAAGTAACTGCATGCTCCAGGGAAAATAACTATGTTTTCATGGTCTTGGCGGAAAGGGAGTTCCGTTTCCCAAATGTGGTCTATCGATAATAAATGGGGGTTATTATAGGAAGAGTAGTGTGTATCTGTCACTGGTGTAAATGAGCACAGACTCTCGCATAGTTGGGGATGAGGGGGGGGAGCAAGCATGCTATTAAAAAGAAAGGAAGAAAGAAAGAAAGAGAAAGAAAGGAAGGAGGAAGGGAGGAAGGATGGAAGGATGGAAGGAAAGAGAGAGAGAGGGAAGGAGGAAGGAAGGAAGGATGGAAGGAAAGAGAGAGGGAGGGAGGGAGGAAGGAAGAAAGGATGGGAGGGAGGAAGAAAAGAGAGAAAGAGGTAGAGAGAGGAAAGGAGGGAGGGAGGGAGGAAGGAAGGAAGGAAGGGAGGGAGGAAGGAAGGAAGGAAGGAAGGAAAGGGAGCACCTATTAGACAAACAAAATCTGAAACAGATTTTGCCTCTGAGTAAGTGCTGACTCTGGGAAAATCCCATTACCTCCGGCTGGTGGCTCCTACAGAGACAGAGTACATAGTGGTAGAGCATAGGTACCAGGTTCAAATCCTGCGCCACAACTTTTTTTTTTTTTTAATTTCAGTGTTGTTGAGGTATAATTGGCATATTAAAATTGTAAGATAGTTAGTGTACATTAAGGTGATTTGTTGACTCCAGCACTTCCTAACTGGGATCTATAGGCCTCAGAGGGCTTGTGTGAGGATTGGTGCCTGCAGGGCAAAGGCTATAGGGTCGGCGGTTTGTCTTTCTGTTCCTTTATGTACAGTGAGAGGCTCAGGCCAGCAGAATGGGCTTTAAGCTTCTCTAGAATCTGAGGGCCAGCAACTATGCTCAAGGCAAACAAGTAGCATGAATCTTGTTTTTGCAAATGCTCCCAAGGAGAGTAATCTCTCTCTCTCTCTCTCTCTCTCATTTCCCCTTGTCCTCCTTCACATCCAAGGAGGGGTGTATCTGGCAACATCCGGACCCGGGCCGCGATGCGGCGGCCGGCCCACGCCCCCAGACCGCAGCTGGCCAGGCCACGGGGCGATGGCCCCCGGGTGAGAACAGAAGCTGCAGTTGTCTTCTGCTTCTGACAAAAGAGGAGTGTTCTGGCGACCAGAACGTCTTCGAGGGAGAGGTTGCCAGGACCATAACTAGGGTTTGGGAAGAAAATCAAGGTGTGGTCCGGGCCCGGCGGCGCTTAGGCGCGTGGCCGGTAGGTGGCGGCAAGACGCTTCAGCCCGCAAAGCTGCGGCGGCGAGAGCCCGCGCAACTGGGGGGCGCGCAGCCTGCAGCGGGATGCGCGCCAGGGCGCCGGGTGCGCGCCAGGGGCGCGCCAGGGGCTCGCAGTCTCCTTGGGGGCGCTTGGTTCTTCAGGGGTTTAGAGGCATCGAGGCCCTCTACTCGGATCCCTGAACAAAGGAGGAAATGCACCTTCCCCAGAGCGCAACCAGAACCAGAACCGAAGCCCACCATCTCCCATCTCCCAAGCCAGGCCTCTCCCACTCCAGCATGATCTTCTCTCTCCCAGATTTGTCTCAGGGCTCGGCAGACGTTCTAGAATTCCTCCCAGAGCTCCCCTTCACTCTGTTCCTCCCACCAGCTCCTAGTTAATCAGAGGGTCTGCATGGCCCCTCAAAAGGGTGCGGAGGGCGGCGGCGGCTTCCTGTCATAGGGCTGAGCAGGCCCAACGGCGGAGTCAGGTCTGCGAGGCCCCCACACTGCAAGCGCTGAGACACGCTTCCAACATTCCATCCTGGCCCCCGCCCAAAGCACCCGGGTCCCTTTCCCACCAAAGCCACATCCGGCAAAGGGAAGTTGGAACGCACCCGCCCGCCCAACTCAACTGTTTCAGGGGGGCAAACCTCTCTCCAGTTCCCCATCTCCAGCCCCCTAAGAAGGGGTCTTTGATTCTTTGAAAGAAGCCAAAGGATCAAGGACCTCATTTTGCTTTTAGCTCTGATCTGACCCATCGGAAAAGAGGGAAAACCAAGAGAGATCACTGGCCTGTTGGCATAAATATTCAATGGAAATTCAAATAACACCAAGCCTGTATTGACCCACATTTGTTACTTGAGCAACAAATGCCCCCCGCCACCCCCCCACCCCGGCTTTGAGGGGACACAGAACAGAATATTTGGCCCTAAGGACTGTTCTGAAACACTGAGGGTTGGGTGGTCCCCAGACAAGAAGGGAAGGAAATAAGGGGCGCCTGGGTGGCTCAGTCGTGTAAGCTTCCGCTTCTTGATCTCAGCTCAGGTCTTGATCTCAGGGTCGTGAGTTCCAGCCCCAGGTTGGGCTCCACACTGGGTGTGGAGCCTACTTTTAAAAAAAAAGACGAAGGAAAGGAGAGTGGAATCCTCCTCACACTTCTCCCTTGCTCTTTGGCCTTCTCCCTGTCTTTCTCTTTCCACTTCACTCACCTCTTCTCTCCCTCAAAGCACAGGCCTAAGGAACAGCGGGCATTTGTACTTGCCCCCTCCCCCTCCTCTCCTCCTATTCGCTCTCATCTACACCTTTACCGCCACACCCTCCCGCTGCTGGGTCTCCCTCCCAGAGAAGAGGGTGGAGTTCCTTTCCCAGGACCAGCTCAGTCTCTCCCTGAACCTGGTTCGGTTACTCGTGAATCCCTTGCTGTTGTCAATGTCTTAACAGGCTTATATAGCCTGCCTCTTCTCATCAGCTGGCATCCTTGATGTTTCATTAATCAAACCTCTTCCTTGTCTTCCAAGAGTTGGGTGAATGCTCATTGCTATCTGATGATGAGGCCTAAGGAATCTGAGTGGATGAGCAGAGGAGGCTGCCTGGGCCCTTAATCCTTTGTAACATGCCCTGCAATGCAACATGATGCCTCATTTAACTTTTCTACCAATTTTTATGGATTAAACTCTTAGCATGGGCCAAGGGATTTCCAAAACAGGACGATAACATCGTAGAACGCTAGAATTTCAATGGTCTCCAAAGCCCATCAAGTTCAGTTCCCTCCATCAAGAAGACAAGTGACTTGCCCATGGTCATAGGGCAGAGTCAGGCCAAGACCACAGCCCTCCAGCTCCCTATTCAGCCACTTTGCATCGGGCCCAAGATTCTTGCCCCCACTTTCAACCACTATGCCTATGTTCTCGATTTTAACGACCCCATTTGAAGAGAGAATTCATGAAACAGACTCAGGAACTACAAAAGCTGCCACATCCACATAAAGCCAATGGCACCAAGAGCAGAGGAGTCCATTTTAGTTCCAAGGAAATGCCCATATCCAAAACAGGGAAGAAAACGCTGACCCAAAGATTTTTAAAAAGGAAGAGAGAGAAACAGCAATCTCCACAAGGGTTTGTACGGTTATCTTTATGCTTCAGTGTCAGTGGATCTCCCAGTTAAATTAAGAGAAATTATTTTTACCCAGTCAGGTCACCAAGGACTGAAGGGTTATAAGAGTGGTCTCAAGACATGAGTGTTTTGGTGGGGGAGAGGTTTGTGAATTCAAGTAAACTAATTGGAACCATATTTGGGCTCCCTTGATTACTGAATAGAAATTTGGGATCATCTAAGCAGAACTAGGAAGAGGATTGGAAAAGAGAAATTTATTGTCAGAAAATTTCACATCTACACTGGCTGAAGATTATGAGCTCTTCTCCAGGATTGACGTCCATTTTGCAAGCCAGCAATTAGTCCAGAGTTACAATGGGTTGGCAACTTGTTCCTGTAGTTATCATGACGGGTGGTAACAACGTGAGCTATAGGAACTATAAGCCAAGTTATGGGATCGCCCCAACAGGGCCAACTTAGAAGACTGTGTCTCTGGTTTGGGACTGATTCAACCATGGCCTCGTGGGTAGCAACTGGGTGCGTACCTCCGAGTATGTACATCCAAAAGCCCCAGATGTCTCCCAGCTTTTGTGTTAGGCATCCACGTATATACATGTGGTAAGTTAAAGAAGAAACCGGATTCATGTATTTAGAAAATGAAATACCTCAGAATCAGATCACGTGGGTATGGCCGACTATGTTTATGGTTTCAAAGCTTTAAAAAGTTTTCCTGTTCTTTTTGAGTCTTAGGTAATAATAATCATACTGATCCATCAAGCTTTACCCATTAAGTATTAATTAAGGGTCAAGTGTTTAGAGGCTAAGGGGCACTGGGAAGAACAACAACAAAAACGGAATAGAGAATTTCTGCGCGCCCAGGACTGCAGAACTAGGAACGAAGTATAGAAGTTACAGAGAAGCCAATTGTGCCAGATTTAAGATTTTCTAATAATCAGAGCTGTCCAGCAACGTGGGGGCGGCATGGGGGAGGGAAGCATGGAGGCGCACTCTGAGGTAGGGAGCCCCCCTCTTCTGGATATTTTAAGGACATGTAAAATGGCCATCTGTCCAAGGTGGTGTTAAAATAGGACTTCTGCATATGGTGGGAGAATGAATGAATTGATCTTCAAACTGAGAATCCCTCCCAAACTGAGAATCTGATACACAAAATTAAAGATAGAACATAACTAAATTTGCCTTGTGCCCTTTTCTGTGGCCATTTTTCAGATATACTCCCCAATCAGGCTCTGAGGAGTCTGCAGAACAGGATTTTGCCTCGTCTGTAAGTCTTCTAGGTCTCTGACTGCTCTCTCCATTGATCCCAGTGCATCCTGGACTGAAAGAAAGCCCCCAGAGCCCCCCACCCCACCCCCCCGGACCAAGCCAAGAGGCTCTACATCCCCCAGAGTCTGGCTGGTCCCTGGGAACTGGGTGGGCCTAAGCTGGTCTCCAGAGGGAAGCAGGAAGAGTTGAGAAAGTCACAGTCCTTCTGGTCAGTGGAAGGGATGTCTTTCCTTTCCTCAGAGATGTGCCCTGTCCTCCTGGGAGGTAGCCAGCCTCTGTTCTGGGATGGAGTCCACTCTCGGTTGGCCCTTGATGGCCTTCTGCCAACTCCCAGGATAGTTTAGTGCCCTCAAACAATGTAAAATCTGGGGGGTCCTCTGACCAGGACGCCAGACCGGATGGCCTGCAGCCCTCCAGACAGCACTCCACCCCCGCCCCATTCTTCAGAGTCTGCGGTGGAATCCAATCCGCCCCTGCGGGGGCGGGGGGGGGCAGCAGGGGAAAAAAATAGCCCTCCCATTTCAGGATTTTCAAAGACTTACAGCTGAAATCCAGAAAAACTCCTGCAGCTTAGGAGCTCCCTCACCATTTCTTGGAGGCAGCAGGGAAAACAGGAATTAGAACAGCATTTTCAAAATTGCCCTCAAACTTCGGGAAATAACATAACAGTGTATTTTCTCACTTCTAGAACGACAGTGTATCGGGAAACGCTGCACCACAAAATGCAATTCAGGATGGTCTACACCCGCAGATTTCTCAGTATTTTCTGTCTGCTGGCCGGTTAAGTAGTGCCTAGAGTTTAAACTTGCACAAGAACTACAGAAAGATTCATACTGGATTCACAGAATACCATTACTACCAACTGTAATAATGGCTTCCCTTCATCCACAGCCATGTAATCTGGAAATAATAAACATTCGAAGCAAATGTGAGAGTTCCCTGCATCTTGAAAAGTTTCCCTTGCACTTAGTTAATCATCCCCTCCAGGGCAGTTTTACGAGGCGCCTGTCTGTACAGTGTATACAGGCTGATTGCATTTAAATCTTCTCTTCCAACGCATGGCATTTCCAAAGGAAAAGCCTCATTTCGCCAGACAAGCTGAATCCTGTCATCTTCCTCGGCTTGTTTATGTAGGGGAGCAAAAAAAAAAATAGAGTATCTATGTCGAAAGGGGCCACACCTCAACCAAAATGCTAACCTAAAACAAAACAAAACAAAAGCAAATAGAAATCACCCTTCTTCCTTTCTCCAGATTCACTTTCTGATTAGCGAGAGGGTTTTGCATTTGCACAACCACATTTTGGAAGAGTGAGAAGATAAATGGTCCCAAACAATCACTTCCTTCCATGCACCTAAAAAAATTAGTTTATTATTTCTAATACGCCATCTTTTCACTCAGCACTAAAATTTCTGGGGTGGAAGCACAAAGCCATTCAACATTTTTTTTAACAGGAGCAAATGAAGCTCCCCTACATGACCCACCCTTTCCTCCAAACCCAGTTTCCCTCCTGCCTCTTCCCATCCTCTACATCTGGCAAGGAGAGAAGGAGCTCTGGGTTCCACATCAGGCTGATTTGCACCGAATGAAACCCTCCCACATTTCATTTCAAACTCCTATTGATACCCCCACCTCTCTGTTTTCTTTAAACAAACCCACCCCCTCCTCCCATCCCCGAGGGGAGAAACAACACTGACATTTATACAGAAGTGAATGAACGAGCTGTAAATGCAACAGCAAAAGTGAACTGAAAAGCACCTATCTATCCATCATCCAAAAAAGACCAGCAAACAACGACAAGAGAAACAACTCAAATCCTGAAGCAACGTGAATCAAAACAGACAACCTGGAAAACATCTGGCAAGTACGTATGTCCTTCAAAGGTATGCAGTGTTTCCTCCGTAAAGAATCCCTTATCCCGGCATGTTCCAAAGTCCCTGCTCCCAAGCAAGAACCCAGTTCCTGCAAAACGTAATCACAGCCCAGGCCCGCTGATTTCCCTGGAGGCTCCCAACTCCCCGTCATAAGGCATTTTCCTGAACCTTATAGAAAAAGTTGTCTGGGTATCCACTTGTAGCCAGAAGTTTCAAGAATTCAATTCAGAGGATCACAGGAAAAATAGCACAAGAAAAAAGAAAAAGCAAGGCTTAGATGACTACTAGGTCAGGAGAAGGAGAGCAGAGAAGGAAAGAGAAAGTTTGCTGAGCTTCCCCACAGCGTTGGAAGCTGTCCTACCTGAGGTCCAAGTGACTGAGGCGTCCTGGGGAGCTGGAGCTGGTGGCTGTCTGGTCTGCTCTTCTGGAGGTATGTGACCACGGCGAGAGGAAGGACCTGCTTCCCGAGGTTAAAAGTTTCCAGCGCTAGTGTGCTGGGGTGTGTGATGGGCGGTTTCTTTTCACTCTGTTTTAAAGGAGTTTCTATGAATCAGTCTGACTTTAAAAAAAAAAAAAAAGATTTGTTGGTAAGCTACGCCCTGCTGGGTTGGCAGTTGGTCAAGAGAGGCTGGGAGTGAGCCATCAATTCAAAGAAGCCTGTTTAGGCTCTCTCTGACTCACACACACAGACCACAGTGGAAAAAGGAGTGACATTGCTTCAAATGAGTAATAGGAGTCACACAAATAGATCTGTTTACCGAAGCCCATTCCTCCTCCCCGAAAAGGAGACTTGGTTACCATGGGCAGAGGCAAAACACAAGTACTCTGTCCAAATGTTCATCTGGGGAGGGGGAGAGAAAGGGACAGGGCCCTGCCCATCGAAATCTTAGCTAATCATCCAAGGAGATCCCCATTCATCCTCCCCGACCTAATGCACCGGTGGCTGCCCACTGTCAGGAATGAGCAGATTTATTTATTTGCTTCCCTGCCTGACCCTGGCGCACTCTTCTTTGGGCAGCCGTAAGGCAAGCCTGGGAACCAGGAGAGGACGCACAGAGAGCCCTCGTCACCCTGCCTCTGAATGACCAGCAGCCTGGACTTTAATTATACTCTGAATGAATGCCCATGTGGACTCCTCACATTCCGCAGCAAGTCCTCTGCTTAAGGACTTTGCTCTCTGATCTCCATGTAATAATCATCTCGACCTTGCTCCACAGTTGAGCTCCACCGGGAGGGGCCCTGGAAGTCACTTAATCCCACAACCGAGTTGGCATTCCCCGGGGACAAGAGCTCAGATGCCTAAGTTCAAGCCCCACTCTCCACTTGCTGGCTGTGTGGCTGTGGACAAACGGACCTCCCCAGGCCTGTTTCTTTGTGCATCAAATGGGGGCAGAAGGTACCCATCTCATAGAGCTGTACTGAAGGACACAGGGAGAGGGGCACCTGGGCGGCTCAGTTGGTTAAGAGTCTGCCTTCAGCTCAGGTCCTGATTCCGGGGTCCTGGGATCGAGTCCCGCATCCGGCTCCTTGCTCAGTGGGGAGTCTGCTTCTCCCTCTGCCTCTGCCTCTCTCTCTCTGTCTCTCATGAATAAATAAATAAAATCTTAAAAAAATAAATACACAGAGAAAGCTTATAATAATGCTCAGCAACTAGAAGAACTCAAGAAATGTTAACTGTGATTATTTTACTGAAGGAAAAACTCAGGCCCAGAGAGGTGACGTGACATATCCAAGAAGACATCGACAATTAGCAGAGGCAGCTTGGATCCCAGTCTGCCGCATCCAGGCGACTCTATTTCTGTTCTCTGCTGCATCGTGACAACCTATTTTAATTTATTCTTTTACAGTTATGCATTTATTCAACCAATACATCTGCACGTTTCACACATGAGGCACGGTTCAGAGCATTGGGTGACAGTTGTGAGCAAGATCCCTGTCCTCTGGGAACTTCTATTCCATAAAAGAATAGAGGGCAGGCTGTGGCCACTCACCAAAATTTTTATAAAATTAGATGGTAAAATTGCAGGTGAATTTCAGTTTCTTCTGGGTCACATTTCTGTATTTTCCAAATCTTCTGCAATGAACCTACATTACTCTGGTGTTTAGGAAAAATATTTTAAAGTGGAAAGGAGAGAATATTTTCTGAAGTGGATGCTGGGGAAAACATCACACACACATGTACACCCACACACAGACGATCTGATACTGCATCTTCCCAAGTCCCTGAGAACTGAAGTCTGTCCCTGGAAGGCTGAGACAGTGTAGGTTTTTCATTAAAAACTGGTGATATGACACAAGACTGCATCAGTTTCTCATATCTTTCCTCATTTCCCTCTCCCCCATCTCTCATTTGATGATAAAAGTACCTGTTTGAGAAAAGCCACTCCCAGGAGTAGGTTAAAAGGCCCTGTGATCTCTGAGCAGCCCAACCCTCAGGGGGAAGAAGGAGAGGCCCAGGAACCCTGGCGGGTTGTCAGGGCAGAATGACAGGAGGACGACCAGCCCATCCTCTCTGAGCTGCAACCTGCCAGGCCTTCACCTCCAAGGCCTTCTGCCAGTTTTAAACTCCCTCTTACCCCCTGCAGCATGTGAAGGAGACTGGGCTCGGGTTGGGGTTGGGGGTAGAGTCCTGGGATGCTGAGGAGTATGTGGTCTGGTTGCATTTTTTTGTAGAGAAATCTGGAGCCAAGAAACACTAGAGAGGAAGCGCTCTCTCCCTTGCCTCCCTCTCAGGCAAACAAAGGAGAAAGGCCGAAACTTCTCTTCAGGTACTGGAATAGAGGAGACACTTGGTCCTGCTGGATTCCCACACTGGGTTTGAAAAGAAGAGGCAGGGCACTGAGAAGGGGGCTCCTGGAGACAGGAAGTCCACTTTTCTTCTGCAGGGGGGTGAGCAGGTGAGCAAGTCCTGCATTTCAACTTCAAAGTGAGTCCATGTCCTCGCCTTCCAAACGGGCCTAATAAATCTCACCTATCTATGCCCTCTGCAAATGAGGGTTTGGAGAGAAAATCTTAAATGCTTTGAGCTCTTAAAACACACAGACACACACAGTGGTGTCATATAAAGCTAAGTTGTATAAATATTTTTAAAAGATAAATGCCAGTCCAGGAGCTCTAAAGGCTCATGATTAACCCTTGAAATGTCACTGAACTTATTTTATAAAACAAAGTTATCAAGTTCTGGGAAGGAAATCAGATCTGTTCTGGCTGAAGCTCCAGCTTACTGTGCTTCTGGATGTGATTAAAATCTTAAGTCTTTTTCTTTCCACAGCCATGAATTTAAGACTGTGGATAGGAACGAGTTCAGGGGTCTAAAACCACATCGGGCTGGAGAATGCAAATCCCTCTGCCATCTGCACGTGTCTTTTCAAACTCTTCAGGGTAATCTGCCTTTCCGCTCTGTGCTCCCATGCCCCTCATCTGGAGGGTAGACACTTTCATTTTCCACGTGGGTAAAGAACCAGGCAAAGTTTCATTTGACCTCAGTAAAGTCACATGTTCTTGGGAAGGAATGTCCCCTCCTGCCCAGAGCCACAGTGTTACCCTCAAGTACAAGAATATTTTTCCCTCCTTCTGAAGCAAGGAGAATCAACTTCTGGCATGATGCCAATTGGGGCCGATTTTCAAGTTCGAGCTGGCATAAACACTTTTAATGAATGTATGAATCAAGGGCTTTTTATGACGGGAGACCAGGAGAAATCTCCAAAGGTAGGTCTGGCCCCTGATGGCTCCCAGAAAAGAAAACTAATAATAGCTTAAACTTGTTTTTGCTCAAACTCAGTTAGCCAAAAGGAATCTCAAACATGTTCCCCAAAGCCATTATATGAGCAGGGGATGTCAATGCTGAGATTAGCAAACACTGCTTGAAAGGTAACTAAGTTGAAAGAAAGTTGTATAGTATCTTCCAAAATCAAATGAGTGTTCCTTGCCACTCCTAGTTGAAACTTGAGAATTTACCAGAAATTTCATATTCTTCCCTTTTTTCCTTCCTGCCACACTCCTGTCCTTATTTCTCCCTCAGACTGTTTTCTTCCCGCCTGTATCGTTTCCTTTCTCAAAACCCTCTCAGTGACATGTCATTTGAATATAATTCCACAAAACGGGAAAGCTCTAAAATCCTCTTAGTCTCCCCCTTTCTTGTCTCAGCGAGCTTGTCCCGAAACTGCTTTTGAAAGATAAAATTCACGAAACTCCGAGAGCGTTCCAAGAATGTGGGCCCTCGGCCTGGCACTTAGAGCTGAGTGGAAAGTCTCGCCAACCCAGCGGTATGATGTCGTAGAAGAGGAAGGGCTATTGAAGACATCTGAACTTGGCAGGGGAAAAGAACCAACCCTGCCACCTTGGACAGTTACCAGATGGATCCCAAGGACTGTCTTTAAGTTTAGGCAGCTGGGATGTGTATGGATGTTGGAAATGGCTGAAAGAACAGAACGCCCGAGCCATGTCCACCTCACGGCAGCTTCAAAGCCAGAGAAGAATAACCAGCAGACAAAGAAGTGGTGATCAGAATAAAAAGTGAAAAGATCTTTCTCCAGCTAATGTCAATGGCAAGACTAGAAGGTGGATATCAAAGGTATATCACCTTCTTCACGTTGCCCCTCATGATACTGAATGCATTATTACTACTGTTTCACGGACCATTTCAGGGAAAGCGCTGAATATTTATAAGTAATTAAAGAGCGACTATCCCTCCCTTTGCATATAGTGGTGGGCAGTAGGTCCAGTAAGTGGATGCTGGCTACATAGCAGTTACTCAATTAAAACCTAGTATATTTAATTAATGAAGTGTCCAATCCCCAAATAAAAGAATCTCATGTCCTCCTTAAAGATTTTCCCCTCAAACTCGGGTGCTGATCCGAGCACCCCTTTGGCTAGGCTTCCACGGATGTGAGAAAGCTGTTAACGCATAGGTTTACATTTGCCCGAGGAAAATTGCCAGGGTAGAGGGCACAAAGCTAGACAGCCCAGCCTGGGGCTCCACTGGGACTGTGTGGTCAGCTGAGCACACAGGACACAGCAACACTCTAGAAATGATCTTGAGACCAAGTTAACACTTTCAAGAACATGAATTGTTTCTTGGTGGAAACAAACAATCAAACGCTAAGTAAAGTGACTCCATTATTCAGTCTGATTGGAATATGGAGTATTCTTTCCAGTTAAATTTTAGGATAATTGATTGAATATTTTTTAAGGATTTTATTTAATTATCTGACAGAGAGAGAGAGCACAAGCAGGGCTGGCGGCAGGCAGAGGGAGAGGGAGAAGCAGGCTCCCCGCTGAGCATGGAGCCCGATGCAGGACTAGATCCCAGGACTCTGGGATCATGACCTGAGCCAAAGGCAGCCCTTTAATCGACTGAGCCACCCAGGTGCCCCAAAAAACTGACTGAATATTTTTAAGTCTTACAGGACTAAACAGACATCTTTCAAATCCCTACAACTCACACACGTTCACGCACACGCACATACAAGGTGACCTTTGCCATTCCAAACACACGGATGCCAGGTCCACTCTACTCTTTGTGGATGGTATGTAGGAAGGTCTTTCAAGGCTCTGGAACCTGGCAGAGCCTGTGGCCACAGGATTCACAACCGTTCTTCCCTAGCAGGGCTGGGTAAATGCTGACGAAGACACAAAGCTCCTTTTCCAGACCCTCTACTGGTTTTTCTCCCTTGCTTAGTGCACTATGCCTTCAGCCAAATGACAGTGCTATCCAGTGCGACTAATTCAGTTTCCTCTTGTTTGTTATATTTTTGCTTTAGTTATCCTTACCTGTGGCTACACTCAAGCATCTTAATTAGAGTTGGGGGTCCCTAATCACCACCACCCATTTGTTCAGGGTGATCACATCCACAGAGGCTCAAATCAACCACTCTGTTCTTCCTAATTTTTACTCTTAAACAGAGACTTCTTCTTGATGTTTGGCAGATATCTTAATCTACCCTTGTACTAACAACTTCTATTTAAAGATCCAAGACATCATGTGCTCCATAATGCCCTTCCTTCTAGACTGTGGGCTGAGCAGCACTTGCTGATCATTGAGGGAAAAGCAACTACGAATGAACCAGATGTAGGGCAAGTCACTCCCACCATCCTGCAAACCTTGGAAACTGCACACAGATATCAGTGACCAAAAGGAGGACGTCCTTTTACTGTTTGATTTCAGATTATAAAAAATGATACATGGGGCGCCTGGGTGGCTCAGTTGGTTAAGCGACTGCCTTCGGCTCAGGTCATGATCCTGGAGTCCCTGGATCGAGTCCCGCATCGGGCTCCCTGCTCGGCAGGGAGTCTGCTTCTCCCTCTCCCACTCCCCCCTCTTGTGCTCTCTCTCTCTCTCACTCTCTCTCTCAAATAATAAATTTAAAAAAGAAAAAAAAAATGATACATGACCTTTGAACAAAATTCCAACAGTGCATGAAGATGTGAGTGAGAACATTAAAATCATCCAAAACCTCACCTCTGAGGTCACTATTGTAAATATTCTTTCATATATATACACATAAAATTTTATCCCAGATGGTATATATGCTGCATTAACATGTGCTATTATCACACAAAGGAAAGTCTCAGGAGTCCCTCTAGCTCTGTCCCATAGCTTCTTATGTCAGTAATGAAGATCTGCTTCATTATTTGTAATGTAGCTACAAACTATTCCATCATGTGCATCTACCATAATGGGTACTTATGTTGCTTTGACTTTCTTGTCACCATAAACAATACGATGGTGACAAGGTGCATATCTGTACACATAATGACATATTTGCCATCTTTTTAAATATTGTGTCCCTCATTTATTGCGCTGACACATAGTACTGATTTCATCACTCAATTGTGTACAGTCTTAGAAAACTTACTTAAGCACTCTGGATCTTATTCCTCACGATCTTGAGGGTCCCGTCTAGTATTACCATTTTCTGGTCACTTTCCCAGTTCTAAAAACTCATGCAAAGCATGTATAAATGGATGCCAACCAGCTGTCTCTGATCTCTTCCTTCTCTTTTTATCTCATGAACAGTAATTGACAACTCCTACTGTTGTCCTTCTGATCTTTCATTTGAGAACATGGAGCCAAATGGGACTGCCCAACCCTACAGATATAGGGCTGGGTGATTGCCAGGAATTTGAGATTTAAAAGATTCTTTAGTTCTGGCTAAATCTCCATGGACTGCTCCATTAGTGTTCTCAACTCGGACACACCCATTTCCCAAAATTCCAGGCTCATGGCATCATTCCATCTTCATTTTATGCCTTAATCCCGTGGCTCAGGATGTGACCCTCATCAGCTCCACAGGCTAGAGTCACACAGAACTCAGAGGGGCAGCAGGAGGTGTGCCCGTGACCTGTCCCTAATGAGCTCCTGGTCCCGTGGGGTGCCCTTGCAGTGAAACAAACAAGTCTGTGGTGATAGAGCTTTTGCCAAGGAATTTCCAGTCTTAGCTCAGAAGCAATAAAATGCAAGGTCCGTGCTAGCTGGTGGAAAGCGACAGCTGCACAGATTCCTCAGCCCAGTGCTGGCTGCCTGATAGATGGGGGAGGGGCTGGCTCGCTAGGCACTGGATGTTGGATGTCTCTTGGGATGTCTCCCTCTTGAGAGGGAGAGCTCTTGGCACAATTCTGAGGATTAGGGTCCATCACAGTATGGACCCCAGAAGGGGGGCTTGCTAAAAATAATAACAACAGAGGGGCACCTGGGTGGATCAGTTGATTAAGCGTCCAACTCTTGATTTTAGCTCAGGTCATGATCTCAAGGTCGTGAGATAGAACCCTGCATCAGACTCCGCACTCAGGACAGAGTCTGCTTGAGATTCTCTCCTTCTCCCTCTGCCCTCCCCCTCCTACTCGTGCATGCTCTCTTTCTCTCTCTCTCTAAACAAATAAATAAAATCTTAAAACAATAATAATAACAAAAAAATAACAACAGTAAAGACATTTGCATGGCACCTTATGGGCATACGTTCCTTGTATTTTAACCTCTTTTTTCTTTTTTTACATTATTGGAAGGGTAAAATTGAGGTTCAGAGATGCCTAATTGTTTGGTCAAGGCCACAGAACTATTAAGGAATAGCACCTAGTTTGCTTAGGTTTGGGTTTATTTTTTTTCACTCTTTGTTTGCTGTAAGTTTTTTCTTTATATTGCTTACATTTCTGTGGCTCGTGGAAGCTATAAGGGGTCTGCTAAAGATCCAGGATGGTCCAAAAAGGTGGAGGATTTCCAGATACGTGAGGTGGTTTTGAACTACTCCAGTTGGATGTTATCCAAATTAAAAATTCCTAGTCCCTCATGGAGCAGCTTATAACTTCAAGAGATCTTGCCCCACCAAATTCAGTGAACCATTGCAAGCTTGGGTTCCAGGCACCCTTTGGTCATACCCAGAGACTTTCCCACAGAAAGGACTCTTAGTTAAGGACAACGAATTAAAGGTTATAAAGGCTTTATGACAGAAGGTGTATATCTGGTGAATAGATCATTGGGAGGATTTAAAGACAGTTAAATTACCTTCTAAAAAGAAGACATAAATTGTTTTCAGAGTATATAGAGGAGCTTCCATCTATGGGATTTAAAAAGAAGTTATGGTCAAAGAAAAGGCCATTTAGAACTTGGGCAAAGTACTTAAGTTTCTAGTTGGGACAGTGGGGCTCCGATTGCCATGGAAAGGAGCTGCCATGCTGTGGACAATCCATACTAGGGGGATGAAGAGGCTCACATGATGGAGAACACAGCCCCACTTGAGAGAAGGCTGCAGGGAACATTCTCCTGGCTGGGAGGCAGCCACCCATCTGTGAATATCCCAAAAGAGCAACACAGAAATCAATTAAGTGCTATATCACTGAGGCTACAGGAAGGTAAGGCTGCATGCAAGTAGTAGTCCTTCCTTATTCACAGATGCCATCCCAAGCAGCTAGAACAGTTCTTGATGCCCGATAACTGTTGAATGAATGAAGCAAAACCTTGCCTAGGCTTGAAAAAAGAATATGGGGTACTCTCAGGAAGAAGGAAGATTGATTAACAATACATAGTACTGCCCTCTTAATTAACCCACCAGGCCATAATAATAAAATAATAATACCTGAAAGAAAGCAAATCATTCACCACAATAGTGATGAGTAAGCTAAAAACAAAACAAAACAAAAAAACAAACAAAAAAAACAAGCCCAGATTAATTTTACAAATATTGCAACACCTAAGGTGACCAGCTAATGGGAAGGGACCGGGGGAAGACTCCCAAACATGTATGAGCCTATGCTGACCATTTTAATAGAGGTCAAAGGGAAAGCATGACTGCGAGAAAGGAATGTGACATATGAGTGAGCAAGCCACTGGACTTCTAGCTGTCACAAAATGAAAAGCATCACAGAAGGTATCAGTTCACCGAAATAGCTGGGTTGAAGATAAAGGCTCAGCTCAACAAATCCAAAATCAGATCCATGATCTTCTCACTCACACATGTACTCCTCCTGTATTCCTTATCAGCAGAGCCTTCCCTGACCCCCTGCTTCATAAGATTAGGAGAGGTGCCCCTCCGTGCCCCTAAATCTCTCTGTGCTTACCCTCCAGCAGACCTCCTCGCTAAGTTCTGAGCTCCTTCACACCAAGGCACTGTGTCTTACTCTTTGCTGTATCTCAGCTACTAACACAGCAGAGCATATATAGTAAGTAGTCAGTAAGTCATTGTCCAGAAATTAAATGAATTAATGGTTCCATCATCTACGTACTCAACCTAGACTTCTCCCTCTCTAACCCTCCATGTCCAAAGTCACCAGGTCCTAGCTAACCCACTTAAAATGTGTTTCAGGCCTGACCCCTCCTCTTTGCTAGGGTCTTGTTTTGTCTAGACACTTACAGAGTCCTCCTGACACTGGTCCACTTGCCTCTGAGCACTCTCCATTCCAAGCCATGGAATGGAGCATTGGTGGCAAACTAGCAGCCCACACACATAATTTGTTTAGCCCTGAAAATGCTCTCAAAATAATATTAACTAGTTTCCTACATTTCACACAAAATTTTGGTTTTCCAACGTTTCTTTAAAAATCAGAGGGACTGGAAATAAGGCACGCGATTCCCACATGGCTGCAATGAGCTGGAAGGAGCGGAAGGCATGGAGCCTGCCACCTTCAGCAGCGACACCCCCTCCTTCCCCCTTGGCCTGCTTCCTTTGACTTATGGGCCTGAAGGCATGGATGTAGGCGTGGATGCTTGTGTGCCTCCTCTGTCCTGCCACCGGAGTTATCTGTATGAAACGCAGATCTCATCAAATGGGATCACGTGACTGCAATCGAACTGCTGGCAAACTGAAATCATGGTATGCATTCCGCATGCATCACCCACTGGCTCCATCCACCTCTCAAGCCTAAGCCTTCCTTTTTCTCAGCCTGCACCTTGAGCATGCTGGGCATTTTCCCATCTCTGAGGCTTTGCTCGAGCTCTGTTCTCTAGCTTGAGTGCCTGGCCCTGTGCTCCAGTGGTCGAGAGAACTGCTAGAATCAGACTGCTGAGGTGCAAATCCCCTCTAAGCCTTCCTCATCTGTAAAATGGGGATAATATTAGTTGATACTTCACGGGGTTATGGGAAGGAGCAAAGAAGTAATGTTTGTAAAATTCTTAGGACAGGGCCTGGCACATAGCAAGGGCTTAACAGGTGATCCTCGTCTTGTTGTTGCTGTTGTCCTGCCCTGTTGCCCCTGAGGGAATGCTGTCGCACCTCCATAGCCAGTTCAGATGTCACCTTCTCAGGGAAGGCTTCCTCATCCTCCCACCCTGCCCGAAACAGAATGAGTAATGAGGATTTGGCACTGACCACATCCTCTCACCTTTAGCTGTACTGTGTTCATCCCCTATGTGCAGCACTCACTCCCTAAGGGCCAAGTTGGACATTTTCAAGCACCCAGTGCCCAGACATGAGGTGCTCAGCGTTTCTTGAATGAGTTGGGTTGGATGTGAAGATAGAAATAGCCAGAGGGCTGGGGCACCCGGGTGACTCAGTTGGTTAAGTGTCTGCCTTCAGCTCGGGTCATGATCCCGGGGTCCTGGGATCGAGCCCCACACCGGGCTCCCTGCTCAGCGGGAGAGCCTACTTCTCCCTCTCCCCACCCCCTGCTCGTGCTCTCTCTTGCTTTCTCTCTCTCTCAAATAAATAAGTGAAATCTTTAAAAAAAGAGATGGCCAGAGGGTCCATTTTTTCCCAGAGTTCCGTACACCGAAGATTGTCATGAGATGCCATTTGTCACCAGGAAGCAGTCAATGAAGGGCAATAAAAAGGAAAAGGATAAATTCAGAGCACTGAGCAAGCTACAACACTTAATTGTGTGAGTTTGCTTCTCTGACCCTCAGTTTTCTTACCTGTGCGATGGAGATTAATAATGCCTTTCCCACCTCACTGGAATATACAAGGAACTAATGAGGGTAACATAGACACAAATGTTTTGCGAACTACAAAATCTTCATTCCGGTGCCCGGCACAAGCTGCATGCAACCCTTATTTCATTACAAGAATTGGAGGGTACAAAAATGAACTTTCTAAAAGACCCGGATTACTAACACACCGTTATTAAGTGTGCATATGGGTGGGAAAAGGAAGAATTAGACACTCACACATCCTGCAAAAAAACACCAAAAATCCATGATGGGACTTCACCAAGAACACTGGGCTTAGTTTGAAAATCAGCTTTGTCACTTTGAAGGACTCTGGGCAAGTTCCTAACCTTTTGGAGACTCAATATCTTCACTCTAAAACGAAGAGAATAAAGTCCATCCCAGAAGGTTGAGAGGAAGATGGAATGACATGACATATGTAGAAACTTTGAACAGTACCTGCCACAGAGGCTCTCAGTGATGTCCATAGACTCTGTTAGTGATCATCAATCAGCATTAGATATAAGAAAGTTAGAAATACCCATTTGAATTTAAGTATGATGCTCGTAACATTAGAATGAAAGCATAATATGTATTTTCTGATTTGGATGGAGGGTAACTGAGTGTTTAAAACCTTCTATTCAGATCAAAGCCCTTGTAGCCCTGCTCCCTGACCACTCACCTGGATCTCTGCATCCACTTCCTATCTGCCCCCGACTCCAGGCACCATGTTCTCATTCTTCTTCCCTCTCCTCAGAGTACCTTTCCCCAACTACCATGTTTCCCTGCTATGGCAAGCTGTTCAATAGCAACCCACTGTCGTCAGGACATGGACCCCTCTACTTGATGATCATGCAAGGCCTTTTGCAGTCTGATTGTACCTATCTCCCCAGTCCCACCTGTCACCAACCCATCACCCCACCCCTCACACCTCATATCCCAGCCACACAGTTCTAGCACACCTCCAAGGCTTCAATATCCTGCCTTGATGAAACACCTTTCCTCTCTTGCCTGTCCTCCAAGACTCAGCATGGGCATCAACTTCTCCAGGAAGACATCATCTGCCCCAGTGTGGATTTGGTGCCCATCCTGGGAGCTCCCATAGGCTCTGAGTATACCTGTCTTTAGCATTCATCACAAGGAAACACAATATTCATTTACTTGTCTGTCACCCCCTTTCTGTTAGATGGCAAGATCCTGGAAGGCAAGAATGGGCTTTGGTGTTTGAATCCTCACCAATTACCAACCATGCCTAAGCATAGTTGGTGCTCTGTTATTTTTATTGAACAAAATATATTTCTAAGGGAATGGAAGATTGTGAAAATGTATTGGTTATAACATTAATGCATTCGTGTACTGTAAGTAGGTTAATCTCTTGCCTCCCCTCCCCCCAAAAATCACTCATCTCCTTTTTTTTAAAGATTTTGTTTATTTATCTGAGAGAGAGAGCTCACCTGCGAGTGTGGCGAAGGGCAGAGAGAGGGCGAGAATCCCAAGCAGACTCTATGGTGAGCACAGAGCCCAACTCATGACCTGAGCCGAAATCGAGTCAGACGCTCAACCAGCTGAGCCACCCAGGTGCCTCTCATCTCCTAGCTTTAGGAACTTACTTTTAGAGACATAAAGAAGTCAAAACTTAAGTGATGGTGGGTTTGAGGTCTTCTAGCATTGTGTTCAAGCACACCGACGTTGGTGTTAGACAGAGGCTGAGTTTCAATTGTGGCCATACTACTTACCAACTGTGGGGCCTAGGCATATTGTGCAACCTCTCTTAGGCTCTGTTTCCTCCCCTGCAAAACAAATATAATTAGAGTACATGTTTCATAAAGTTTTTATGACACTAAGACAAGATGATGCAGGTAAAACACAGTGCCTAGCATATAATAAGTGTTCGATAAATGTTAAAAATAAATTAAGGGTTAAGAAGTCCTAGTAACTGCCTTTTGATCAATGAATCAGCAAGGGTTTGAATGCCTGTCTATTGGACCCTTGAGAGGCCTGGGTCACCAGCACGATAGAGACTCTAGATGGTACACGGGAGGACAGTGTAGAAAGCCACAGAAATGCTTGTCTTCTTTGCTGAGAGGCGGGCCTGAGCTCAGGGGTGAGCAATCCCACTTGCAAGTGGCTTAAACACTCTAGAAGCTGAATGTGGTATTTGCAGTAGGCCCTGCTCTTCCTATCACCCAGACTGCTGGCCTCTATCACCCACCATGGACTTTTTTTTTATTATTATTATGTTATGTTAATCACCATACATTGCATCATTAGTTTTTTACTTTTAATTTGCTCTGAAACACTCAGCTCCCTTGGCCCCATGCTTTTTTCCCCAACCTTCCAAGTGCCTTCTGGTCTTCTTGACTCACTTAAATTTTGATTCTCTCAGTCTTTTCCAGGCCAGTTTTAAATGCCTGAAACTCTCATAGGGTCATAGTCAGCTTTATGAGGTTTTTATCACATGGCTTTTGAACACTCGCATGGGTGAGCAGTCAAGATCAATAAAAGAAAGGAAGAGATAGTGCCTGGGGAGAGCGGAAGTCCCAGGCTGACTCTCCCAGGGTCCTGTTCTGAGTGACACTCCCAGGGAAGGACGGGTAGGCAATCTGCAACTCCATGATGCCAGTGAGCAGGTACCTTCTGTAGGGATGCTTCCAGGAGCTCCTGGCCCCTTGGCTGATGTCTGCTTTAGTCCTACTCCTTGGTCACCACCGTTCACATCCTCCCTGCCTCTTCCTGACTCCCTTGTCCCAGTGGCAGCCCACAGGCCCTTGACATGCTCTGGCGGCCCCAGGTCTGAGGACATGATCCAACCACACCCCACCTTTGGTGACAGGGATACATCACTTAACCACTCCATGTCCCCGGTTTAGTCATCTACCGCAGGCAGAAAGCTCCACAGTGAAATCTGAGCTTCACTGCTATTAGTACCCCTCGGACTCATGACAGGGTGCCCATCATTTTATTCCACAGTGTTCTGTGATAGCCTGATAATGATAATAATGGGTATGATCTGCTGAACGCTTTATATGTACCTTATGACAGCCCTGTTTTTTGTTTTTTGTTTTTTTTTAAAGATTTTATTTATTTATTTGCGAGAGAGAGAATGAGAGACAGAGAGCATGAGAGGGAGGAGGGTCAGAGGGAGAAGCAGACTCCCTGCCGAGCAGGGAGCCCGATGCGGGACTCGATCCTGGGACTCCAGGATCACGACCTGAGCCGAAGGCAGTCGCTTAACCAACTGAGCCACCCAGGCGCCCCCGACAGCCCTGTTTTAAAAAAAAAAAAAAAAAAAAATGTAGAATTCCCAATTTGGAGATGAGGAAACTGAGGCTCAGAGAATTAAGTAGCATACCCGGTTACAAGATTAGGAGGTAACCAAGCAGGACTTGAACCCCCAGCCCTCTGGCTGAGGGCAGAACCCCTGCTCCTCCACCCCAGCCATCATCCCAGCCAACACATGCTAGAACAAGGAACACTCCCACATCTGTGCTTCCTCCAAGTTCCAGATGCAGCAATTGCAGCCATAAGCCCAATATCGAGGGATGTGGATCTTCTTTGCCATTGTGAATTTACCTCCGTTTGGAGACGTTTAATCTACGTGGCAGGGTTAGCAGTGGAGTATTTCATGGTAAAAATGGGTTTCTCCTTTATTCCTCAGGATTAACTGTTGGCGACCCTTTGTGACTTCCCAAAGGAGTTTTCTCTTCTCCTAGCCCCAGAAGACCACTGGGTTCTCTCTGTACCTATCACTCTGACAGCTCCCTGTGCTAGGAACGGAATTCAGCATGTTGTACAAATTCTTGTGCCTGCCGGGTCTGGGTGAGGATGCACATTCCCCACACCGCAGCAGGAGAGACTGGCTCAGAGGGCGGACAGGTTTTGCCCCTGCCCTGCCTCACAAGCCAGGATGGGCGTGCGCCACCTGGCCCGTGCACAGGTCGTGCCCGGGAGAGATCATGGACTTCATGGCCGTGTCACTCACAGTGTGTGTGTGTGTGCACAAGCACGTGTGTTCCCAGGCGGCTCTGCCTGATTCTCTGCCCTCCTGAGATGGGCTGGCTCCTCTGGGAGCACCAGGGTGTTGAAATCCTCCCGTGGGAGAGACCGGCTTTGACCCTAAGAGAATTCTCAAGGTGCCCAGTCAGAGGATTAGCTCGATCTGCCACCACCCAAATGAGGCCGCAAGTTGCAGTGGTTAGACAATGAAATCATCTCTTCTTCTGGTTTTGGTGGTTACTATTTTTAACTGTGTTGAATGGCCAGGAAGAACCTGAGGGGAAGGTAGCCAGAGCAGCAAAGACCAGTTTCCTGGCTTAGGAGTCCCACAGCCCAGGGATAGTTTCCTGTTTGCTGGAGGAGAGCTGTGTGTGTGTGTGTGTGTGTGTGTGTGTGTGTGTGTGAGCGCGCTCTGTGGCAGGAAAGGGGAAGCATTATTCCCTTACTGATTTGAAGGTTTTGCAACATTTTAAGGAAGAGAAATAAGAAATCTTTGCCTCTGCCCAGGCTGAGACTTCATAGCAATTATTTTTTCTGCTGGGGAAGGAGGGTGTTGATGAGCAGGAGAGAGCAAAAGAAAGAGGGAGAGCAGAATGGAAAAAAAAGCCAGCTTTGGTGGAACAGGATGTACTTAAAATTCTCCCTTGTCTGTTATCCATCCACAAACCAGCCTCTGCATGGGTGTGGGAGGCCACTGCGACTTCATACATATTTATAGTATTCGACAGATTTGTGGAGCCCAGCTCTAACAATGTATTTTAAATGAAGCTAGATGAAACGTATCTCTAGTCCCTGGGAAAGTTCTTAAAATTCTTTTTGTTTGTGTTTTTGGATGTGATCTAGTGTGGAGAGATGGTGCTGGCTCAAGTGTCATGGATAATCACAGTGTGTGAAGCTGACGTGAGTCTGAGTGGGAGCCGGGTGACCCAGACTGGAACCGGCCACCCTGGAAGAGTGCCGGTCACTCCAACTATCCTGACTGCTCCCAGATCTCGGAGCCCCCACAAGCAGGGTGTAGCTGCAGCATCCCACCAGGCCTCTGCTTTCCAAATCCGATTCTCTCCACCCATATTGGCCCCAATGCAAAGTAAGTGTCTGTCCCCAAAGGTCTCTGAGGATCAGCGCTTCCCAGGGGTCAAGTTTTCTGGAATCAGAATGCAGATGTCATGAGCCCAAACCTCAATATTCTGTTTCCTCTGGTCTCCCAACTATATTGCAAGAGTTTCAGGGTCTGAACTGCAAAATGTATTTATGTTATTTTCTAAATTAAATCCGGGCCTAACTGAACTTCGCCGGTCCACATTTTTCTCTGCATGAACAACTTCTTTACTGACCTGACTAGGCCCTTGGTTTCATTTGCAAAGTCAGAATACTGAACTCAGGTCTCTTCCAACTCAAAAATTCCAAAATTCAGTGGAAGGGAAGGAAAAACAAAATAAGATGAAAACAGAGAAGGAAGCAAACCAAAGGAGATTCTTAACTCTAAGAAACAAACTGAGGTTGCTGGAGGGGAGGAGGGGTATGGGGTCACCGGGTGATGGGCATTAAGGAGGGCACTTGACATAATGAGCACTGGGTGTTACATGCAACTGATGAATCACTAAATTCTACCCCTGAAACTAATCATACACTATATGTTACCTAAATTGAATTTAAATGAAAAATAAAAATAAATAAAAAATAAATACATTCAATAGCACTCCTCCAATCCCAAAGCCTTTTTTTTTTACTTTTTTGCTGCGTCCTGCTAATCATTCCCCTGCCTTACTTCCTGTTTTGTGGGGGTTTTTTCTGTCTATTCCAAAGGTATCAACAATAGTTCCTCTTTTAAGATTCTAAATGCTAGACTACTAGGTCTGTCTTCCTAGGGATTTCTTTGGTTTCTGTGGTTTTTAATGTGAACTGATATACCTAAGCTCCTCAGAATCACCAGCTCCCAAGACCATTTCATACCATTTCAAGATTTGTAGATGGCTCCTTACCTTCCCACCCCTGCGCCCACCTCAGCCCCCTCACCCCTGCTACTGTACAACGTGGCCCCATGGCTCTAGCCGACTTCATATCTTATCCAGCCCCCCTTTCACTGACAAGAGTCCCACTTCTTTGTCTTCACACTAACATTCCCATACGGTTTCCCCTTCTCAGAACCAGTCTGTGTCCCTCCTTCCACCAAGCCTTGACCTGGCTCCACTGCTGGGAGATGGATGCTCATTCCTTCGATGCTCCCTTTGAGCTCTTTGCTTTGCCGTTTTGATCAAATACCCCTGTCATGCTCTAATGGTTTCATGTTTATTCAGCGACCCCCTCTCTAAGGACAAGGACAAGATTGTGCCTGCCCTTTCTTCTGTACCAGTTAAATGCTGGTTGTCGCAGACCCTGCCTCCTCTCCTGGGGGCCCAATGCAGTATGTGGCCCAAGGATGTTCAATATTGTTGCTGGAGGATCGGCAACAATCAAGGAACCTAACTGAGCTTGAATTTGCAACTGACTCAACAGCAGCTGGGCTGGCTCCAGCCCACTAACTGCATGTGCCCTTTGCAGTAAGGGTACATATCCAGGGCTGGGAGCACAGAGGAGGCTCATGGGCTGGACCCAGGGCTTGGCTACAAGGCCAGCTGGAAGAAGGCTGAGCTCCCAATGTGTTTTGCTTGTTCTGCAACTAGTGACCTCTCTTGGCTTTTATTCTCATCTCTGCAAATTAAGGGAGAGATGACTAAGCCAAGAAATCCTATGATGAAAGACTCTCCGCAGGGGTATCATTGTATTTCTGTAAGTATGATAGCCTCTGTAGAATCAACCCATAAGGCAGTTTACATAGAATGATAAGGATTCCAAGATGTTCATTCATATTTCCTGTGCAAACATCACATATAACCTAAGGAAAAAGAGGCTTTCCTCTCCCTCCCCTGATACCACATCCACTATTGGCAAAAATGACCAAGAGGGGATCCTGGGAAGCATATGGCCTTCTTTCCTTTATTTGCACTCAATAAAGGATGAAAAAACACTGTCTTAAAAGTTGTTTTGAGTGCTCAGAAATTACACCTTTTCCTCTATAGTCTTTCTGGATTTAATAGTCTCCTTGATGCCATAGGAAAAGTCTTCTGTGCATCTTCCAGAAATACCATCTCTCATGAGAAGACTGCAGAGTTATACTGTGACTTTCAGCTCTAGGGCTTCTGTTGGAGGACTTGTTTGATTCCTTCAGGACTGTCTGCAGGGTTCCAGAAGCAGGGCAAAGACTGGAGTGTCATTATGGGGGAAAAAAAATGGCACTGTTAGGACCTCACATCCTGCCTCAAAGGCTCTATGGAAGGAGTCACAATGAGGCGATAAGTCTACCCTTGACCACACTTCTACTCTATGCTGACATAGACTTGTCCTCTGGTGGCCAACAGAGGCTGTTCTTGAAGGTGTCAGAGCATAAACTCAAGGAAAATGGTTTATATTTTCTTTTAATAAGAACCCTATCTTGTTACAAGTTCTAGAATGAAAGTCTGCACTTTACTCTGTTTGATGATAAACTGAGCCTTCCATTCTGTTGTATCTCATTCAAATACCTCCGGCTCTGTACTCCATCACCAGGACCTACCAGTTCAAGTTGTGCATTTCCACAACCAGAGTCATGAACCTGGAAGGAATCTCCTCAAGCAGGTTCAGCTACAGAATTAAATCAATCCACCAGATGAAACAGGGGGTGGCAGGTTCACACACCTTCGGCAAAAGTCATCCTGAGGGAAACTTATTGGTAACCTGAAATCTTCCTTTCGGGGTTGAGGGGCTGATTTCCAACCTTTCAGGCTACAACACGGTTTTCTCCTTTTCACTTCATCACACTGCCTATAAGACATGCCAGCGTTATTGTTTTTAAATAAAATGAATGAAAATAGATCTGATCGGGGAATTTTAGAATTTCTTGAAATCAGAGAGGGCCTCCTGGGGTAACATGAACCAGACTGGACGTCCATGAAGAAGAGGTTCTGGAGTCAGAGGAATCAGATTTATTTGATTTCCAGCTGCAGGGCCTTGGATGAGGCATTCAGCCTCCCTGAGCCTCAGTCTCCTCATCTGTAAAATGGGGATAATGCTACCTAACTGATTGAGTTGTTAGTAACAATGAATGTGATAAATATAATTGCTTGGCACACAGGCGTGTAACAAAATGGTAGATTTAATCTAAAATATGAACATTAGAGGCAAAGGTGACACATCATGCAGGAAAACACTCAGAAATGGAGAAAAGTTTATTGCTGAGACATTTTCTCTAACTTAGGTCAACAAAGGGTTAAATTAACACATGCAAGAGGGTAGAGCTAAGCGTAACAGACAGGTGAAAAGAAAGGTGGAGAACAAGTCAACAGAAAGGAACATTCCACAAGAAATTACACCTTTGGAATCCAAAGACAAGGGCTGGGTTTTTGAGCTTTAGTAACTGCTGAGGAGCAGTGAGCTGGAGAGCGCGTGGTGGGGTCCTCTTGGGCAGGAAATCTATGTGGCAGGGACCTGAGCTGTGACAGGAGAAAGGCCATTTCCCTCTTCTCTGGACAAGCCTGTTGGCACCAGGGAAGGAATTGAACCCGAACACCATGTCTCCTGCAGCAGATGTGTGACTCTGGGCTGGGAGGCATGGGAAAAGCCTATTACAAGGTGGAGAATCTCTTTAATCCTGGTGCCTGAGCAGAATGCAATGATTGAAGTCCTGTGCAGCATTTTGGAGCTAACTGCAACACCAGGGTCTCTGGAATCTTTTCAAAATGAATACAACCAACTTACAAGAACAAAATAATACACCTTTGCCACCACAAATGCCAGACAGAAATCTGTCTGATTCAGAGGCGTGAAACACACCAAGTTTGTGTTAAAAGCCAGAATGAAGTATATACATTTGCTGAAACACATGATTCAACTAAACCAAAGTTATTTACTTGCCTAAACCTTAAACCAATGCTAAATGGGTTTAAGTACAAAAAATTTAAAGATGGGTATCCTAGTGAGCCAGGACAGAATCAATTTCATAAAACTGAATCAGGTACTCATTGGGATATCAAAATATGCCTAAAATCAAAACTTAGAAACAGTAGCTTGAAAATTCAAATCTGGTTAGATTAAAACAAAAAGAAATACAGAGTTTACAATTAGCCAATAGTGATGAGGCCAGTGATGCTGATCATGAAACTACTATACTTCCTGATACTTGAATCGCAGAGTAATGACATCTCTCTATGTATCCAGGGTACACTGATCCTGGGTTCGCCCTTCAACAATCTCAGTACCTTCCAATTAGATGATTTACCTCTGATTGGTGTGGCCTTTGAGAAATGCATTAGGCTACAGATCAGAGATTAGGTCCACAAAGGAAAACAGAAGATGGCTAATTAACTTTTCCACTTAGTAATTATTAATGGTATTGTTAGCATATTGGCCAAAGATTACAGCAGTGTGTGTGTGTGTATGTGTGTGTGTGTGATCAGTATGTAGGCATTGTTGCATATGCACATGTTTTAATAATATAAATAATTAGCAACTTAAATTTACTCATTCTGTTGGAATGTGTTCTTTAGATCTTGAGAACCCCTAGAGGGAAATAAAAATGTGGACTCCCCCCTGCCTTCCAGAGAGACCAGCACAGAGTGAGTTGTTTGTGTTGTGGAAAAAACATAGGCGAAAGTGGAAATCAAAACCATACCTCCAGAGTGGCACGGAAAATGGAGGCTCAGGACAGTCTTCATACACATGGAAGAAGAAAAAGGTAGGGACACGTGGGAAGGTGGGAGACATGCACCTGGAACTCAATTTGGCAGATCTGCCCCGAGAAGGCAAAGATGCCAAAAGAGGGAAAGAAAGGGGTTTTATGTCATGGGGCCAGGAGTCTGAGGATGGCTCCGATTCTCGGAGATGTGACAAACCATGATGACTTGGCCACGAGGCCTCAGTTTCCTGCGGTTTCAGATTTACTCATCTGAGAAACCTGGGACCTCCTCGCCATTGTGGAGGAACAAAGCAGGAGATCCCCGAGAGAATGAGCGGCTGATTCAGAAGCCAGAGCAGGAAAGACCTGGGGAGCTCCTGGCTTCTCCTCCTTCCGCATTCTGGCCTCACTTCTGTTCTCCCAGCAAGACTGCGAGCCAAGCCGGTCCTGCCTGCCCTGCCCCCTGCACTGGGGAAACCTCGAAGGGGCCCAATCAGATTCGCTCAGGTCTAAGGAGGCTGAGTTCCTGCAGGCAAAACACCTTCAGAGGTTTCTCTCCAGCCGCACAGTTTGAGGTGTGGCTTCCATGCGCCATGCAAATGGAAAGGTCAGCCCACGTGGGAATGATTCCTTTGGAGTTAGTCTGGCCCCACGTTGAAGAGTTTAACTTGGATTCCATCTCTCTCATTTCATCTCTCTTCCCCCTGTCCTACTTTCCCCCTGTGGCTGAGAGCAGTTTTTCCATTCCATTTTGCGACATGTGAGGCATCTCGGTCCCCCACCCCCACCCCACTCTTCCACGCATCTGGAAGAGCACTGTGCACATCTGGAGGCCATTCGCATCTGGAAGATTTTTTTTTTTTTTAACATTCTTTTCTTTGAAACTCAATCCATGTAACCTCTTGTTCAAAAGAGCCTCTGAACTACTGGAATCATTTGCAGAGGCTCAGGAAAAAGTCCTTAGTTTTATCCCTACATGGTGGAATTTATGACTCAAACCAAACTCAATATTATGTTGCCGATTGCTTTTCTTTTTTCTATAATTATTACTTCTCTGAGCTTCACGTTGAAAAGGACTGGAAGCTCTAGCCTAAGTCACATAGAAAAGGAAGGTGGAAAGTGAGATGTTCAGCCATCACCAGCGTTAAGTCCAGTTCCTAGCTCTGTGACTCGGAACAAGATAGTCATTTCCTCATCAATAAAATGGGGGTTTATTGTCTAAAATTAGACCAATGAACGTGCTTTGTTATCCCATAAGACTGTTCGAGGCTAAGGTGAGATAACATAGTGAACATGCCTGGTCTCACACCCTGGGTAACATAAGGACTGATGGAGAAAAGAGAAGGGCCCTAGGCAACTGCTCTATGATACACCACTGAGAGCAGAAAGGCAGAAGTCTCTGGAACACAAATCCCGCTGTCAGCCACACCTGTCATCCTAACCAAATTGACCGTAGAGTATTTGATCAGTGGTTCTCAGTGTGCATACAAATTACCTGACCGTTCATTCTGCCAAATGCAGATTCTGGTTCAACAGGTCTGGGGTGGGACGAAGGTTTGCATTTCTAACAATCCCAGATGATGCCTATACTGTCCCCAGACATGCTGGGTACTAGGAAAGCAGATCCCCAGTCCCAAAATTCAACCTCTGCTAACAAGTGAATCTGCCATTTTTGCAGTGCCCAATCTAAATCTCAAGCCCAGTCAGTGGGAAGAGAGGTGTAGAAAGAAATGAAATTCACATTCCTGAAATGCACGAAGACCTATTCAGCTTAACTTTGACCCTCTCCTGCCGGAAGGCGGGAGCCACGTGGCCTTTGGGCGTGAAGGGAAAACTAACTACTTCACCCCATTCCCTGCCTTCGAGTATTTCCCCTCCTGGGTCAGGTTCACGCCAAGTGGAGAATGCCACAGTTATGGATGGCTGCCTTTGACCTTCAGCGAGTTGCTCAACTTCCAGCCAGGCTGCTACAGGAGGGAGAAAAGACCGGTGGGGCACTGGCGACCAGCCTCTCTTGCCCCTGAGCCGGGTGGCCTGGCAACCGGAGGGCAGGGGGACCGGAGGAAGGGGAGTCAGTAACCAGGCAGGGAGGAAATAATGGAACAGGAGAGGCAGGGCTGAAGCCATCTGAGAGCTATGGTCACACAGACACGCAAGCCTCCGGGGGAGGGTCCAGTGGGTGTGAACCTAGAAAGCAGGAGGAGGCCAGAAGTTTACAAACATTCATTTTTTCCGTTTTATTATCTTAAAGATACTACTAATAAAAGGAGGAGGGGAGGGGGAAAAAAAAAAAACCCTACTTCTTTGATGAGTTGGCAAGGTAGGAGGAAAAAACTGAAAAACTGCTTATAAAAACCAAGGGAATCATTAAAGGGTGTGGAGGGGAGTGAAAAGAAGTTGGTAAAAATCCTGCACTGAAAACGAAAACATGTCTTGGAAAGTGGCCACAAAATGGTTTAGAGTAAGGTTTAAAAAGCTAAAACAAGCCGCGGCCCAGGGGGGCTCCTAGTGGCTCCTGAATGAGGAGGGGCGGGGCGGCTGGCCGTGGCCCACCCGCCATCACGCTACTGCTGGGCAGAAGGCCACCCCAGCCCACTGCAGAGCCAGGACGGCGGGCGGCAGTGCGGGCAGCAGCCGAAGTGGCAGGAAGATTTTCTCTCCCAGGCTGGAGCTTCAGTTTCCTCACAGGTCGAAAGCCTTCCTTCAGGCCCCCAAGAGTCTCTTAAGATTGTTGTGACAGCCCATCCTCAGGCGCTTCTGCCTCCTAGCGCCCCCACATTTCAGATCCTACCACAAGGATGTCACCATAAGGACGAGCCTTCTAAAACACAGATGGGATCGCGCTGCTCAAAACTTCCCATGGTTCCCCGTGGCCAACAAAGGAAATTCCAAACGTGTTAGCATGGTATTCAATGCTTTCCACAGCCTTGCCTTAGTCTACTTTTCCAGAGCCATTTCCAGCTTCTCCTATCAAGCCCAGCGCCCCCTGCAACGCAGGCCCTCCGAAACACACCATTCTCCTGCTGCTCAAAGGTGGAGGGGCTGCTTCCAGAACCCAGGTCCCCCTCCGGCTTGCTTTACTCCCACGTCTTGCAAGAGTACACTCTCCAGTGACTTCCTTAGAGAGACGTATAGCGTTAAGACTTTCCACACCTCATCTGTTTGAAAATGTCTTTTCTTCTGCCTTCAAAATTCACAGTGATTTTTGCTGGATACAGACTTCTAGTCGAAGGTTATTTTCTTCATAATTTGAAGTACTGCTTTATTATCTTCTAACACCTAGTGTTGCTCTTACAAGTCTCCCGTGCCCATTTATTTGTGGGTTGTCGTTCTTTTTTCTTCATTTCACTCTCTCTAGAAACATTTAAGATCTCTCTTTCATTATTAGTGTTCTGAATTTTAATGTTGCATCATATGGGTACTAAGGAAACACTTCTTTCTTAACCTTTGTATCTTTCAACTCTGGGAGATTCTCTTATAATGTTTCTTTAATAATTCCTTCCCACATATTTTTCTTTTTTAGCTCTCCTCTCAGGTGTATATTGAGCTCCTGGATTATTCTAAATGCTGTTTTTTTGGTGGTGGCGGTGATTTTATACTCTTTTTCTTTTCTTTATTCTCTATTTTATCCTCCACCTTTTTAGTTGGCATTTCACAGCATCTTCTTCTTGTTTAATTGATGTAGTATCTTCATGAATGTCTCTGAGGATACAAATTCGTCACTTTCAAGCTCCTTATTTACCTTGAATTATCTCTTGTTTTCTTACAGGATCATTTTTCTATTTCACAATGTTTCCTTTTCATGTACCACAATTCCCTCAAATACCTCGTTGACTATTGACCTCCATTTCAGGGTGAGTAGAAATGGACCCAGAAGTGGCATTAGCTCCCGCACTAACAACAGGTTGTTCAGTTTTGTTAGAGAGAAACAATCCTTCCCCCCATGACCTCAGGGTGGAGAAGTCAGGGGTTTCTCTCAGCCCAAATCTCCCTCTTGCCCACCATCAAATCTAGAGATTTTGAGGCCTGAGCCCTTCCAGGACTCTGCAAGAACAATTGTCCTTGACAGCTGCGTGCACTACGTATATTCTCCACTGCATCTTCCTCCATCCACCTCACTTCATCAGCCCCCAGTCCTCCTCCTCCTTCCTACAGTCCACGTATCACACAGTTGCTTATCCTCTGACGACCTCTCCACATTCTCTTCATTGCTGGTAGTTTGTACCAGTTCTTATTCCTTTGCCGTCATGTCATGAGGGCTCAGAAGGTTAAAAATAATAATAAATGTGTGTTTCAAGAAACCAAAAATAAAAATGACAATTCTAAAAGTTTCCAGAGAGAAGGTGTAGGTCTCCTGAAAAGGAATAAGAATCCTCAATATCAACAATAGATGCTGGCCAAAAGAATAATTTTTCCAGTGTTGAAAGACAGAACCATCAACCTAGAATTTTAATACCGATTAAACTATTTTTAAAACTTGGGGCAAGGTAATGGTATCTCAAGCATATGTAAAAGGTCTTTTAATATTCTCTTGGAAGAAGTACTCTAGTAAGAAGGGAAACAAATGCAGGAAAATACTATGAGACTTACATTAATTAACAATAAACAAGCACAATAAACATCATTTTTTTCCCTAAAAAAGAAACAATAAAATGTTAAGATACAGAGGAGAGAAGTAGAATTGAAAAGACACACAGAGTGTGATATGACATGGGTAAATGGAACCATCCACACCTAGATACACTACTGTGAATTTATAAAGTACCAAAATTGGCAAGGAATAAATTAAAAACTTGCATAGATAAATGGCCATTATAGAAATTAAATTATCAATCACTTTGTGAGGCTAGTAAGTATAACCTTGATTCCAAAACAGGATAGGAACACAAAACAAAATTATAGTATCTATATACATAGATAATTATATGTCTAACATATATAAGAAACTCATGAATCTTCATGAAAAAAGATTGGAAACCCAAAAGAAAAATGAGCAAAACATGTAACAATACACAATTTAGAGAATGGGTACCAAGTACGAGATGAGATAGGTATTTCTAGGAAGGCTTGGAAATCAGAGAATTACAAATTTTAAAACAATGATATACTACTTCATACACATCCAAGATACAAAGATTAGAAATCCAGGTTTTCCCAAGTGACGGTCAGACTCAAGGAAATAGACGTGTTCATGCATTTCTGAAGCAACATTAAACTGGCACAGCCATTCTGGAAAGCAACGAGGCAGTATTTAGTGAAATTAAGTGAGCATGTACCTTATGTCCAGCAATCCCCCCATGCTGGGTATGTGCCCAGAGCAGCTCTTGCAGAGAGCCAAGGGAGCACGTGTATAAGCCTACTTGTCCTATCATTAGAGAATGTCTTGAGTGCATCAGGGATTGGTGGTTGCGGGGGGTGGAGTAGGAATGAGGGAAGGGACAGAAGGGAACTGGGGATAAAGATCAAGGATGAACAAGGAAAAAGAAATAATGAAACAAAACCAGAATGCGATACAAACTAAAGAATGTGTTTAACTCAGTTCTCTGTATCCGAGGCTCCACAAAACAAAACCCATGATGCACCAGCATCTATTTACCACCTGGTTTTACCCTATCCTGGGTCAAGGTGCTTGTGGTAGAAAAACCAATGAGTTGTAGCTACCAGACTGTATCACTTGCTTTGACCGAAGAGGTGAGCTGTGCAGTGGAGGACGTCACCTTCCCTGTCCTTGACCTTCCAACAGTTTCCCTGGCTTCCATTCATTTGGCCTCATGGAAAGAAAGAGAAGGCCTCACCTTCTGTAAACAAACCCCTCCCTGGCCCTCATTGATCTCCAGGCTTAGTGTTTCCCACTCAAATCTCATTTCCTTCAGCAGCACCCTTTAGAGTGGGTTGCTCAATCCCACAGCAATCCTGCCCACTTCACCCAGGGTCACATTAGAGCGATGTCAACACTTGTCCCTGTACTCACCAGGGCGGCCCTGTAGCCATCTGCTGGGTCTCCCACCCTTGTGCAGAGAAGAAGAACTAAGGAAGCAGATGAAGGCAAGATCCGTGCTTTCTGGGGGAAATGATGTCTGTGGCTTCCTTCTGCACCTTCCTAGGTAATAAATTGCGCACCTGGATAAAGAAACCCCACTTCCCACAGATAAGGATTGGAATGGACTTATTGAAACAACTCAGTAATACAGACAAGGCAGTACAAAGGTGAACTTGAAGAGCCAGTGAAGTTACAAGAGGCAGATGGGCACATGGCTGGCCCTTTTTTTCTCCCACATACGCCTGCATCCGACTTCTCTTCGAGGACCAAATCCTCAGTTTTTCCATTTTCCCTAGATTCCTAGTCCATGGATCTTGCCTCACCTCATTCCCCAACTCAGACACACACACTGCACCGTCTTCCCCGTTTCCTTCCACCCACCTGGAGCAGGGAGCCTCAATCTTGGACTTCTCCAGACTTCACCAGACCTCAAAATGGCCTCAAATCCTTTCCAGCTTGCTTGTCCTCAGCTACCAAATAGAGGATCAGTGAGCAGCACTCACAAAGCTTACCCTGTGGGCCAAGCAGCACACTGAGGCCTTACAGAGAAAAACTACAGACATGGAAGTCAGAGGAAGGCCCTGCCCTTACAGAATGTGACTTAGGGTCTGTGGGTCACCTGTTAAGTGAAAGCCATTTTCCTCGGCACTTTTATATACAGTCCTTTATTTATCATCACTGTGACCCCAGAAGTGAAAGCCTCATTTTCTCTGTTTTCCAGACGAGTAATCTGAGTCTTTCTGAGGTTGAGCCTTTTGAGTCACAGCCGGCAAGGGAAGAGTCCAGGACTTCTAACTCCAAGCCCAGGGGTTTTTCCACATCATGGTTGTATTAAAGAGAATCACCCCTACTAGGGAATACACAGCACTGTGCCCTGAAATCGACTCAAAGGATTTTTTTTAAGGTTTTATTTATTTATTTGACACAGAGAGAGCACAAGCAGGGGGAGCGGCAGGCAGAGGGAGAAGCAGGCTTCCTGCTGAGCGGGGAGCCTGATGCGGGATTCGATCCCAGGACTCTGGGACCATGACCCAAGCTGAAGGCAGCCGCTTCACTCACTGAGCCACCCAGGTGCCCCCACTCCAAGTATTTTCAAAACAGCCTGTCAGCAAGAACGAAGGGGTGATCAAATAAACTTTGAGCTCGAGTGCTCTGGTCTCTTCCATGGAAAGCAAGGGTTCGGGCGCCTGGGTGGCTCAGTTGGTTAAGCGACTGCCTTTAGCTCAGGTCATGATCCTGGAGTCCCAGGATCGAGTCCCACATTGGGCTCCCCGCTCAGTGGGGAGTCTGCTTCTCCCTCTGACCCTCTCTCCTCTCATGCTCTCTCTCATTCTCTCTCTCTCAAATAAATAAATAAAATCTTTAAAAAAAAAAAAAAAAAGAAAGCAAGGGTTCCCCAGAGCAAAATTTCTTGGGGGTGGGGGGTGGGGCAGGGGACATTTGAAGTCAAGTGTGAAAGAACAGAGTGCTCTAGATTGGCAGGGAAGAGAAAATAAAGCGGGAATAAGCATCTTCCCTTACGGTTACTTAGACATCCCTCCTGTCCCGGAATGAATTTTCCACTCTGTCTTCCAGAATAAGAGGACTCACCCCGAAAAGTGGCAGGGGGGATTCAGGTTAAATAGCCCCCCAAAAATCTCTCTGGTGACGAGGTGGTTAAATACCAAACTCTTTCACTAAAGGAAGTGGTGAAATGTAGATTCTTTCCTGCAGCTGGAAACACGGCTCTAGAAACCTCGCCTGAAAACAGAGGTCCTGCTGCCCCACGATGACTTCATCATCACGCTCACATTCAGCAGCTTCGGGGCAGCCTGTGGGCCAGTAGTTACTCAACCCCAGACCCTCCCGGGGAGCGACTGCTGCAAAGGCTTCTCTCACCTTTCCTCCCTGGTTCCCATACTCCGACAAGCATGAACCAGAAGGGGCCTGAGTCACCGGGGCACGTGACAGAAAGTGCACACGAGGCCTCGCCGCACTTGGCACAGCCTCGTGAAACCCAAATCAGCGGTGCCCTGCGAGGTGAGGAGCACCAGGCAGGTACAGGGCTGCCGTCGGGAAACATCCCCAAGCTGCCGCCTGGCCGCTCGGGCGTGAGAGAAGACTCCGGCTTGGACATGATTGATTCCAAGGCCCGGTGGCCCGGCTGAAGGACCAGTCCAGGGGCCCACTTAAGGCCTGTGGTCCACATCTGGCGTCTGTGGGAGGCTGCAGGGCCAGGCCTGCCGAGGGGAGGCCTCAGCAGTGCACACTGGTTTCCACAGCAAAGGATGCTCGCAGAGGCTCCCTCCCAGCTCTCTGGCCAATGCTCAGGTATGTGTCAGTCAGTCAGTCAGGTGATTAGTTAGTTAATTGGTCGGTTAATTAGTTCCATAGTTCTACAAATAGCACAAGGGCATAGCCCACCACCTAGAAAATGATGTTTCACAGACTCACTAATGATTTCCCTGCCCCTGAGGGAAATCAGAAAAACAGCCTTGAGCAGGAAGTCCGAGTGAAGAAACTTTTCTCCTCCTGCTGTCATGATTTCCATCTTCCTAAGAACCATAGACTCAGAGACGACTCAAGTTAGTCAGATCTTAGGAATCATCTAGTGCAAGCGCATTGTTTTCCAGGAAAGGAAGCCCAAGCCCAGAGAGATGAAGTGACTTGCCCAGGGTCACACATCCGGTCAGTGCCCTTCACCTGGGAGTGGACCAGCACACATGCAAGTGAAGGAGGAGGAAGCAGGCCATTTCTCTCTTGTGTTTCAGGTAATGGGGTTTGCCTAACATTGACAAGTATAGTTTTAGACGTTTCTGCCTCCTGTCCATGCCCCAACCACCACCGTGGTTGCCAAAGACACACGTAAATTGCCTGCTCTCCTGCTTCTAAGAACTCACTAAGCCTTTTATTTCCATGAGAAGATCTTAAATTTATAGGTGCCGTTCGTTCCCTCCAGCATATATGGGAATGGCTTCCTGGCCCACAGAAGGGGGTGGCTATCCCCGGCAAACTCCGGCTGAGTGATAAATACAGGGTTTTTGCCATCCGGAGTTGTCATCCACCTCTTTTCTTTTCTTTTTTTTCTCCATTCTTGCCTCCCAATTTCCAGAACCAATCTCCTCACCACTAAAGTGGATCAGTCAGGTGTAGACATGTGGGTGGTTGAAAGAGCCAGGGTTTTCAAATCAAAAGGCCTCCATACATGTGAGCTGCATGACCTTACTCAAGACATTCAATGATTGGCATCTTCAGATTGAGGACAATAATGCCACGGCGCCCTGAGAATGAAATGAGATCATATTTTGGGAAAACACTTTTGAAATTTTTGAGAGCAAACGCAAGAGATGTTCATCACTGCCTCCGAGCACAGGAAAGAGCCCCTTCCCACAGTCCTCAGAGGCAGCTCTGCGGAGGCAGGTAGTGTCTGGAGCCAGATGTGAGCACAATCCCGGAATGCAGTGACTGCTTCTGTGTGTCAGCCCCTCTGGGTGTTTTTTTCTTTCTTTCCCACCCATCCCCACCCTCCACCCCCGCCCCCTGATTTGGGTTCTCATGGCTTCTGGAGCATTTTAAAGAGGCTGTCTCACTACTGGCCTGGACAACAGGCCGCTTACTATAGGGTGACATCCCATTTTTTTTTTCTTAGTCTGAGCTTGTGCAAGTGGAGAATACTGAGGATGTAGACACCTATTCCCTACTGCCAATGTCCTTCAAGCACCCAGTTCACCCTCTGACTCCAATATCTTCAGCAGTCTTGACAAAAAATGATAATCTCCTATCTGACTGAGAGTGATATCCTCCACCTCAAGACTTTGCTCCTTCCAGAAAGAGTGTCCCCTTACTCACCACCTCCTTGGTCACATCTTCCCAAACCCTCCTCTCTCCCTCAATCAGCATGGCTGACCCCATTCGGCAGCCCCTTCGATTTCTCCTCTCCACAGACCTCTTCTCGTCTGCTTATAAGCACGTTCAGACTTCTAATAATTTGATGTTCCTTGATGTTTCTTACACTATTTACAATCTTATTTTTGTTTTCTTCCATGGCTACACTTCTTAAATCACTGATCTATACAAGCAGTCCCTTGTTTTCCTAAAATCAGTATTTTGCCTTACCTCATGCTCTATGAAAACTTGACTCCCAAAGGTCACCAGAGTGTTATCTAAAGATCAATGGCTAATTTTCAGTCCTCATTCTTCCTCTGCAGTATGGATGTTCCAGTCGGTGGGATTCGCTCCTCCCATGACTTCGATGGCGGCACACAACCTCACGTCCCCATCTCTCTGCCTGTTCCCACATCCCCTTTGTCGAGTCCTTTTCCTTTTACTGGCTCCTTAATATAGACATTTATCAGGGTCTAGTTCCCAGGACCTCTGCTATTCTGTTTATTCTCTTCTCCTTGTTTATTTTATCCACTCTTTTAGATGAGTGTTTGTTTTATTCTGAAAACATGTCTAAAATCTTAATTTCCTTATACCTGAAATTGCCTATTGGATATTGTCTTGATCAGGGTCTTCATAGTGATTTGATATATCTAAAATTAATTTCATCCTCTTTCTGGCTTCCATGTTTCTACTAATAACACAACTTCTCTCTTAATTAATCACTAGAGTGCTAAACTTAAGAACTATTCCTAATTCCTCTACCTCTCTCCTCCCCATATTTAGTCAATTACCAAGTCAAGTCAGTTTTTTTTCCTAAGAAATTTTGCCATCTCCTTTTCTTTTTATCCATTTTATTCCTACTGACTTCACCTTCCCTAATTCAGAAAATTCATTTCTTTAATTTATTCATTTAACACATATGCATTAAGGGCCTATTGTGTGGGGCTCTGTGCAGGGAACTAGGCAAACAGAAACAGACACAAATTGTCCCCGCTCCAGCAATGGAATTTACAGTCTGGTGAGAGAGAAAGATGTTGCTCAAGAAAACACTAATGAATATATAACTGAAAATTGAAATGAGTATTCTGAAAGAGAAGAACATAATTAAGGATTGAGATATGAAGTATGAGTAGAAGTTGATTAGAAAAATGGATGTGGCATGCTGAGAGAAGGGAGAGTTACTCAGTGATGGAATAATTTATTCAGATCATTTGATCAAAAGGAACATAGCAGGTTCACGAAACTGAAAGAGGCCAGTGAGGCTGGAGCTGAGAGGGCAAGGGGGAAGATGAGGCTGGAGAAGGAGGGGAAGACCACGTCAGCCCTTGTCAATCAGGGTAAGTTAATTGGTTGGACTCCATCTTAAAACTGATGAAGTGCAAATGAAGAGTCTTCATTATTACTCACTTTGACTATAGCAAAGGCCTCCTGCCTAAGAGTCTGGCTTTCCTACTCCAGTCTGTGCTACAAGTCATCACAAGAGTTTTCATAAGATAAAACTCCAACCTATCTAGATTTATTTCCCGAGACCATATCTTTATTTCCCATATCTTTGAATATACCAAAAACCATTGAATTGTATACTTTCAGTGGATGAATTTGATGGTATGTGAATTACATCTCAATAAAGGTATTAAAAAGTCGAGAGGTGTCCATAAATAATAAACAATTAGAAAACTTAATGGAAGAAGTTTCATTCACAAAATCAATGAAATCTGTAAGGTGCCTAGAAAGCTAACAAATATTGTGTAAAATCTTTATTGAGAAAATTGCAATATTAAAATGTTTAAGAGAAAATCTGAATAAATGGAGAAATAAAACATGTCCGTGAATGGAATATTCCATATTGCAAAAACATCAATTCTCCCTAAATAAATCCATAAAAGGAACAGGATTCCATTCAGATATTTATTTGATCCTAATAGTCATATGGAAAAGAAAAGGGCTAAAAATAGCCAAGACACTGCTGAAGTAGACAAAGTGAGAAACAAGGCTTGCCCTACCAGAGATCAAGACTTCCTATAAAGTAGAATTATTGACAGAGTGTATTAGTAAGGGATGGGCAAATAAGCCAATGGAACCAAATTGAGAGCTCAGAGACAGAGCTTCATATAAATTAAAACTTCCGGTATGAGACAAGTGACCTTAAAAAAAAAATCAATGGAGATTTTCTTAAAAGATGGGATATTTAATAAATAATCCTAATACAACAGATTACCTACAAAGTTTTATCTCCCCCACCCCACCAACCATAGAAATAAATTCCAAATGACTTAAATACAAATTGGAAAAGAAAATTTCACAATTTTTAGAAGAAAATTGGGAGAATATCTTCATGATCTCAGGGTAGAGATTTTCTTAAACAAGCCAAAAAGCAGTCACTTTATATGAAAAAATGGATTGATTTGATTAAATAGGTTTTTCTAAATTTCTGCAGTATTACAAATATAAAAACAAAGTGAAAGCGTAAGTCATAGACTAAGAGACTATATTTTCAGTGCATATAATCAACAAAACATTAACGTCCAAAAAATATGAAATGCTTATTTAATTCAATAAGAAAGAATAACCCAATAGAAAATGGCCAAAAGATACAAATAGGAAATATGCAGGAGAAACCCAAATGGCCAATATACTAATGAAATGATGCTCAACCTCACTAGAATCAAGAAAAAGGAAGTTTTTTAAAAAACTAAAGCTTGGGCACCTGGGTGGCTCAGATGGTTAAGCGTCTGTCTTCGGCTCAGGTCATGATCCCAGGGTCCTGGGATCGAGTCCCGCATCGGGCTCTCTGCTCCTTGGGAGCCTGCTTCTTCCTCTGCCTCTCTCTCTCTGTCTCTCATGAATAAATAAATAAAAATCTTAAAAAAAAAAAAAAAACTAAAGCTTGTCAGTATCAAATTTTCTCAAAAATGCAGAAAAACAAGAACTCTTAATGTAAACTGGTACAACCCACTATGGATTAAAATATGGAAATATGTAGTAAGATTAAGGATAAGCATTCTTTGAATGGACAGAAATTCTCCTTCTAGGTATATATACTTTAGAAAAACTATAGCACAAGTGCACAGGAAAGCTTATTTCTAAATTTTTTGCATTAACTGTAATAGCAAAAGAAAAAACTTAAACAGAAGAATGAATAGTTATGATTAAATATCTATAGCAGTTAAAGTGGATTACCATGGATTAATCCAAAAAATTACCTTGGCTCACAAAAAGAAAAGAATAAACCACCTCCTAAAGACATACAGTATGACAGACACCATTTATATGTTTTTAAAACATGAAAAACAATGCTCTGCATAATTTATGGTCACATAAATGTGTAGTGAATACAAAAACATACATAGAAATGACAATCAGAGTAGCCTGGGTGGCACAGTCGGTTAAGCCTCTGACTCTTGGTTTCAGCTCAGGCCATGATCTCTTGGGTTGTGAGATAGAGCCCTGAGCTGGGCTCCATGCTCAGCGGGGAGTCTGCTTAAAGATTTATGAGCTCTCTCTCTTTCTCTCAAATAAATAAATAAATCTTTAAAAAGAAAAAAGAAATGACAATCAGAAGCATTAAAAATCGCTCTTGGGGGTACCTGCATGACTCAGTCGGTTAAGCATCTGCCTTTGGCTTAGGTTATGATCCCAGGGTCCTGGGATAGAGCCCCACATTGGACTCCTTGCTTGGCAGGGAGCCTGCTTCTCCCCCTGCCTTGGCTGCTCCCCGCTGCTGCTCAAATAAATGAATAAAATCTAAAAAAAAAAAAATTGGCTCTTGGGGTGAGGGTGGGGGCTGAGGACAGCTGACGGTGGCAACTAGGGGTGGACTTCCACAGGGGATTCAATTATTTTTGTACTGTCTTGCCAAATATGACAAAATTTATCATTTTAAAACCGGTGGTGAGTATAAAGAATTCTTACAAATATTCTCCATTTCTATATGTTGAAATATTTAATAATAATAAAAAGAAGTAAAAGCTTAGGTTGTTACGAATACACTAAACAAAGGGGTTAATATCTTTAATATAAAAAACCTCTTGCAAATAAATGGAGTCAAAAACATCCACAATAGATAAATGAAAAAAAAAATAACATGAACAGAGAATTTACAGAAAACAAAGTACTGTTAATAAACATCTTAAAAACCATTATCAAATAAATTCAGATAGAGAGTAAATCGATATTATTTTCACATATTAGCTTAACAAAAATATTTTTCTTGAAATTCTCAGTGTTGGCAAAGGTGATCCCATGTACACTCACTCATATGCCACTGGTAAGACTATAAATTACTATCAATAGCCAAAAAAACTATTTGGCAGTTTGCATAAAATTATCCAGATTTTTTTATCTCACAATTACACCTCCCGGTATCTACAAGAAACAAAACCAGGAATGTAATGAAGATTTGTGTTCAGAGATGTTATTTATTGCATTGTTTATAAAAATAGCCCAAAGAAGGAGAAAAAAGCATAAATATCCAAAATAAGGGAATGATTCAATAACTTATAGATTACAGTTTACCCATAAGATAGACTATTACATTGTCATTCACCTCAGATGATGCTTAGCAAGCATTCTCAAAGATACTGGAGAATAACTGTGATGCAGTATTAAGTGACAGGTGCGGCATAGATCTGTATTACAGTGCTGCCCCAGCAACATAAATATATACACAGGGGTCTCATTATCTACGTATTCATGATCCAAGCCTCTATAGTTGGAAGATTTAAAATAATGAGAGGGCATTTAGATAGCTGCACAAATCACTAGCAAATAAGGATCTCGAGAATTCGATCAATAAAAAAAAAAAATCAAAGAGAAAATTAACAAGAATGATGACAAGATGGACCAAGCAAAAGAGAGTAATCTATTAAAGTATTATGAGAGGCGATTCAGGAAATTGATGAACTCTTCAAACATCTTTGCTCAACTGGTCCTCTTTATAATGGTGCTACAAAATAATCAAATGTAGAGTGAAAGATGTAGTATTAAGCTATCTTTCATTTTCTTTGGAAAAACCCATCCCCCATCATTTTATTTATTGACATTTTCTTCCAAGATTTAGTGTATAATTGCAAGTAAAACCTAACCTTTATTTTAAAGGTTTATAATAAAATTATTTGTATAATTTTTATTATATTCTCAAGATAAAAATCACACTCTTTCTAACTGCTTATGAAATTTTGATTCTCATTTTAATTAACTTCAGATGATTCTACATTAACAAAGATTTCATAATTGTTATATATAGAAAATAAAGAATAGAATAGCACCGTCCAATAGAAATATAATGTGACCCAATTGTGTAATTACAGGAAAGTAATTCTAAAGGTATATTGTACTTACAATTATCCAAAGTATAACAATTTCAACATGTAATCAATATAAAATTATTAATGGGATTTTTTTTACTAAATCTTCAAAATCCAGTGTGTATTTGACACAGCACATCCCAATTTGAACTAGCCACATTTCAAGTATTATATAGCTCAGGGATAGAAGAAACTGTACCAAAATGTTTTTCAAAAATGCATATAAAATGGTTGTGCATGAATAGAGGGATTAAGACTTGAGCTACTAGTTTCATAAGGTAAAAGTTTTAAAACTTTGGCACTTAAGTATCCCCTATTTTCAGCTGTTTCCATTTATGAAGGGTAATATTTTTCTTTATCTCTCATTTATGGCTTAAGTATTGAAATAATTTTTTTTCTTGTTTCTCTTTATATCATTTGCTAGTTGCATTTCATCTCCTGCTTTAGCTCTTCTGGTTTTCTCAGGAAATTATTTCAATTTTTGACCATCCTTTTCACTGGTTGCCTGGCGAACTTCCACTTCTGAGATCATTTTAAAGCAACCCTTGACCCTGCCAAGTTAATTTCTTTCTACCCTTGCCTGCTTTCTCATGGATCAACACCATTTTTTCTTATGTTATTAAAACCATATTGTTTTCTTATGAAACAAGCAGTTCTCTTAGACCTCTTTGTCTTTAAAAAAAAAAAAAAAAAATCCTCCGCAGGGGACCCTTTAAGCTGGTGGACTCCAGTTTGTTGATTATTATTCTTTTTTCTCCTACTGGTTTCCTTCCTTCAGTCCTTCAGAGTCATACATTTACAATGTATAAATATATGGTCACTTTCAACCAGGTTGATAAATTTAAATTTTCAAATACTTATTCCCTAAACGTAAGTATCACATCAAGAGTTGCGTTTTCAATCCACTGATTTGATTTCTCCATCACTTGCCATAAAGGGCTATTTGTCCTACATGAGCCTGAGAATTCACTTTATGTCACTTTCATGCTGTTTCTTTTCTTTTTTTTTTTTTTTTAGAAATTTCAGTTGCTTTTTTTTTTTTATGTTTTATTTATTTATTCATGAGAGTCAGAGAGAGAGAGAGAGAGGCAGAGGCAGAGGGAGAAGCAGGCTCCCCGCCTAGCGGAGAGCCCGATGCGGGACTCGATCCCAGGAGCCTGGGATCATGAACCGAGCCGAATGCAGACGCTTAACCATCTGAGCCACCCAGGCGCCCCCATGCTGTTTCTTTTCAAAGAAGGTATACACAGAAATGGCTGGGCTATACTATTGCATTTTGTATCGAAAACTTTGGGTAAGTTGTTCAAAGAAAACTGTGGAGCTTGCTCAAGAGATTTTGTATCATTTTCTAAAGGGCTAATTGCTAAATTTCACTTTTTTGATGTCCTTCAAATCCCTGAATTGGGACTTTAAGAGAGAAGAGAAATGAGATAAGAACTATCATAACATAATAATAAAAAAAAAGAAAGAAAAAGAAAAGAATGCATCAGAAACATAAAAAAAAGATAATTATCAATATACGTATGATATAAATAATTTTGAAATCTTCCCTGGATATTAGGCAGCTGGCACTCATTACTGTAAGAAACTACATAGTCAGAAACTGGCAGAGTTTGTTTAAACAATAGAATTGAACTGAGAGGGGAAAAAATAATAGAGGTGGGGGGGTGTACCCAGGTGGGATACTATGGAATACTAACAGCTTACCAAAGTGATCCAGTTGAATTCACAGATGCTGAAATCCAACTCCCTGAACATCTGCTCAGGAGCCCTCACAGGCCACCCACAGAAAACAAGAAGATTTTTTTTTTCTCCCTCCAGAGGTGGGAGTGAAGGACTGTGCGTAATAGCTTCTTAGTACAGGAAGTAGAAAAATAAAATAAAACCAACACTAGCATTTGGGATGGAATGAATTAATGATAATTTATATTTGATATGCATTGTGGGTAAAAGTGGTGAAATGTACAAATCAAATGAGATTATTTTGGGGAGGCTCGTTATCTGTTTATATTCTGCCCTTCTCTGTATAGGGCTTGAGGAGACTTGAAACACTCTGAAAATGCTAACATTCTATATAAGTGAACGTATAGAAGGAGGTAAGAAAGAAAAAAAGAAAGAGGTGGAGGGAAAGGAAGGGAGGGAGAGAGGGAGGAATTTCAGTTAAGTGTATTTCATGTGTAGAAGAGGTTTCCTGGAGGGGGAAAAAAAAACAAGACAAAATATTGGTTACCATGTGATTAAATTAAAAAAACATTTATTGAGTATTTGCTGGGTGCTAACTTGTGCTAGGTGCTAAGGAGTATCACAAGATGAGCAAGGTCATTAGATCTCTGCATAAGACATAACCGTGTCCTCCCTCCCACCCCCACATGCCCACAGATGATGGTCCAGTTTTTACCCCATCACAAGGCAGGAATCCAAACCAGTGCTAAGCCCCTTCTGAGGCCAGTCTGGAGGAGCCTCTTGAAGGTAAGAATGATTCCAGAATTTATCTAGGGTTTGCAGGCTGACCTTCATCTTGAGTTGTTGTAAGCTCATCAATGAGTGGCCTCTGGCTCTTCCCAGGACTCACTCTGTGCTCTGTCTTCTCGTTAACTTCTAAATGGGCTAGATAGGAGCTCCTGCGAATGATCCAAATCAGAATTGGATGTTTAGGGAGAATGTATAAAGCGTTATTTTTGTCTAGGTGAGCTTCTTATATCAGGTCAGTCTTTTCCCCAAGAAAGTAGGGTTAAGGGAAACCCTACTGTCTGGGGCTGAAGAAAGGAGCCATAGGGTCAGAAGAAAGCCCAGAGAACCCGGGTGTGGGCACCAGTTGCCGGCTGCACACTACTCAACAAATTGCTTAACCTTTCATGTCTTCGTTTTCTCAGCTTTCAAACGATGGCAACATTACCCATGTCCCAGTGTCACATTGAGGACTAGATGAGATAAGAGACCCAAACATTCCTGAAACATCTAACACAAAGGTTAATTAATATTTCTAAAATTATGAGAGAGGTACCTAGACAGGTGAGGGGGTAGATTTCTAAGCAACTAGGGGAGTAAACCGGAGAGACGGCCAAGGAAGGCTCTGGAGCTACAGAAAGAACACTCAGAAAGCTGGAAGGACACACTCAAGCCAATGACGGCAACTACCCAAATAACCAGATTCTGCTCTTAACTTGTGAACCTGGGGTTATATTTTTATAATCCTATTGAGCCCACGTGCTGCCTGTGATAGAAAGACAACCAAAGAGCACCAGAGGACAACCCGAACTCCACTGCTGTCAAGGGTTTTGGAGACAAGGAGTGTTGTGTTCCGGAAGCTGTAACCATGGGAGGGTCAGGGCTGGCCGCTTACAACCATCTGGCTACAGTTCTACCACACCCTCATCTCCATCCTGTCTGAAACCACACCCCTGGGGCCTGCCTGACGCTGGACCAGATTCCATATAAATTGGGAGGCAGAGCGCCCTTTCATAGACAATCCCCCAGGGAGGCTGTGTTTCTTCTTGGGTCCCAGGCCTGGGTTTCTCTTCCCTTTCTCTTTGTTAATTTTGCCATTTACTTCTTTGTATCTTTTAGCCACATAATAAAGCCAATAGGAGACAAATGCTGAATTAACAAGCAGGCCTGCAGAACTGAGCTATCCTAGTGGATGTGAAGTAGCATCTCATTGTGGTTTTGATTTCCATTTTCCTGATGACTAATGGTGTTGAGCATCTTCTCATGTGTTTAGTACCCATTTGTATGTCTTCTTCAGAGAAATGTCTGTTCAAGTACTCTGCTAATTTTTTAATTGGGTTATTTGTTTTTGTAAGAGTGAGTTGTAAGAGGTCTTTATATATTCTAGATATTATAGATCTAGATAGACATCTAGATAAGAGGTCTTATATACTCTAGATCTAGATATCTAGATTCTAAGTACATGATTTACATTTTTTTCCCCATTCTGTGTGTTGTCCTTTTACTTTTTTGGTAGTGCTATTTGAAGCACAAAATATTTTCATTTTGACTAAGTCCCATTTATCTATTGCTTCTTTTGTGGCTCATGCTTTTGGTGTCATAAATAAGATTCTGTTGGGCGCCTGGGTGGCTCAGTTGGTTAAGCGACTGCCTTCAGCTCAGGTCATGATCCTGGAGTCCCGGGATCGAGTCCCGCATCGGGCTCCCTGCTCGGCAGGGAGTCTGCTTCTCCCTCTGACCCTCCCCCTCTCATGCTCTCTCTCTCTCTCTCATTCTCTCTCTCAAATAAATAAATAAAATCTTTTTAAAAATAAATAAATAAATAAATAAGATTCTATTGCCAAATTCAAGATCAAGAAGATTTACTCCTATGTTTTCTTCTAAGAGTTTTATAGCTTTACCTCTTACACTTAAGTCTTTGATCTCTTTGGAGTCAGTTTTTGTACGTGGTGTAAGATAGGGGTCCAATTTCATTCTTTTGCCTGTGGATTTCCAGTTGTCTCAGTACCATTTATCAGAAAGATTATTCTTTCCCCCAATGAAGGGTCTTGGCACCCTTGTCAAAAATCAGTTAACACGTGGATTTATTTCTGGACTTTCAGTTCTATCCCATGGATCTACATGTCTATCTTTATGCCACTACCACACTATCTTCTTAAAGACTGTTGCTTTATAATAATTTTTGAAGTCAAGAAGTATGAGTCCTCCAACTTTGTTCTTTTTTTTTCAGGACTGTTTATTTATTCTGGTTGTAAGAATTTTAGAATCAGCTTGTCTAAGAAGCAAGCTGGAATTCTGATGAGAATTACGTTGAATCTGTAGATAAATCTGGGGAATATTGTCATCTTAACAATATTAGGCTTTCTGATCCTTGGGGCACCGGTGTGGCTCAGTTGGTTAAGCTCTGCCTTCGGCTCAGGTCATGATCCCTGGGGTCCTGGGACTGAGCCCTTTGTAGGGCTCCCTGCCCTGTAGGGAGTGTGCTTAACCCTCTCCCTCTGCCCCTCCCCGCCCCACACCCATGGCCTCTCTCTCTCTCTCTCAAATTAGTAAAAAAAAACTTTTAAAAAAAAGTTTTCTGATCCATGAACATAGAATGATTTCTATTTATTTAGAGCTTATTTAATGTATTTCAACCATGTTTTGTAGTTTTCAGAGTATAAATTTTTCACTTCTTTTGTTGAATTTATTCCTAAGTATTTCATTCTTTTTGATGCTATTACAAATAGAATTGATTTCTTAATCTCATTTTCAGAGTATTCATTGCAAGTATATTCTGCAACTAACTGAAATTAATTATTAGTTGTAATCGTTTTTGTGAATTCCTTAGGATTATTTATATATAAGATCATGTCATCTAAAAATACTTTTATTTCTCCCTTTCCATTCTGGATGATTTTTTATTTCTTTTTGTTGCCAAACTGCCCTGGCTAGATCTTCTACTATAATATTGAATAAAAGTGGTGAGAGCAACATCCTTGTCTTGTTGCTAATGTTTAGGGGCAAGTATCTAGTCTTTGAACATTAAGGATGATGTTAGCTTTAAGTTTTTCATAGATGGTCTTTACCAAGTTGAGTAAGTTCCCTTCTATTCCTAATTTTTTAGTGCTCTTATCATGAAACTGTGTTAGATTTGCTGAATGCTTTTTCTAAATCTATAAAATGCTCTTGTGGTTTTAGTTTGTATTACATTAATTACACAGATTGACCTACCAAAACCTTGAGCTCATAAGAGATCCTGAACACAAACCAACCAACTAATCTGCTCCTGAATTCCTGAGCCACAGAAGCTATGTGAGATAATAAATGCTTATTCTTTTTTAAGCTACAAAATTTTAGGATAATTTGTTATGTAGGAATAGATAATAGAGTATTTTTATCACTGTTTTATAAATAAAGAAACTGAGGATTGAAGTATTTACCTGTTTTGTAACCCCGCCCTGGGTTAAAGACTTGGAAATGGAAGTGATTTCAACCAGGTCTTCTGCCTCAAATAGGTTTTCCTCCATAAATTTCTAGTGTATTTGATGATTCAGTCCAAGTTTACTGCAAATTGTCTTTGGTTGTCAAACCCATCTCATACGGTTGGGCAAGTAGTTCATGCATAGGGGCAACTGGCTGAAGGGGCAGATGAGGACTGATATTTAGCCTGAGCTTTTTCTACCAAGTTGTGTGCCATGGCTCAGGGCTGCATCTGCCCAGAGGAAATGGCCCCTTTTCAGATGTGCCCAGAGGCACAGTCTGATTGCCAAGCCATATGCCCAGAGGGTTGAGAGCCCCATAGAAGTACTTTTCTAATTTGTGCAGAGACACTGTAGGCAAAATTAGGTTCTTCCATCCAATAAAATTATATAACTGGAAAAAGTTTCATATTTCCCTGTTTACTAGTTTTACATGACAATTAGGCAATGTTGGTCGACGGGACTAGTCCCAGACAAATTTTTAAGTCTGTAACGAGATTTGTTCTTACTACCCTCTCTTTCCTCCCACCCTCCAATACGTCTTCCCTAGAACCTTGCTTTTAGAAAGAAGAGCAAGAAAAAGACCTCATAGTATTTGAGTGTCTCCTACATGTCAGTACATGACTGGTCACCTTTCATACTCACTATCATTTAAGGTTGAAAATTTTGAGACGAAGATGTTATTATCCCCATTTTACAGATAAGGAACCCCACTGAGAGAGGTCAAATAATTTATCCGAGTCCCACAGATGGTAAATGGTGAAACTGAAGTTAAAACTCAGGCTCATCTGACTCCAGAACCTATGTTCCAGCCACCACACTTTTCTAACAAATCTAAAGGGGCTATCCTGCCAGGAACATCAGCATTCTCAGAGAGTACAAATAACATTCTGAACAAATCACATTCAAGACCCTAAGACATGAGATTATTGTAAGCATTAGGAAGTACCAACACCCTCCAACATACGATATAAGCCACCACCTTGGCTTAAAGGGAGCCCTACTGAGCCATCTCCACAGCATAATCAGACAATCCACTGAAGTCCACGCCCTGGATCTCAGGGGCTGGTGTACTCTTTAACCCTGAGGCTGGAGAGATCTACTGATACGGGAAGGCAGATGTTCATTCATTCCTTCAACCAATATTTATTGAATGTTTACTTTGTACCACAGTTACAACAGTAACCAAAGTGGATATGTTCCCTGACCTCATGGAGCTTAGAAGATAATGGGACTTCTTCCCCTTTATCTGCCCCTTTGCGTTTTCACACACACACACACACACACACACACACACACACACACAGCTGAGTAGGAAAGAAACTATACACTTAGCTCTCATCATAACCCCAACAGTGGAAGGCTCAATTGACTAGGGCAGAGATAGTGGTTTGGGGAAGAATGAAGGGGGGGAAATCAGAGGGGTAGACGAACCATGAGAGACGATGGACTCTGAAAAACAAATTGAGGGTTCTAGAGGGGAGGGGGGTGGGAAGTTGGGTTAGCCTGGTGATGGGTATTAAAGAGGGCACGTTCTGCATGGAGCACTGGGTGTTATGCACAAACAATGAATCATGGAACACTACCTCAAAAACTAATGATGTAACGTATAGTGATTAACATAACAATAAAAAAATTTTTTTAAAAATAAGCAATAGCTAAGAAAGCTGAGGTGATGTTTCCAAGAAATCTTCTTCTTCTCTTCTCAAGGGAAACACAAGAGCACCCACACAGATGTCTCTAAGCAGCCATTCATGGGACCAGAGGAAGAGGCGCAGACTACACTCCCCCTGACCTGAGGGTAAGGAGAGCTGCATGGCCGGGAAGGAACACTGAGGAGAAATGACCTTTAGGAAAAGTTGGCTTTAGAGTCCGGAACGTCAGCTTATTAGTGCCACGATTCAACCAGAGACTCTCAGAAGGTGGCAGGGTCTGGGTTCATTTCAGAACAACATGTAGAAAGAATTAACTGGCCACCCAAAACCTTATCTGAACCTAAAATGTCTGCAGAATTGGGCAACAGCATTCAAAGAAACAGGCTTTTCCTTGCAGGCTTTTAGTGCCAAGACTCCTTCTGGACCAGTTGTAACTGAGTGAATATAGAAGCCAAGAAAACTAAATGGAATTTTTGGAGCTTGATCCAGGGTGTGCTGCAAGCTGAGGACAGAGATATTTGGGTTTATGAAAGTGGGGTGTAGGCTTGCTTGATTTGGGGTCCTTCCCATCCTCCAATACCCTGGCCAATGTCATAGAGCCAGGCTGGCTTCCAGGCTTCCTGCAAAGACCAAAGTTCAAGCTGATCAGTCCAAAAACTTCTCCATTTACAATATATTATATGGAGAGTATTTGCTGACAACACCCTTGTAAGACGGGATAGGTTCAAACATTCCATATACCCGAAAAACTGGTTAGAAAAATGGAATTTGACACCATGTCAAAGAAAAAGATGCATGGGTACTGATAAGATAGCAGTGTGGGCCGTCTCAAGGGCCCCAGCACAAGGCAAAGAAAAGGCCAGTGTGCAGGGATCCAGGCCCTGCCTCTCCCGTCAGCCACAGCAGCTCAGCTTTCCCTCTTCATAAACTGGGGCTCTGGAAAAGATTTAATTTAGGGGAATAAGGTCCAAGTAGAGGAGACAGACAGATAGATGGGTAAAATATATAAAACACGGAAACCCCAGTGGTGTAGAATGAATGCTGTATTCGGAGTTAGGAGACTGCCCTAGCCCAGACCACCGCTGGGTCCCTCGATGGTCTTAGGCAAGATCATAGCTTGTAAGTCTTGGGGTTGTTTCAACTGATCAATGCAGTGTGGACTTTTGGTCCATGGTCTAGGGACCATCAGCCCCAACAAAAATTGACTCTCTGATTGCAAGGAAGCTCTAGACAAAGCTTCCAGCTGCCTTAATGACCAGAGCTTGAACCCTACCTTGGTCTCCTCCTCTTGAGAAGATGGAGTTTCCCATGGAGATAAACCTGAGAACTGTTAAGTCATCTCTATTCTTAGAAGACCCTTGTAACTGAGCACAGAACACAATTTAGAGATGAATGAGCACTCTATCCTGTGCCCTGGGCCATAGTAATAACCCAGCACTCATAGTAATAAAAGCATGCTGTTATTGAGGACTCCCAGGGGTCAGACATGGGGCCCAGCATTTTATAGATATTAACTCCTTTAATCCCCACAACTTAGAACTATTATTGTCCCTGGGGCGCCTGGGGGGCTCAGTCCGTTAAGCATCCAACTCTTGATTTTGGCTTAGGTCATGGTCTTGGGGTGGTGGGATCAAGCCCCATGTCCAGCTCCACACTCTGCGGGGAGTCTGCTTGAGGTTCTTTCCCTCTCCCTCTGCCTCTTCCCCCTGTGCACGCTCTCTTTCTCTCTCACTCTAAATTAAATAAAACTTTTAAAAAAAACTATTATCATTCCCATTTTACAGATGAGGAAACTAAGTCTCAACAAGGGTAAGTGATTTCTCCCACACCACATTGCTGCTCAAATGGCAGAAGCAGACGTCAATGCCAGGCAGTCTATAGTATCACGCTCCTGACCACTATGCTGTTCGAAATGGAGACCAAGATGGAGGCCCCGATGACATTTGAAGACTCATCAGGGGAGGAAGGAGGAGTTGTAAAAGCAATGAAATACATTGTCTAAGGGGCGCCTGGGTGGCTCAGTTGGTTAAGCGATTGCCTTCGGCTCAGGTCATGATCCTGGAGTCCCTGGATCGAGTCCCGCATCGGGCTCCCTGCTCGGCAGGGAGTCTGCTTCTCCCTCTCCCACTCCCCCTGCTTGTGTTCCCTCTCTCACTGTGTCTTTCTCTGTCAAATAAATAAATAAATAAATAAAATCTTAAAAAAAAAAAAAAAAAAAGAAATACATTGTCTAGCAGATACGTAGGTACTCAGTAAAATTCAGGGGGATGCCTCAGAGATACTTCAGAATAGGCTGGTCAACAAAACAGTGGCTCTAAGGGACAGGGGAGAGAAAGACAGACTGAAAAGTCCTTCTCAAAAAAAAAAAAAGATGAAATCAGGTCAGTGACCATTGGCAGAATGAGGAAAAGATAAACAGGGAGGTCCCTACAGACAGAGTGAGGGAGGCATGTTGGTGAGGGGAAACTGCCAGAAATTCATGCCAAGTGTCCAAGAGCCAGTCTCCATTGCTTAATGGTTCTGGGACTGTTTGAATGGATCTTGTACACCACTGCATTCCTGGTTTAGGTCTGAAAAAGGGTCAGCCAGGGTCAAGTGAGCTGAGAGGGCTCTGCTTCCACCCACTGATGTAGATTTCCTCTGTATTTGTGCTGATTTCTTCAGGAAGGGGTGAAAAGGAAGCAACATGAGCCATCATTTAATACAGGCCCCCCATAACATTGAACTAGATCTCCCAACTATTCCCCTTTCCCATTGCCCCACAGCCTTTACCTTCTAGCCCAGGATTTCCAGAATCCCAGTCTTTCCCTCTGCTCCCCAGTCTACACTTGAGCTTAAAAATTCCACACAGCTTACTCTTTTGGAAAAAACTTTCACATCACCATTCTTTCTGCCCCAAGCAACAGGGAAGCGTCACTGTCCCTCAGAAAGGGTCTGGAAAGGCTAGTCTTGCAGGACAGAGAGAAAGGGGCAGGTGTGATAGAGAGCCACCCCAGGATTGAAAGCAACCAGGAGCAGAGGACAGGCACAATTCCTGCCACACGTGAAGGACTCAAGTAACATTTGTTGGAAGGAAGGGAGGGAGGCGAGGAAAGAGGGAGAAAAGATGGAAAGGATACTTTGGTTGATAGTTATGGCTGATTTGAAGATTTGGAGACCTCCAGACCCTACTCATGGCCTGCCAGCAGCCAGAGAATTTTTATTTTATAAAATGAATCAAATAACACACTTCTATTAATTACCTTGATGGCCGCTTTGTGCATAAATTATGTTCATATCAGTCTGTCTCCCGTACTAAAGTATAAACTGCTAAAGACTAATGTGCTAAAACATATTCTATTTCTATTTGCTTCTCCTTTCTCCACCTGCCCTTGGGAGGCTGAGCTCTACCCAGGCTCCCTTGCATCTCTGACTTCCAGTGGGTTCTCCAATGGGAGGTACAGACGGAAAACTTGAAGGTGGGAAGAGAAAATGGTCCGGGAATTTATTGCTACCTGCTAGGCCATGTTTGGGCCGTGGCTGCATTCTTCTACCAAACACCACAACTCCTGTTAAACAGCCCTTCTCCAAAAGCCACAGCCCTCTCGAGGGCTGATGGCCAGCCACTCTTTGCCATCACACCTTCAGACTGAGAGCTGATATGGGTTTTCCACCATGTTCATGTTCATCCTGCACATTGCGCCATCCCTTCCTGCTTCTCTAAACCATACCCCACAGCTGTGTAAATTGTCCTTTCACTAAACCTCCATTCACATTTTTTTCCCAAAGATTTTAATTATTTATTTGTCAGAGAGAGAGCGCGCGAGACAGAGCACAAGCAGGGGGGAGCGGCAGGCAGAACAGGCGGAACAGGCAGAGGGAGAAGCAGACTCCCTGCTGAGCAGAGAGCCTGATGTGGGACTCAATCCCAGGACCCTGGGATCATGACCTGAGCTGAAGGCAGACGTTTAACCACCCGGGCGTCCCACATTTTGATTCATTATGGATCAGTCACTTAGTATGGAGCTGATGCTATGCTAGTCACACACCACCTTGGTGCTGGAAGTGAGCCCTATTTCACCTTTCCCTCCATCCTGCTAGTGCCCTGGAACCCGAACCCCTGCCCTACGGGGGCAATTCCTGCCTAATTCTTTCCCCTTTATTAAAACGCTATTGAAGGTGATTAATATATTTCTGGATTTAGGCTTAGAAATCTCTCTCACAATATAAATATGACTTCTGGGAGGAGCACATTCTTATCTTGGTCATTATGGAAGTGAATAAGCTTATCGGACTTACTGGGGAAAGTGGATAAATGTAACATATTTTGAGACTCTGATTTATTGGCCATTATTTAAGTGTTATCACTGATATGACTCCCTAAAGAAATAGTACAGCAGATGTTGCTTGCAATAGGGACAAAGGAAGGGAAAGATTGGTCATGGCATGCTAAGGAAGATGCTGAGGGTGGGTGACTAGAGGGGTGTGAGGACATGGAGAACAAGGGAAAGGGATTGTATCCAAAGATACAGAAGGACCCTGAAAAGAAACTGGGTTCATTCACATATCTGTACAGGGCTGGGCTGGCCCCACCTATTTCCTTCCTCCTTCTCTCCACCCATTACTGCTCTACTTGAACAGCTACCTCCTCCTCCTCTTTCCCTCCTGTGTCCTTGGGCTCCACTCATATATTGCCTAGGTTACAGAGGAAATTCATGTTCATGATTGCCAAAAAGATCCCACGTACCTCTTGTGTACCATTTAAACAGCTGAGGGTTTGAGGAAAGGTAGGGAATCTGAGAAAGCATTTCCAAAAGGGCCCTGATATTTGTGCTTGCCAACAATGTGTGAATGTTACGTGGATAAAACATCAATAGGCGGGATTCATCCATCCAGTAGGCCAAGAACATCCATTCATCCATGTTGGTGTTCTCAAGATACTTGGGGAGCTAGTCTGTTGGCAAGCAGGGAGACCTCTCCCTTCTTCAGCATTTAAATAATGCCAGTGTAAATGAAGCGGGGGAAATCGGAGGGGTAGACGAACCATGAGAGACGATGGACTCTGAAAAACAAACAGGGTTCTAGAGGGGAGGGGGGTGGGAGGATGGGTTAGCCTGGTGGTGGGTATTGAGGAGGGCACATTCTGCATGGAGCACTGGGTGTTATGCACAAACAATGAATCATGGAACACTACATCTAAAACTAATGATGTAATGTATGGGGATTAACATAAGAATAAAAAAATATTTAATTAGAAAAAATAAAAATAAAAAATAATAAAAAATAAAAAAATAATAAAAATAAAAATAAATAATGCCAGTGTAATCACACCACACAGGGATGGGCGTTAATGACCCTCTGGATGGGCTCCTACAGCTTCATGATTCTCTAAGACACAGGCCTCCTGGTTATCAAGGAGAGGAGAGGCTCAAGGGCCTGTCAACTCTCTGATCACATGTATAGCTCCGGGCTCTTGCTCATGGGATTTGTGGCAGAGGCTTCTACTGCCTACATTTTTACCTTGTCAACTAGAGAAATGACAACATTTCCCAGCCTCCAGTAAGTTCTGGCCAATGTGTTCTTAGCAGAGGCAATGTATGGCAGCTTCCAAGAAATCTCTTTATAAGAGTTGTCAGGTGCTACTTTCCCCCTTCTTAATTGTCCCTCCTTTCCTTCTGCTGTTTAGAGTGTGGATGTGATGGCTTGAGCTTGCATAACCACCCAAGACCATGAGATGGGAGCCACATGCAGAGGATAACAGATGATCAAGACCGAAGTCTGAGTCCTTGACTGGGCATGACTGTAGCAATCTTAGACTGCTTACCTCTAGACTTCTTATATATGAAAGGGAAATAAATTTATATTTTGTTTAAAACACTGTAATTTTGGTTTCTTTGTTATATGTCACCTCATCTGATTTTAATTGATAAAGCATGTCTCTGGGCTTTAGGTATAACACCAAAGCTATCTTGAATAAATTCCAGTCCAGAAATTCCATTGTCATTCCCTTAATTTCTCCCGAGGTGTCTAACTATGGAACTCACTTTCCCTTTCTTTTCTAGGGAAATAAAGAGGACAATATTCCTATGGTCCCTGAAGATGTCCATCTCATGGTCTAAATGACAAAGCAGAAAGTGGAATAGCATCTAGGTTCCCATCCAGACCAATTTCTGTTTCCTGGGGTTTCCCAAGAGCAGCTATCCCGGGCTAATCTATGAAATAGACACATGACACCCACCCACATTTAGGGCCACAATCGGGATCCATAATGATTCCATGTCTCCTGATGACTTGGTGATCCTTAGACAAAAAGAGGCTTAGAAAATAGAAAAGCATCCTTGTCCTCAGCTAGAAAACAATACTCCATGAGTCAGATCTGGCAACAGGACTGAGGTGCAGAATGGTGCATTAGGCCATTTCAGGAAGTAGTTAAGAGTAGGGGGAAGTGGCCAGAGAGGGTGGAGAACGGTGGGCTGCCATGGAGTGGACACAACGTTCCCAATCACTCTTTCCTCCAGCTGTGCCAGCCACGTGGTGTGTTTTGGTCCCTTCGTGATCTCGCCCTGATGAAGCTCTTTTCTCATCACTCTTCACCTTCTCCACTACCATCATGCCTGCCCCAAACATAAACTCTAGATCATTCCCTGAAGAAACTATGCTCTCCCATAGCTACCGGCCTCTGTTTATGCTATTTGTGTGTTTAGAAAGCTCTTAACCCTCTACCAGTTGGAATGACACCTCCTCAGTAAAGCCTTCTTAGATTTCCTCAGGCCAAGTTAGAACATTTTTCCCTGTGTTTTCAGAGCACTTTATACAGTCATTATGAACTTCCATTTTAGGGATAACCAAAGGGCTGTATTATATGCACATTTAACTTGCATGGATTTAACTGCACATGCTCAGTAAACAGAAAAAGAAAAGAAGGAGAAAACAAAGAGAAAGAGGAAGACATATTTTTATTCTGGACACCCTACAAAATATAGCTTCATAAAATTAAAAAAAAATTTTAAAGGAAGCTCTCGTTAAAATGCAAAGAAAAAATAAGGAAGTTTCTGACGCTTGATTTTAGGGATTTTTGAGGGGCTGATTTTCTTGACTATTTGTCATTTCACTTTATATGCTGACTTTGGACTAAATCTCTGAATGGAATGTGACTCTTCCAATAACATCACATGGTGACTTCTCTCACTGTCCCAGACAGAAAGACAGCAACTTGTCTCATTCCTTTTGGGGTTTTCTTGGGCCTACCACAGTGTTTAGTAGACAGCTAGTGCTCAATAAACACTGGTTGAAAGAAAAGTTGAATGGTTCCAGCATTTCCCATTGGCTACAACCTAATTAGAATGAGGGAAACTGTCTCACCCCACTCACCTCTACAGCACCCTTTTCAAACTGTCATGTGATTCCCTCTTTGAAGAGACCTACACGTGAGCTATTCACTTTGCAAATCAGCAACTTCCATTTTAGGGATAACCAAAGGGCTGTATTATATGCACATTTTCACCTGAATTAAAGTGGCAGTGGGGGGAAAGGAAGTAGATATTGAGGCCTATGATGACAGGAACAATGACAGATGTGAACAGGTGAGTGAGAGGGAGTCATCTAGGGGACATCTGTTTCTGGCTTAAGTGACAGGTGGATGGTGGTGCCATCGCTGACGAGCAATCTGATAGAGGAGTTCACGTTCCATCCAGAGCATCCCACCATTGGGAGGAGAAGGGGAGAAGTCAGAGCCTCCCTAACCCTTCCCAATCTTATTCTCTGTCATGGTCAAGTGCATGAAGCCATTCTACTGATGTCTGCAATCCAGCTTTCCTGGGAGATTCCTATAGGACCTGAAAGAGTCCAGAAGGCAGAGTGGTCACCTCAAAGAAGATAAGGTGGATATTGTAACAGTGGAAGAAAGACCCACTTAGAGACAGAAGACCTTGTCTAGAGCCTGGCTGACCAAGGGCCACACAACTCCTCTGAAGCCTTACCTCTGTTTATTCTGAGAGAGCCTTTGCCTAGTTACAAGAAATCATGGGGCCAGGGGTGGCTCTGTACAGTCTTTAGCCAAGCCTAATAAATTTGTAGACTATGCATCCAATACCAGGTAGTAGCTAGATACCTTTGAGTCCAAGCTTTAAAGAAGCCAGCCTCTGTCAACCCAGTAGGGGAGGTTGATTCCTAGAAAAAAAAAAAAAAAACTGCAGTCCACTGTATGGATTGCGACAGTAGAAGGCAAAGACTCAAGGTCAAAGAACCCGAATGGAGCAAGAAATATAGACAAGAAGGGTGGTTGGGTAACTTTTCATGCAGAGAAAAAGTTGGTGCTTTTTGATGGCAACTCAGAAGAGAAAATCAAGAGGTCAGGGGAGCAATTTAGGAAGGTAGAGGTGAGCTCAGGTGGAAACTAGATAGAAAGGTATAAGAATAAGAATCAATAAAGAGTACAGCATGGAAACTTACTTCTGGAGATAAGGGTCTTTTTGGTGGCAAATGCAGAAAGTCTTTAAGAACTAGGGCCCAGAAGAGTAAGAGGTAGAAGATCTAAATAGCATAGAACTCCAGAGAAAGGATATGGACATCTAAATGGGAAACAAGATGACCCAAAAAATCTGGCCCTGACCATTTTGTGACTACAATGGGAAAAGGAGCATCTGCCTCAGGATATATTAATAGAAGCACTGTTGGTGGGAGAAAGTGGAAGCGGGGGTGACTGGCCAAAAACTAGGTTAACCAGAACAGAAAACTAGAAGTGAGAGAGAAGCAAGAAGGTAGGTAGTAGCATGGAAGAAGATTGAGAAGGAGATGGGGCAAAGGGAGGGTGGGCTTTTACTAAATGAAGTAGTTATAAGGTTGGCAATGAGGATAAAGCCATTGGTGAGTTTGGGAGAAAATGCAATGTGGTCAAGGGGTAGACGCTTACTCTTACAAAATCGTTATCCACGGAGAGCAACTAAAACCTTCCCCATGACATTAGTATTAGTGGTCTCACTGACAACAGATGGATGGGCCTTGGGATCCTACCTGACATGGCCCTTCATAGGCTGTCCAATCCAGTGGTACTCAAGACAAGAAACCTGCACTGGAACATAATCATGAACAGCTTCCTTCATCTAGAACAAAGGTTGGCAAATTACAGGCCCTCCCCCACCCCCAAGCCACATCTACCCCACTGGGCATTTCCTACCTGTACCAGTATTTGTCAAAAGACAGAAAGAGAGGGAGGGAGGGAGGGAGGGAGGGAGGGAGGGAGGAAGGAAGGAAAAGGGGGAAGAGAAAAGTTGTGCTGGAACACAGCCACACCCATTCGTGCGGTCTCCGGCTGTTTGGGCACCACTCACCAGCAACATTGAGTAATGGTGACCGAGACTGCCCTGCAAAGCCTCACATATGTACTTTCTGGCCCTTTCCAAAAAAAGCTTGTCAACCTTTGTTCTAGAGGTCATCTTCTGAAACGTTAACAAACCTAACAGCCTGCTTAGTGGCACCATTGCTTTAAACTCTGGTGCCAACCCCTTCACTAATGATGGGCTGGTAGTCGTCTGTGGACCGGCTTCTGCGGACCCTCCGAGGAGCGCCGTCCCCAGAGCAGTGGGGCAGGATAGCTACTGCTCACCTGCGAGCTCAGGGTTCAGGCTCTGAGCAGGCAGAGCCGCCGTTCTACCTCCTGAATGCAGTCACCCAACAGAGACCTAGAACACACTGACATCCCAGACGCCATATTGAAAAGATAAGGCTGTTCAGAAACCTCAGAACAGAGGCCCTGCCTGGAGGTTATTTTGATGAGCGAAGCACTTATGTGTATTTATGCTTGTTTGTCTTCCTTATAATTAGACTGCTAACACCTCAGGGTAAAACTTGCCTAACCATAAACTTCTGAGTGTACACTTCACTACTAAGGGTAAACCACCAAACTCTTTACTAAGACAACACCAAATATTTATTTTTACTCTCCGGAAACTTTTGTGAAGTAATGGGCAATAAGAATGTGGGGATAGGGCGCCTGGGTGGCTCAGTTGGTTAAGCGACTGCCTTCAGCTCAGGTCATGATCCCAGGGTCCTGGGATCGAGTCCCGCATCGGGCTCCCTGCTCTGAGGGGAGCCTGCTTCTCCCTCTCCCACTCCCCCTGCTTGTGTTCCCTCTCTCGCTGTGTCTCTCTCTGTCACGTAAATAAATAAAATCTTTAAAAAAAAAAAAAGAATGTGGGGAAAATTTGCCCAGTTTCTGCCAATTTTAACACCTGATTAATTTCCTTGGATCTGACTGTATGAGAAATTCTAGGCAAGGTAGGGAACGGTTTCCTTTGTTTCCTGGTGTGTGTGTGTGTGTGTTTTAAACCAGGGATGGCTTCAGAAACAGAGTTTATTATAATGGTAAGAGGGTAGCAAAAAAGTTTCCTAAGTTCATTCATTCATTTAACATTGCAGGAGCTTCACACCAGGAGCTGTTCTAGGTACTAAGGGTACAAGGATGAGAAATATACATGGAAAAAGTGGAAGTCAAAGTAAATTGCGTGAGGAGAAGCCTTGTCCATGGATTGATGCTGGCTCTGGTTCTGAATCGGAGCTGTTTAATTCAGTCGTCCTTGGCCTGCTGGGCCCACACAGTCCTCTGACACAGAAATGACCCTGCCTGAACGTGCTCACATTCTGACCCGGTCCCTCTGCTGGGTCAGACTCATCTCACTGCCCTCACACCCCTGGTACACTTGACTCACTCCCTCAACCAGGCTATAGGTGACTGTGGATGCCCAGAGGAGCTCTCTCACAGCCACGCCTCCTCCAGGCTTTCCAGAAAGGCCCTCAAGGATTTCTGCAACCAGCCCTTCCAGTTGGGCAGAAATTTCCTGCCTTGGCAGTCAAGAGGACTTGGCAATCAAGAGGCATTTTGTTTTGTTTTATTTTAAATGCACAGTACATCCCCAAGCAGCCCCACCCTCTGTTCCAGTTCCATTAAATCTATTCCCTTTAGACCTTTATTTTTCTCCATTAGACAGAGGGACTGGGTGAGAGGTAGGGAGAGAAGCTGGCAAAATGAGAGTCCTCTATAAACGTGAAAATAGAAGGTCCCTTGCACCCTGTTTTGCCTCTTTACTTTCTCTTCCCTCAAATCTGTCACCTCCACTCATCAAACACCCAGGCTTGTGCCCAGTCTCCTCACCCCAAGGAGCAGTAGGCTGCCTTAATTGAGCTGAAATTTATAATATCACAGGAACTGGCAATAATTAAAGGGTAAAGCAGACATCTGTGTCTTCAGAAAATAACACATATGCATTCTGCTCTTAATATAAAACTAATAATAAAGTCATGCTAATATAATTAATGCCTCATTTATTAGGTCCAGTGGGGGATGAACTGTTCTACATAATTGATTCTCCCAGATTCCTGGAGCCTAAAATTTGGGGAATCAAATCGTTGAAACATTTTTTTCATCGTTACGGAAATCTTTCTAAATATATTGTGTTATTCTCTAGTTTCCTAAATAAAACTCACCCAACATATTGTATTACCCTCTACAAGGACAGAACCAGCTCTGACATTATGTACCCAGTACCTGGTGGAGTGCTCAGGCTCCCAATACATATTTGTAGAACAAAGAAATAGCCTCCAATATTGGGCTCCGATATCCAAAATAAAAGAACTCCTGGGCTTTGGAATTACAGAGAACTCCTTGGCCTCAGCTCAGATTGTTCCTTGCATTCTTATTTGTGCTTTTATAATTCCTCTGTCTCATCCTTCACCATCAAGTTGCCAACTTCTTGCTCCTGTTTCTAAAATTTCCTCCCTGCCCCATTAATGCACTGACTATAATCTACTGTAGATCAAAATTAAGGTTATTAGGTAATGCCTGAAATAAAAGTAAATAAAAGAGGCTGAGTAGCTCTATGAATTTTTGATGCCCATACTGGCCACCCAAAGGCTTTTTTGGTTTCCTTCTGCTCTCTCAGCTGGGTTTCAGATGGCCGCTCCTGCTAAATGAGTAACTCCCAGATAAGTCAAGCATTACCGGGAGAGCTACAATAGAAACTCATAATAAATGAGTCTTACTTGGGTTAGAACCTCTCACCATATGTCATCCGGGAAAAGATTGCCACTAATCATAGGATCCCACATCTGAATTAACTGGTTCCTCCACACTTACGAGGCAAAGCCAACAGAGCTCACATTCCAGAAAAGGGTGGGGATGGGAAGCCCCTGATAGGCTATAATATTTCTCAAGATTCACGAGTAAACCTCCCAGGATATGTCAAATAGATCTCCCATTTGCTGGTCCTTTGGGTCTAACAGGCTTTCCCTCTCCAGGTCCCAAAGGCTCTAAATTGATTACATAAGCAATCCAGGATTGAGAGTTTCCCAGAGTTTCCTTGGAGTGGAAAGAATCTCTATTTTGTGCTAAACAGCTCTCTGAAAACGCAAAGCAAATGGGTGAAAATCCCGATTTCAAGTTTACCAAGAAAATCATTTAGCCTTCAATAATAGATTCTGTCACTCACAAAGAGTGCAGTGAAGACAGCAATGAACTGGTTCAAAATAGTTAGGAGGAAGTGAGGAAATGAGATTAGCATCGGACCATTGGATCCCACCCTTGGTGTGCCTCTCATACCATCTCGGCTTCAAAGCAAACTGGTTAAAACGAAGTTTTCTTCTCCCTCCAAAGGTGGGTCTAGGGTTAGAGAGTTCTTTGTTCGTTGGAGTAAGTAAGGGAACCAGGAGGCAGAACACAAGCCTCACCCCTGAGTCAGCAGCTGCCACACCAGGTACTTGGGGCAGGCTGTCTGAACCCTTTTGGATTCTAATTCTCGCTCTGTAAAAGGAGTAATGATTGTACCCCTCTGCTCCCAGCATGCTGTGAGACTTGGTTAATTGGTGTTTGGAAAAGCTTGTATCTTTGGATGAAAGCATTTATAAGTTTTGAGCTCTGTTCTTAAGCTGAGTCTTTGTTCACTTAGATTTCCTTGACTATGGCAATGGAACTTCTCTAATTTCCCTCTGGAGAACTGATTCCTTAACCCTAAGAGGGTGGTGGTGAATAGATGCCTTTATAAACCTCTTATGTTTCCTCGTTAAGTATCTGCCTTCGGCTCAGGTCATGATCATAGGGTCCTGGGATCGAGCCCCGCATCGGGCTCCCTGCTCAGTGGGAGGCCTGCTTCTCCCTCTCCCACTCCTCCTGCCTTGTGTTCCCTCTCTTGCTGTGTCTCTCTCTATCAAATAAATAAATAAAATCTTTAAAAAAAAAAAACCTCTTATATTTCCCTCTGACTCATTTTTCATCTCATACATGATCAACACAGACTGCTTCAACTCTATGAAAAATCCTTTGAAAAGTTTTAACTTTAAAAATATATGGTATAAACTGGATTTTTCTACACCAAATTGTGTATTAAAAGCAGTAGCAAATGCTGCTTGCTTAAAAAATTTAATTTTCAATTTTTAGAAAAGATTAGGTTTTTCAAAGTGAATATGCCACCTTCTGATATTAACTTTTAATAGCTGTATTGAGGTATAATGACATACAATAAAATATACTGTTTAAATTGTATGACTTGAAAAGTTTTCACATACATATACATTCATGAAACCATCACCATAATCAAGATAATGAATATGCCCATTACCCCCACCCCAAACATTTGCCTGGATTCTTTCACTTGGTAAAGTTATTTTGAGATTTATTCCATACTGTTGGGTGTATCAGAGTTCATTCCTTTTTATTGTTAATAAGTATTCCATTGTATGGATATACTACATTTGTTTATCTTTTCACTTGTTGATGGACATTTGGGTTGCTTTAACTCGGGGATATTACAAATAAAGTTGCTATGGATATTCGTGTACAAGTGTTTGCATGGGCATATCCTTTCATTTCTCTTGGGTAAATACCAAGAAGTGGAATGGCTAAGTCTTGCGGTACAATATTATCTTCTGAGTAGATCCTGAACAAATAGATATTGTGTTTGGAGAAAAGCATGATATATATGAACCCCTACATACAGTTCTTTTGATGCCTACAATTGTTTATCATGGAACCAAAAAAAGAATTACTTTCTTCTTCTTTCCCTTTGTTATGATAATAATAGAAAGAATTTGCTTCTGTTTTACACAATGCAGTTAACGAAATGCTTTTGCATATATTATCGTCATATATCCTCACAAGTAATTTCTTCTTCTCCTTCTCTGATTCACTCCAGTTGATTGTCATCCTACATAACAGTAATACACCTCCAAGACTGAATGAAGTATTCTAGATATGTTCTCAAAAGAACTTCATATCCAAATTGCTTTTGCTTCCTTGTTTCTCAAATGGCAACACTTACGCCAAGTCATACTCCCTTGCCAAAGGCCACCTTGTCCCTACTGCAAAAGTGAATCAGCAAGGTGCAGACCAGATCCTCCACATGTCTGCTCTTGACCCCTGCCTTCTTCCTCTTTCATTCTGCATGACTACAGACTCATCAATCACTAATACTGCAGTTCATATCTTACAGACTTATCTGGACTCCAACTCTTTCACAGATGTCTTGGCTAAGAAGATCCAGAAACTGCTCTTTAGATAATTCCCAAATGCTGAATCATCTTACCATATTGTTTGGGTTAGAAAATGATATTATTGGAGAGATACTGTTGAAAACCAAACACTTTCACTGTTTTATGCCAGAAATAACTTCATTCAATGGTTGTGGAAAATTACAGGGAGACCTTTAGAACCTTCACTCCAAAAATCTCATCCTGTCTCTCTCCATCCCCTTCTCCTCTGCCTGCTGCTAAGTCTTACAGCCTTTTCTCTTGGCTCTCCCAGTTTCTTCCAAGGTTTGGAGAAAACAGGAAAAGACTATAGGAGATAATTCTAAAAAGTGTGTTTAACTTTGGGACAATTGGTTTTCTGAATGCAAAAGTGAAGTTATAGCCCTCCCCCAACAAATATGTAATTTAATATGGATTTAGAAATTAAAAATAAAACTACCAAACCCGGGGCGCCTGGGTGGCTCAGTCAGTTAAGTGTCTGCCTTCCGCTCAGGTCATGATCCCAGGGTCCTGGGATAGAGTCCCACGTCAGGCTCCTTGCTCAGTGGGGAGTCTGCTTCTCCCTCTCCCTCTGCCTGCCGCTCCCCCTGCTTGTGCTCTCTCTCTCTGACAAATAAATAAAAAATAAATTAAAATTAAAATTAAAATTAAAAAACCTAGAATGGATAAAGGAAATTATTGATAGATTGGCTAGCTATGTAAATTTTTCATTTCCATATGTGAAAACTATCGTAACAAAGTTGAAAAAAAAAGAGGCTGATTGAGAGAAAATACTTGCAATATATATAGAGAGAGAGAGAAAGACGACTACTCTTAATATATAAAAAGCTCCCTACATTGAGGGGCACCTCGGTGGCTCAGTCAGTTAAGCGGCTGCCTTCGGCTCAGGTCATGATCCCAGGGTCCTGGGATCGAGCCCCGTATCGGGCTCCCAGCTTGGTGGGGAGCCTGCTTCTCCCTCTCCCTCTGCTGCTCCCCCCTGCTCATGCTCACTCTCTCTCTCTCCCCCTCTCTCTCTGTGTCAAATAAACAAATAAGATCCTTAAAAAAAAATAGAAAAGCTCCCTACATTGAATCATATCCTTAAGATGTGTGCACTTTGTTGTATGTAAATTTTACATCGCAAAATAAAAATAAAAAATAAAAAAGACTATAAACAAACGTTAAATCCTGTTGTTGATAAGCAACTGAAATAGTGTACTGATATCTGCAACTTACTTCAAAACGCACAAAAATAAGGTGGATTGACAAATGAATAAAGGAATAGATAGACGAAAAGATATATGATAAAGCAAATATAGCAAAATGTTAATTATCAGTCTAGATGGTAGGTATATGGAGGCATAAACTACACAATTCTTTTTTTTAATTTATTTATTTGAGAGAGAGAGAGAGAGAAAGAGCAGGGGGAGAGACAGGGGGAAGAGAGGATCTCAAGCAGACTGCAGTGAGCGAGGAGCCCAACCCAGGGTTTGATCTCACAATCCTGAGATCATGAACCGAGCTGAAACCAAAAGTCGGATACACAACTGATTGTACCACCCAGGCGTTCCCACACTACACAATTCTTTCAACTTTTCTGTGTGCTTGAATGTTTTCATAATAAAATTTGGAGGGGAACCCCCTAAAATGAATAAGAAAATACATAAAACTCCTAAGAACAGTAGACAAAGAAAATTAGCAGACAATTTGAAATTTTAAAAAATGGATAAAAAAGGATTTTTAATTTCCCTTGGAATAAGAAAAAAAATGTATAAAGCTTGATAACATCCAACAGAAAGACACACACAGGGGAAAAAATATGTGTAAGGATATTTACTGTTGTTTTGTTTAAAATAGAAAAAGAAAAGAAAGGAAAGGAAAAAAGGAGAAGAAAACAACCCAAACAGCCCTCCCTGGGGAGATGGTGAAGTAAATGACAGGGTGTCGTTGTAGAGAGCCCGATCTGCAGAGACACAGTGTGAGGCAGTGCTGTCTATTCTGAAATGGAAGATCTCCAAGGTCTATTGTTCACTGAAAAAAATGGACATTACAGAATACATTACAGAATACATAAAAAGACCATTTACATAAAAAATAATAATAGAACTATGTGTGTATGCAAATGTACAGAAAAAGTGTCCAAAAACATACATATTCAACCTGTGACTCATCTTAGAAAAGAGCGAAATTGGAGCGAGGGGGAGAAGACAGAGAAGGACATTTAAGCTTCTAGTCTGCAGACTTCTATATTACTTGGCCTTTTTACAATGAGCCTGCAATAATTTGGTAACTTTTTAAATTCCCTAAATTGACCCAAAATGCTAATAATGACTAAAATCTAAATATCCCTGGGGCGGATTGACTGGGTGGCTCAGTCATTAAGCGTCTGCCTTCGGTTCAGATCATGATCCCGGGGTCCTGGGATCAAGCCCCACATCAGGCTCCCTGCTCGGTGGGTTCCCTGCTTCTCCCTCTCCCACTGCCCCTGCTTGTGTTCCTTCTCTCGTTGTGTTTCTCTCTGTCAAATATATGAATAAAATCTTTAAAAATAAATAAATAAATACATAAATATAAAATCTAAATATCCCTAAAACGCCCTGTGACAATTGCCAAATTCAGTCAAGAATTCACATGTTTTTCCTGCCTAACATCAAAAGCCTGAAGTCTTGCAGACAAAACATCTGGTGATCCTTTACAGGATTTTTCTCTACTTTTCATCTGAATGTCTCAGCATTCGTGTCTATGAAGCGAAACAGTCACAAGCCTATAAATCATGTGAAAGTCCTTTCTTCTCCCAACCGCATTCCCCTAGGGCTTCACCCAACTCTGGGTGCTGTCCGCTCCCAATAGAAGCCCCGTTGACAGAAAAGTGTTCTTAAACATAATGGAACATATTCTGAGCTAAATACCAAAGACTCGATGGGTCAGACAAGGGAGAGTTTTACAAAAACATTGCAAGCCAAAGGAAAGAGAAGCTAATTTGAGAAGAAAAAGCAGAAGGAAGATGGGGGTGGGGGATGAGGGGAGAGAGTAAGGAAAGAGTTTTGATGGTAATGTTTGCAGCATTCTGACCCGTGAAGGAATTCAGAAGGAATTTGGGCACCTAAGCACACACCTGTACGTGCACGTGGCGCTCTGTTCAGGAAACCAGAAGGGACTGTCCGGAGGCTGACAGAATGCTAAATCGTTCCTTCTGAGTGAGAGTTCTAGCTCTGCAGATACGCAGACATGGAAAGAGGAGCAGGAAGTTTGAGTCAGGAGACCTTCTGAAAGATTCCATGCCTGCGCGGACCAGGTTCCCTGTCCATGGAGGGTTTCAGAGCATTTTACAAACATTCTTGTTGTGAGTGCGAAGGGCATTCAGCTTCTTGCCTAACTGCAGCTTCTCTGGTGGGGACTGGATGGCTTGCATCTGGAATCTGGCAAAAATACCCATGCTCAGGTGAAGATCGAACGTCACCTAGACCAAAATGCCGTTCGCAGAGCGTATTTCTCACTACTGCTGCTAAAGGAATACCCCCCACCCCACCCCATGCTTCTGAGGGAGGCAGGGGTGCCCTGTGCATGCGTTTCCTCATTTGCCACCTCAGTTTAGTCAACACTCACCTATTGGGTACTTGATTCATGCCAGACACTGTGCTTTGCTCTGGAAATGCAAAAATGAGTCACATGACTCTCTCCCCAAAAATCCCATAGTCTGGTGCGTAACTATTTACAGTAAGATGGATGTTCATTAAAGGCACAGTAATAGCACAAAGTCAATCCAGACCAACTGCTGGGGAGCGGAAGAGATAGGCCTAGTGTCACAGAAGGTGAGCTCTGAGCTGTGCTTTGAAAATGAGTAGGAGCTCAAGAAAATGAGAAGATAAACCAAAGACTGGGAGAAAATATTTGCAAAAGACATCTGATAAAAGATTCTTATCCAAAATACACAAAGAACTCTTAAAGCTCAAGAGTAAGAAAACAAACAACCCAATTTAAAACATGGACAAAAGGGGATGCCTGCATGGCTCAGTCGGTTAAGCGTCTGCCTTCGGCTCAGGTCATGATCCCAGGGTCCTGGGATTGAGCCCCATGCCTGGCTCCTTGCTTGGCAGGAAACCTGCTTCCTCTCCCTCTGGCCCTCCCCCTTGCTCATGCTTTTGTGCACTCTCTCTCTCTGACAAATAAATAGATAAAATCTTTAATTAAAAAAATTGGACAAAAGACCTGTAGGAAGATACCTCACCAAAGAATATACACAGATGACAAATAAGCCTATGAAAAGGTGTTCAACATCATATACCATTAAGCAATTAAAAATTAAAACAACAATGAAATACCGGTGACACACCAATTAGAATGACCCAAATCCAGAACACTGACAACACCAAATGCTGAGAAGGATGTGGAGCAAAAGGAACTCTCACTCATTGCTGGCGGGAATGCAAAATGGTACTGCTACTTTGGATGACAGTTTGGCAGTTCCTTATAAAACTGAGCATACTCTTTTTACCAAATAATCTAGCAATCACACTCCTTGGTACTTACCCAAGGAAGTTGGAAATGGATGTCCATGCAGAAACCTGCACACAGATGTTTATAGCAGCTTTATTCATAATTGCCCAGACCTGGAAACAACCAGGATGCCCTTCGGTAGGTGAGTGGATAAACAAACTCTGGTGCATCCAGACAACAGAATATTATTCACTGTTAAAAAGAAATGAGCTAGCAAGCCATGAAAAGACATGGAGGAATTTTAAATGCATATTGCTACGTGAAAAAAACAATCTGAAAATGCTACACCCTGTATGATTCCAACCATGACATTCCGAAAAAGGTAAAACTATAGAGCTAGTAAAAAGATCATTGGTTGCCAGGGGTTGGTGGGAGGAAAGGATGAATAGGCAGAGCACAGAGGATTTTTAAGGCAGCAAAACTATACTGTATGATTCTACAAAAGTGGATTCATGTCATTGTACATTTCTCAAAATTCATAGAATGTACAACACCAAGAATGAATCCTAATGTAACTATGGACTTTTAGAGATAATGATGTATCAATGTTGGTTCATCAATTGTAATAAATGTATCACTCTGGTACAGGATGCTGATAGTAGGAGAGGCTGTAAAGGAGAGATAGGAAGTAAATGGGAACTCTCTGTGCTTTCCACTCAATTTTAGTGTGAACCTAAAAGTGCTCTAAAAAATAAAGTCAATTTAAAAGAGAAAAAAAATGAATAAGAGGCATAGTACTAGCTCCCACACGCAGCAATGTGGGTTCCCCCTGTGGGTAAGAGACACAGGCCGCGTCAAGCCCTCTGGATTACTCCTGTGAATATATAAAAAATGAAGCACTCCTGTGAATATATAAAAAATATATTTTAAAAAATTATAAATGTTTTGATGAGTTCACTAGGTGACCAAGATTGGGGAAAGGCAGATTATGAACGTAAAGCACCAAGCACCCACCGAGAACGGTATATTGTAAATTCCCAATGCATGCTGGGTATTATTATCATATCTTCCTTTGCTGCATCATTATCATTATTATTAACAGCATTCCAGGGAGGGGGAGCAACACGTTTAAGGCGCAGAGATTAAAAATGAAAACAAAAACCATGAAGCTGTTGAGTCTACAGAAAGTATCTCTGGAACACAGATATCGAGGTAGAAGCAGTGAGGAGACACAGATATCGAGGTAGAAGCAGTGAGGAGACAAGCCAGGTCTTGTGGGACCATAATTACTCCCAAAGAACTTTGGGCTTGATTCTGTAGACAAACAGAGATAGTCTTAAGCAAGAGACTGCATGAGAACAGATGTGTCTTTCTGAAAGACTGAGAATGGGAGCCAGCCTGGAAGCTGCTGCCATTGTCCCAGAGAGGAATTGCATGCTATTCTGGAACAAGTAGCAGGAATAAGGGGTGGAGATGGAGGTCGAGCTGGTAAAATTGATAGACCACTGAGATGTTAGAGGGAGAAGAAGAGACAGAAGTCTAGGATGGACTTTGGGTTTCTGGTTTTTGTAAATGGGACTGGTAAGGACACTAAGGGAAGGCACAGGTTGGGACAGCGTGGAGAGGTAAGGAGAAAAGAGCAAAAGGTATATGAGCTGTCTGTCCAGAAGTACGTCCCAGATGGCCATGGGCATCTTGGCACCACTGATGACTGACACAGGTGCATGAAGCACTAAATATGGCCCTGCCACCCTGCTGAGCCTTCCACCCACATTATCCCATTTGATCCTTCCAACAACCTTATGAAACAGATATTGCTCTTATCCTTGTTTTTTTTAAGATTTTATTTACTTGAGAGAGAGAGAACAAGTTGGGGGGTGGGCAGAGGGAGAAGCATGCTCCCCACTGAGCAAGGAGCCCAATGTGGGGCTCCATCCCAGGACTCCAGGATCATGACCTGAGCCAAAGGCAGACGCTCAGCTGACTGAGCTACCCAGGCGCCCCCGTTATCCTTGTTTTACAGAGGAGGAAACCAAGGCTTACAACCTTGCCCAAAGGCACACAGTAAGTAGTGGAGCAGAGATCCACACGTATGTCTCTCTGACGGCTCACGTCCTCCAAACAAAATATTCTATGATCTCACTGACTCGCCACCACCTCCAGCCCTTTCTCCTTGTGACCTGGAGCATGTGGCCTCGTCCTTCTAGCACAGCCAGTCCCCACCTGGTTGCATAGCTTGGTGAGAGAGCCCACTTCTCTCAGCTGGGAACCCTTGGCAGGGCACAGCCTACCCAGCTGTACACGGGCCCCCTGGGCCCCCTTTCCTAAGCATGCTTCCTTTGTTCTCATCCTGAGGCAGGACTGGGACGATCTGGAGACACTATAAATCCACGAAGGGATTTCAGCTGCTCTAGGGGACCATGTTCCATTTTGGCTAAATGACATTTCTCAGAGAAATGGTCTTTTCCGGCATGTGCCTCTATCTCTCTTGTGTGCATTGTCCTGGAAATAAATAAGCCATCAAGGTTGGGTGGGGGGTGGGGATGTTCATTAAAAAGAAAAGTACAACTAGGGATAAAAATTGTACCAAGAGGAAATAAAAGATGGATGTATATTTGGTACATTTGTCATGAACACCTTCGGGACTCTGAAATCTGCTTTCCTCAGCACTGTGGAGCAATGGCAATTGCTACAGTTAATTAATGACTCTGACTTCTAGCAACGCAGTTTCCAAATGCTAGTCCTTGGGCCAAGTAAGTCCATAATGAAGTGTCCCTACAAGATAAAATGAGAAAAAAATAAGGGCACTGCAAAACACTGTGTATGTGTAGGTAGAGTACATAAATATGTACCTGTCACTATAATTTTTCTAATTGCCTTTCTTCAGAAAACTTCTCCTTTATTCTGAGACTATTATCATCCCATTTTGAGAGCATGTTTTACATTCTAAGCAGCAACTCCAAAATTCTGGAACAGCAATTGCAGTTAGTAAGCCTTATTTAATCATTTAACCAACATGCACTAAATGTCTACTCTCTGTCGGGCTCTGGGGATGTCCCAGAGAACAAGGGCCACCATCTCTAGTGGGAAAGATAGGTATTGAAGATGTCATCAGAGCATAAGGAACACCTCGAAGAAGAAGCACAGGGCATTAAAGGACCATGTGACAGGCAGCCTCACCTCACTGGGGAGATCCGGGAAGACTTCTGTGAGAAAATGACACTTAAATGGAATAGGAATGAGTAGGATAGGTAGGAATAAGCTGACTGAAGTGGCCCAAAGTGGCAGCAAAGGGTGAGGCAGTTTTGAGGAACAGAAGAAAGGTGGTGAGGCTCAAGAGCTGAGAGGCTGGCCATGTCACGGGAGCATGTGGCTGTTTACATCTGGACAGTCTATGGCTAAAAAGGAAAGTTCCCCCAGCATAGGGTAAGCCTGAATTAAACCCCTAGTCTGTGTCTCCCAAGGATGCTCCTGACTGCTTACAGCAAAGTCACCAACTAATAAATGTCTAACTGCACACTTACCAAGAATTGCTTGATAAATAAGTGTTCAATGAGTAAGATTCTGTCCCTAGCTGACAAGGTTGGGCAAACAGGTTACTTGGGTAACTACTCTTCACTTCTTTTTTTTTTTCCTCATGTCTAAAATAAGAGGGTTAGCTCAAGCTCTAAGGTCTATTCCAGGGCAAACATTCTGTAATGATAAATGTATAACAGCTACCATTTATTGAGCCTTTAAAAATTGAAGTCATAGTGCTAGATGTTGCATCTGTATTATCAACAATCCTCATCATAGCTCCATGAGGTAAATGTTATTACCACGATTTTATAGATGAGGAACTCTGAGACATAGACCAAAAGTTCCAAGGTCATGCTCTAATGTGTAGCAGATCCAGGATTCAAACCCAGTTCCGTCTGATTCCAAAACCCATGCTCTCTCTATCAGTTTGTGCACACTCCCATGAAGCCTTGTGATGTTCTATGATTCAGTTAGTTGTTCTATTGATACTGATATTCTTCAGCCTGGCATTCAGAGTCTCTCCTGGGCCACTCAGTTCAAATCACACTGGCTTTGGAGCCTGTCCACTATACTCATCCCCCTACAGCCCTCAGCTTATGATCTTCATCCTTGATCTCCCCGTCACCACCTCCTTCTCTTACTGGAATGAAATCAAGTAAGCAACTGGACAATGACCCAGAAACAAAATACAATGAATGCGGTCAGATACGCACATAGGAGTAGATGTTATAGAAGAAGATATTTGAAGTCCATCTGGGCCTATGGAGCAACTCCTATGGAGGGAGTGACAGGTAAAGGTCTTGGTGGGCAGGTCAGCTTCAAGAAGCTCCTGCAAGTGTGACAACTGGACCATGTACAGTGAGACAGAAGACACAAAGATCCAAGCATGATGCCGGCCAAGAGTGGCCCAGGATACAGCAATGAAATTCCTGGGACTGTGGAACTGGGTGGAAGGCCAAGGCAGGCACTTCAGCCCTGAGGATCGAGACAAGAAACACTGCAAGAATGGAGCCCAAGACTGGGGCTTGGCCCATGGGACAAAGAAGGAACCCCAACACTTATAATGGATGCCTCATATGAACCAGAATAGCAACAAAACTCCCCCAAACAAGATGAGGGCTGGTCCCAGGTGTTGGGACAAATTTGAGTCTGATGTCTTGAACAGAGAACTGGTGAGATCATTACATTTATCCTGGCTACTATGGTTCTAACCTTAGCCCTGATGTTAACTAGCTGGGCAACCTTGAGCAAGGTGGAAGACCACTCTCCAGGAGTCTCTCGTAAGTTCACATGTCTTGTGAGAGAGGCACTGACCACTCTTTGTTCCAGATTTATCTTTTCAAGAACATTTGTATAATAAGTGGACTTGAAAGATAGAGTCTCCCTTTGGAACAAAATTCAAGAAGGCTTACTGCCCATTATAAAAGATTTGGGTCCCCTAAGCTCAAGATTCCTCTTCTCTAGTGAAACCCACTTCATGTGTAGGTATCGTCTGGTCTACTTTGCATATTTACTCAACAAATTATATTCCTCCGTCACCTCTTTCAGAGAGATGGTACGGGGAATCATAAAAAGAGCTCACTATAAATACTAATGTACTCCATTATTAATAATTGTTATTAACAGTACCAACTCTACAACTTCTTCAAGTCCCAGCTCATTTGTCTCCATTTTGACCTTCTCAAATAGGTATCAGGATAGAGGTTAGTCACATAATTTATACATACTGTCAGAAATGTTTCTGCTTACTTCTTGAGTGTTATTTTTAGCTCCCTGACTTGATTATTCGTGTTTGAGGACAGGGATCATATCTCCCACCTCCTCTGGATCAGGCATCTATACTTAGCAATATGGTAAAGATACCCAGTAAACACTTATAAATTGATTGAGTCTCATATGTCACCATTCTACATACCTATTACCAGGAGAGGCTTAAGAAAATCAATAGGAAAGAATGTTAATTGCTTGTAATCAGTTTTACTGTCTCTGTGATACAAGATTCATAGCCAGGAGAGAGGACAGGCTAGTAAAAACTGTTCGTGGGATGGCAAGCCCATTGAACTTATCTGAGCGGCTGATTTAGCAGTTAATATGTTTATAGGATATTTGCATCAAGTGTATTGTTAAACACAGACTTAAGTATTTATATATGCAAAGCAAATTGCAATAATTCACATAAGTTTTTTCCAGCAACTGGTCATGTGGAACAAACCATTTGCCCACCCACAGGAAACAGTCAGGGTCAAACCTCAGAAGCCACATCTTTGCCATGTTCCTGGGATCTCTGGGCCACAAAGCATGTCATCTATTTCAAAAAGATGTTAATGAAATTAAGTTCTGAGCTATGATGGCCAGCAAGCAATAACTCTCATGAGCAAAAGCAAAACTAAAGCAATACGAACCAAAATCAAGCTGATCCTACAAATAGTTACTACACTATTGCCATCATTATACACATGTGGGGTATTGAGGCAGTTTATTTTCTCCAAGTTAGTTCTCGTACACGGTGGTAGAGGTACCTCAGTCATGGCCTCCCAGCCCAATGGCTATATATCTCAGACACATGGTTAGTAAAGAGGTGAGAATGCTCTCTCAATTTGTTTGTTTTTTTTCTAAAGATTTTATTTATTTATCTGAGACAGAGAGAATGAGAGAGAGCACATGAGATGGGGTAGGGTCAGAGGGAGAAGCAGGCTCCCTGCCGAGCAGGGAGCCCAATGCGAGACTCGATCCAGGGACTCCAGGATCATGACCTGAGCCGAAGGCAGTCGCTTAACCAACTGAGCCACCCAGGCGCCCCGCTCTCTCAATTTGTTATGCTAAATATACTAAGTTGTTCCTACAGAGTCACCAGCACAAATCCAAATTGCTACCGTCATTAGGTATGATAGTCCACAAAGTAATAGGAATCTATCAGTTCACAAACCTGCAAATGAGGATTGGCACTCTCAAAAAGCACCCACATGTGGAAGTTTATCATTGTTATAATCTGACATTTCAGTGTTTTCAACTCCTATGAGTAGAGAGAATAGCAGAGGCCCTACAAAGAGAATCTTCTGTCCCTTTATGTTCTGGTCAAAAGTACACATGGCCCACCATGTTCCTTCACTTGGATTTTCCAAAAAAAAAACAAGGGTTTCAAGTAACATTACAACCTGGTAAAGTAAGCGAAATCACGTAGGCAATGTTTTTGACTCAACATAAGCATTCACTGACTGTTCATTCACATTTTTCCCTTCTCCCTAAAGGAACCGGAAACTACAGCTAAGAATGTGCCGCCAAACCCAAGAAGTCAGAGACAGTGAGAGACCACAGCCCACTTCATCTGGTGCTACCTCCATCCTGGCCGGCCATGCATTGAGGGGAGAGAGGGGGTAGGGCAAGAGGAAGACCCAGCATCTGCTGCCACTGGAGATGGACACACTTGGCTTTAAAAGCTTGCACTGTGATAAGATCCGCCCAGATAGGTTCAGGTTGATCTCCAGGCAGATTCACGTGGGCCATAAGAAATAGAACTTTGCCATCACTTTCTCTCACCAGAACAGGAAGGATTTCTAATGCGACCGAGCTAGACTGAGAGCCAGCCTTCTGTTCCTCGAGACTGGGCATGTGACAAGCCCGGCATCCCCTACTTTTGGGTCACTACCAGGCGGGCAACCAGGCCAATGGTGCTGCCCAAAACCAGCATCAGAGCAGAGCTCCGGCACATCCTGGATCAATGAACACCACGGCGTTAATTAAAAAATCAGGAACAGTGAGTCGGGTCTCCCAAACCAACATAATATTGTTGTTTGTTTCCGCCTAACAGGTGAAATTCTAACCTTGGGCAAGTCAAAAATCCTCTCTCTATAAATTAAGTGCAATTATGCCTGGCGGCAGGAATCAACTATGTCAAATATAAATAGTTTGGAGATCCTAAGATGAAAGGTCCAATTCTCTCTGCTCTTTGTAATGTTATTTGCAAGAATCCCCTGTTACTGCCTTTTTCCTCTTTTGCCCTGTGCCTTTCACTTCCCCTCCCTGAGGACACAGACCTGGAGGGGGTGCTCAGAGCCTTGTCTCTGCGGGGAAAGAAAGATTGGAGAACTCAGGGTGAAGTTCTGAATTTAATTCACTAAAATTTAGAGATTACTTGGAATAAACTCACCTCTTAAAACCAAAACTTCAGGTAAGGAGCAGTTTTATGAAGTGCTGAATCCGAATGACTTGTTGTACCTGCCATACAAATGTTAATGTTTTAATGAATGTTTTTGCTTCTTTTATTCAGGAGCCTTGGAATCCTTTAGGATGAAAGGTCTTGGGAGTCTGAAAGGGATTAATGACTGGCGTTGGGTGTTATTATCCTCCCACAGAGACACCTACAATCTAGAGGGCAGAAGGTGAGTTTTCAGCCCGAAGCACTCAGGTGGCTTGCAGATTTTGCTGCTTTAGAAAACCTCCCCAGGAGTGATCAACAGCACCAAGAAAATAAAAAAAAAATTTTTTAAAAAGGAGGGCAGGAGAGCAGGAAGCCTCATAATAATAACAGCATGGGTGAGACTTACAACGTGGCCAAATGCTGTTCTCAGTACCTTCAATTTAATCCTGATGACAAGAGTTTGATTTTACATTTTCCAGTTGAGGAAGCTGGGGGGCAACAGAGAGATTAAGTAGCTTGCTTCAAATTTGAAGATTGTAAGTGGCGCAATGACAGAATTCTGGAAACGAAGCTCTTGAGAGAAAGAGAAACAAGATGACTTAATCCTGTCCATTTCATAAAAGACCAGCTCAGCTGGGACTAGAGTCCCCATCCTCCTGCCCTTGTTCCTCCCTCTGTACCTCCGGCCTCATATTGGTGAACACCCAGTCTATCCAGTGCGCCCTGAGAAAGTGTGTAAAAGAAAGCTCAAGAAAAATAAGGGGGTGGGGCGCCTGGGTGGCTCAGTCGTTAAGTGTCTGCCTTCGGCTCAGGTCATGATCCCAGGGTCCTGGGATCGAGCCCCGCATCAGGCTCCCTGCTCAGTGGGAAGCCTGCTTCTCCCTCTCCCACTCCCCCTGCTTGTGTTCCCTCTCTCGCTGTGTCTCTCTCTGTCAAATAAATAAAATCTTGAAGAAAAAAATAAGGGGGTATCTGCTGAGCATTTGCTCCACAAGTCTGTCTAAATAGCTGCTGTGTAAAAGAACAGATTGAGACATCTAATTGCTGGAGGCTGAAGGAGGACCACACTGAGCTCTGGGCAGACACTTGCAAATACAGACCATGTGGAACTCATTCAGCACAGCCAGGATGGTGAAAGAACAGGAGACTGTACCAAATAAGGAATTGCTCAAGGAACTGGACATATTTAGCCTGGAGAAGAACAGACTCAGAAGACAGAAGAGCTATATCCTCAATACCTGAGCTGTTCTCCTGGGAAGAGGGATGAGACCCTGACAAACCCAAGGGAAGAATTTACATATGGGCAAAGAAGCTAATTTTAGCTAATGCTCAGAGCTATCCAAAGACAAATGCACTGCCTATCTTTGCAAAGGTGTTTAATTACAAGCTAGAAGACCCCTGGCATCCTTGTTAGTAACACATCCTTTCACTCTCAGAAGAGTCCTGATTTGGGTGTAAATTACCAGTCACCAGAAAGAGGGAGCAGAGCCCCTTCGCTCCTGGATGACTTGTCTAGGTTTCAAAATATTTCCAAGCCCCATGTAATTTTTAAATTTACATATACAAGATGTTTTTGAGATAGTAATCCTATTAATGATTTGTAACTATAGGGATTATGCTTTGTATCTACTTTTCCATCATCTCTATTGTGGTAATTGAGCCAAGTCCTTCACAGGACTGCTCCATTTTCCTGTCTGTGAGCTCCCACCAGCCTCCGAGGAAACAAGCCCAGGAATGTTGGGCTGAATGGAAAAGGCAGGAAAGTTCTGTTTGACTTGGAATTCCACGGCCTGTGGCAGCAAGGGTGGAGAAGTGACGGAGCTCTCTGAACAGGGTGTTCTTTGGGGCCCAGAAAACTTGGTGAAAGAATCTAAATTCAAAATAAAAGGGGACGGAAGAGCAAGGGACGGAGGGACAGGCAGGGACCAGGCCCTAGTTGTCCCTAGGTGCCAGGGGGGAAACTGTTCGTTTGGGGACACCCTTGTCCTTTGCTGTTGCAGTTCTGCTTTGTTTTGCTTTGTGCTTTTTCTTTTTTAAAAAAAATACATCCCCAGGCTAGAAGCTAAAATTGTCATTGGAATGACAGTTTCTGGGGAGGAAGGGATTAAGAGAAAAAAGAGAGATCGGGATTGGGAGAGGGAAATAGAGCTCAGGAAAGAAAGTCATTTCGGAAAAAGAAGTAAAGAGAGCCTCCCGCAGCCTGGGTGCCAGGCAGATGCTCCTCCATCAGAGAACTAAAGCAAAAGCCCTCTCAAGTTCCTTCTAGTTTACGATGTGTTGATTATTGCAAAGAAGACCTTCAGTCCCATGCAGTGTGGGAGAACAGAGAGGACTTGGCTCGGGTCACCTCTTCCCCTGCTTGGCTCTGGGGCCTTTAACAAAATCACTTCACCTCTTGGCACCTCAGGGTCAGCAAGTGTCCACATGAAACCTTTAGGACACCGTGTTTCCAAGGCCCCTTCCTGTTATTGCCCCAGGCACGTCCTCCAGGTAAAGTGATGAGGTGGAGAGAGTGGTAGGAAGAGTATTTGCCCAGGAGGGTCTTGACGGGCTGGCAAAAAGGAATCAAGCTGATGAGAAACATAAGCAGGGGAGCCCCCAGACTTTTCCTCTGTCCTACTTCTCCACGTCTTGTGATCACCAATGGGAAGGGCAAAAGCAACCTCAGATTGCCCCCCTCTCTTCTGGAAATCTCTTCAACAAGGGAGGTAATGGTGACAACTGATAGTGTCCCTTCTTCTCTGGGGCCTGAGGAGGTGCAGACAGGAGGCCTGTGAGGCATCAGCAGCTGATTCTATCCTAAGCTAGCTCAGGCTTCAAGCTCCACGGACCAGGGGTACAAGTGGGTCACCCAACACGGTGAGTTAAATCGAACAATCTGGAAGGAGAAATCTGGCAACTTGTGGAATGCGGAAGGGAGGTATCAGGGTAGATATATTTGTGGAAGACCCTGCAAGCCCCCAGGAAGCCGGAACAGCTGGGGACTAGGTACCTTCCCACACGGAAATTCTGTTCTGGGTCCTCAAGAGCATCCCGAACACAGCTAGCTACCGCCTCGATGCGGGCCAACGGCCACACGGGGCCGGGACAAAACAGTGACTAGTCTGTGCCCGCGCCCAAGTGTTGGAGTGGGGGGGATCATATCTGAGCACATCTCCTTCTGCTTCTGGAGAGCCAGGTCAGGGTCTGTGTGGTTTGGGAGCAAATGACAGCCCAGTGCGTGAGCTGGAAAATGAGGGCCACTGAGGGGGCACATCCCATCCCCTAGAGTGCTCTGTACAGCAGCGCCCCCCCCCCCGAAAGCCAGGGAAGCACGTGATGCTTTGAACGTAGCGGCCATCTCTGGGCAAGAAGCAGCCGCCGATAAAGACCCGTGCCCCTGGGTGAGTGACATCATAATGGTACCTATGGGTACCAAAGCCTGTGGATCAGGCTTTACAGTGCGTAACTTTTATGCGTGCTATCTCATCAGATGCTATAACACCTCTGTGAAGTAAATAGAACTGATGGCATCACCCCTATTTGAAGAGTAAGAAAACTAAAGCTCAATGACACAGTCAAGCTCCCACAGCTGGGGAGTGTCAGAGCCTACACTGGCTTTGGTCGACATTAATGAAAGGCAGTACTTCGAAAAAGAAAGAAAGGACGCATAACCAATCCTCTTTGCTTTGCTTTGGAATTTACTTTTCTTCCTGCCACCGTGGATGGAAGCCCCGAGAGAGAGAGAGAAGCGCATGTGCTTTCCTGCCTAAGAGGCTCCCAAAACCTGGCAAATCATTAGCCTCTCCCTGCATACTCCTCCCCCCACACATACACACACACTGTCCGCAACTTGCCAGAATCACGCTGGGAGGAAAAGTTCATAACCGTCCCTGCCACCCTCAGGAACCAGTTAGTACCTTATGCATTGAACACCGACGCAATCTTCACCAAGCCCTGTGGGGCTTTATGGCCACAGAGAAAATGCTGTCTTTATTCTCAAGGAATTTATAGTCTTAAGAGGAAGTAGGAGAAGATGCATAGCAAGTCACACGTGGTATAAAATGCTTCGCAAAATGCCAGGATGAATTGGCAGTACGTGAAATCTACATGCAGGTGGGCAGTGTCTCCAGCGGGGGAACTCTGTTAGGGTTTGGTCATACTTCGAGGTCTACAGCTAATGGCTTGAACAAGCATATTTGCCTTGCTCACCGTCATTAGTAAATAAAAACATACTTGCACATCTTCAAAGGCATGTTTAGATTTCACGTTCAGATTTCATGTTTAGATTTCAGCCTTGCGTTTACTACTATTTCAGCTAATATATGGCACACTTCCTTTTGCCCTTTTAAATTCCTTTTATGTCAATTAGGGCTATTAATAATAATAGCTTCCATTAATTAGATGTTTACTCTGTGCCGGGCACTGTTAAGTGCTTTATATTTGTTATCTCATTAAATCGCCTCTGAGACCCTATGAGGTAGCTGTTATTAGCTTCACTCTTCAGACGCAGAAACTGAGGGCCAGAGAGATTTTTAATAAATCTGCTCAAAGTCATACAGCTTGTAAGAAAAAAGTAGATTTGAACCCAGATCTGTCTAAATCCAAAGCTCTTAAGCTTTTATTTTTCCATTTTAGCTTGATGACAGCCTTATGAAGTAAGTAGGGGAGGTTTTATTAACCCCCACTTTAAAGATGAAGAAACAGATTTCTCCAGAGTTTAGATGATTTACCTGAGAGTCTTGGCACGAACCCTGCACCTCCATTCCACGTAACAATCTATCCCATCATCTTTCCACAGCACCAGCAAATACTTAGATCAAGAGGGAAAGCCAGGATATTATAAACAGGCTTGAGACTGAAGTATAAGCAGGAAGGCAATCCATGCAGTTTTTAATTATTTGCTATGAGAGTAGCATCGCATCCAAATGTTAAAAATTCTACCCTTCGCCCAGTAGGGAATGCGTGCAGATGGTTTGGACTCTTCAAAGCCAAGCTGGAAATGACCTACATTTGAGAAAACGCCTGTCCTGGACTGTCTCAAAGCTACACGGTGCCAGAGATAGTTGCAACCTTGAGCCGAGCTGCTTGAGCACTCACCACTCGAAACTAGCAGTTCTGTTGGAATCGCTGGTGACTCAGACCTCAAACTCCCCTGGAATCCCTCCCTGCAAGCCCTATCCTCTCTCGGTTTGCCTCCATGGAGAGTCACCTTCTCTGAACTTCTGCCACGTGTGTTAGTCATTCTAGTAAGTTGGGCAAGATGTGTGTCCAGACAATGGTATTTCTGCTTGCTCAGAACCCTCCTGAGAACCACGGTCCTGCTGTAACTTACCAGATAGTCAAGGGTGGGCGATCTGGACAGTCATATCCTCAGGTTCCTCGTGGGTAAAATAATGTTAATAAACCCACCTGACTGCATTATGGGGACTGAATGAGACAATGAACAAAAACGCCCATAGTACAGAACACTGTAAGTAGTCAATAAATACTAGCTAGACCACATTATAGTGCTTACGTCACATTATATTGTACTATATTATGCTATTAATAATCATGGAATATCATTATATTGTTATTGCTACTCATGAAGAGTTTGAGCATATTGAATTTAATTAAGGAGAGTATGACTAATCGTTATATGCAATTAGATTTTTTTCTTTAAAAACTCTGAATTGGGTCCTCTCTTAGCCAAACAATGGTTTAAGAAAGGAGGGGCACCTGGGTGGCTCAGTCGTTAAGCGTCTGCCTTCGGCTCAGGTCATGATCCCAGGGTCCTGGGATCGAGCCCCGCATCGGGCTCCCTGCTTCTCCCTCTCCCACTCCCCCTGCTTGTGTTCCTTCTCCCGCTGTCTCTCTCTCTCTGTCAAATAAATAAATAAAATCTTTAAAAAAAAAAAAAAAAAGAGGGGCGCCTGGGTGGCTCAGTTGGTTAAGCAACTGCCTTCAGCTCAGGTCATGATCCTGGAGTCCCTGGATCAAGTCCCACATCGGGCTCCCTGCTCAGCAGGGAGTCTGCTTCTCCCTCTGACCCTCCTCCCTCTCATGCACTCTGTCTCTCATTCTCTCTCTCTCAAATAAATAAATAAAATCTTTAAAAAAAAAAAAAAGAAAGAAAGAAAAAGACAAGAGGCAGAATTATCCATATAGTCAATTCGGATCATGTCTGAATGGATCAGGGGAAGAAGGAAAGGTTGAGAAACACCTACCTTTATGTATCGGAGGGAAGGGAGGCTTGCATGAAGAGGCTGTATTCTTTGGACCTGTGCTCCTTCACTCACAGAATCCCTACCTGGTCAATGTTTCTCTTATAAATTAAAAGCCACAAGGCTCAGAGAGGACATGCCTTCCCACGAGCCTTGTGTATGAGCTGGGGGCGAGGATGAAAGTTGAAGTAATTTCCTTTTCTACCGCTGCATTCATTTCCTGTGGCTGCCGTAACAAATTATCACAAATTCAATGGCTTCAAACAGCAGAAATTGATTATTCAGATTTCTGGAGGCCAAAAATCTGAAAGCTGTTGCGCTAAGCCAAAAACAAGGTGTCAGTTTAGGGTGGCACTCCCTCTGGGGGTGCTCAGGAGAGCATCCCTCCTTGCCTCCTCCAGTTCCTGGCGGCTGCTGGATTCCTTGGCTTGTGGCCGCATCATGCCGGTCTTTGCCTCCATGGTCACACTGCCTTGTCCTCTTCTGCCTGTGTCCAGCCTCCCCCTTATAAAGACACATATGACTACGTTTAGGGTCCACCTCAACATCCGGGATCATCTCCCCATCTCAAGTTCCCTGACTTCATCATATCTGCAAAGTCCTTTTTTGGGGGGCATGTAAGTTAACATTTACAGGCTCCAGAGATCAGGGATTAGGATGGGAGTATTTCTGGGGGGTGGGGGGGGGTGTTGAGCCTACCACAACCACTTTTTCTGTTAAACTCTGCACCCAGCTCTGTTTATACCCCTTTCACCAGATCCAAAAGGGACAATCTCAGAGATGTTACTCCCTAGACTGCTCTCCCTGACTTTGAAGAGGTTTTTCTCCAGATCTCCCCACAAAAGCTTCAGATACTAGAACAATCTGGCCTTATCCAATCCATTTCAAGTCAGCAAATGAGAACTGAGCAAGCACCTGCAGTTCGGGCACCGTGTGGGTTTCAGAGATGAGTAAGGTATATTCTCTGCCCCCCCGGGAATGAAATGGGTGGGACTAGAGGAACAGTGGTTCCACTTTCCTTCATGAACAATAACAGAATAAACAAAACATCGATCGAAATGAAGACTGATAGCCACGTCAGGACAAAAGCCCTGGTCCCAAGAGGATCTAACACCGGCTCTGGATCTATTCACATCTACTTCCAAAACATAGTTGAGAACTGTTTGGGGCTCTTTAGACACTTTCAGTAATTGTTTGTGGCGGGGGCAGAAATAATCAAATTTATGGAAAAACTGCACAGATAAATTTAAGACAAAGAATAGTCATCTACCCTTTTCCCAAATTTACCTGTTGTTACACTCTTACCTCATTTGCTCTATCATTTGCACTCTTTCTCATTCTGTCTCTCAAACTTAAATAATTTTTTCCAAACACCCCGATAACAAATTCCTTACATCGCAATCTTTTGCTCCTACGTTATTGTGTATTTTGTAAAAACAGGGGTATTTTCTTACGCACACATAATGCAGTTATCCACTTTGGTAAATGTGGCACTGATATCATACTTTAATCTACCATCAGATTTCCAGTTATGTCAATCGGCTCAATAAAGTCCTTTATTTTAAGTTTTTCCTCCTCCAGGACAGAATCCAGTCTGGGATCAGGTATTGCCTTTAGTTGTCATGCCTCTTTAATTTCCTTAATCTGGACTATTTCCCTAGCTTTTCTTTGCCTTTTGTGACACTGACATTTTTGAAGCATACAGTCCAACTTTTTAAATCGAGTGTTACTCATTTGGGATTTGCCTGATGTTTTTTCATGCTTAGATTCACCTCACACTGTCTCCACCCAAGTCTTACAAAAGAGATGCCACATTCTTCTCAGGTTTCACATCTAGAGACACAACGATACCCATCTGCCCCTCATTGGTCAGGTCCATTTTAATCACCTGGTCAAAGGGTTATCTGATTTCTCTACTGTACAGTTACTTTTTCCCTTGCGATTAATGAGCAATCTGTGGGGAGGCACTTTGAGACCCTGAAAATAGCCTGTTGCTCATCAAAAATTTCCCCTGTATTTAGCATTCACTGATGATTAGGTTTAAACCTGTCTTTACTATAATAGTTGCAAAATGATGATTTTTCAATTCCAGCCTGCTCTCTCCATTTACCAGTCAGCCCCTTGTATTGTTCAGTAAGCAAGAGCCTTCCCTTGTCCCTTACTTATTTGTGTATCTATCTGCCTATATATGTATCAGTATAGACTCATTAATTCCAAAATTGTTTTTTTCCAATCATTTATCACCCAGTGCTATACTTAATTATTTTGGTGCTCAAACCGTACCAGATTTAACCGGTAGAAATCCCTTCAAGGTGACTCTTCTGCCCCTTCTGATATGCCCTTCATCCTTTTTTTTTTTTTTTTCCAAGCATTACTTTACTTTCTGACATAATGCTCAAAGTTCATCTCATAATTACCTTGTCCCATCTCTGCGACTGGCCATTTCTTTGACGAGGTTTTGCTATTAGAGGCCAAGATTTGAGTGCTAGGTGCTCATTGCTACTGGGGAGTCCTTACTTCTAGGCCCTTTCAGTGGACCAAGCTAGAAAAAATATACGTGTATTTACACAAATATAATACACATGTACATATTACACATATACACACATGCAAACAAATATGTACATGTTTATATATTTATGTGTGTATATATATATATACATATATGTATATGTATAGATGTGTGTGTGTTTGTGTATTCACACTGATGCCACTAATCCCAATCCACCCCAGTAAGGTTCCTTCTTGCCTTCCTCCATTCCATATTTCGATGTCACTTTCCCATATGGGAGTTGTAGCTCCCAGCAGCAGTCACACATTTCCATTTGCCAGGCGTCACAATGTATCTAAAATGTTTCAAAATTGCTTGACACGCCCACCACAAGATGAATGAAGTATATTGACCAAAATGAGCTCAGGAGTTGGTTGCATTTCTCCTCCAACTCAACCTCACCCAAACAGAAGGTAAAGAGTCCAACACCGTCTTCATGAGTTTCTTGGATTTGTTCTATTCCTTTGCCCGCTTCAGTGTGGTTGCCGTGTTTATACAAAATACAACTGCCTTAGTTTGCTTCCGTTTGTTTTCAGTTGTAGATTTTTCTCTCCCTTCCCATCTTGCTTTAATTTTCTTTCTGAATATGTAAAACATTAACATGCTTCCAAAAGTCAAAACTATACAAAAAACATTGTTCTCAGAGAAGTGTCTCTCCCTCCTGAATCACTTCCATCCCCTCCCTCCACTGAGTAATCAACTTCATTGTTTTTTGGTTTATCTTTCCTGTGTTTCTTTGGTAACAATAAGCCAATATTTGCATGTTTTATTTGCCCTTCTTTCTTCCACAAAAGATAGCATAGTATATATCCGTAGTATATAATCTGCACTTTCCAGTTTATTTTTATATAGCGGCACAGTACCCCATTGTTTGTATGTGCCATATTTAATTCAACTAATCTATGCTGGGAGATTCAGGTAGTTTCCAATATTTCATGATTACAAATAGCGCTGCAATGAGTGACTTTGTACATATATATTTCCATATTTTTGGCATTGCATCTTCAGGGTAAATTCCTAAAAGTAGGATTTCTGTGGCCAAGGGATAAATGCACATGTAGTTTCGTTAAATGTTGCTGATTCGACTCCCTGCTGAACTTGATCCCAGGACCCCGGGATCATGACCTGAGCCAAAGGCAGCTGCTTAACTGACTGAGCCACCCAGGCGTCCTTCATTGCTGTTTTAATGTGTATTACTCTTGACTATAAATGAAGTTGAATACCTTTTCATATATTTAGGGCCACTTATATGTCTCTTTTCATGAGTTGCCTGTTCCTTAATTTTGCCTGTTTTTCTATAGGAATTTTGATCTCTTTTCTCCCTTAATGTTTAAAAGTTCCTTATATATTAGAGATAGTAGCCTTTTATCTGTCATATGTATGGCTCATATTTTCTCCCAGTTTATGATTTGTTTTTTTTTTATTTTGTTTATGGTGATTTTTGCCACGGAGGTTTTTGTTTGTTTGTTTTTTAATGTAGTCAAATTTATCAATCTCCTCTTATCTAGTATCTGGATTTTTAGCCATCATCAGAAAGCCTCTATTTGCACCCAGATTTTAGAGTCGTTTGCCCATGCTTTCTTCTGGCACTTGGATAATTTCATTTTCTACATTCAGATTTCCCGTCCATTTGGGGTTTATTCTTGTATATGGTATAAAAAGTGGGTACAATTTATATTTTTCTAAATAGCTATCCAGTTTGTCCCAATGCCATTTGTTAAAAAGACCATCTTTGCCCCAGTAATTATAGATACCACCTTTGCCATATGCTGGATGTCTCTATGTAGCTGTGTGTATTTCTGGTCTTCTATTCCATTGGTCTGTTGGTCTAGTCATGCCCCAGCACCCTATTGCGTCCCCTGTAGAGGCCTGTAGTCTGCTTTAATATGTTAGGGCTGGTCCTCTCTCAGAGCTCCTTCTTCCCAATATTTCCTGGCTAGTCTTGTGCATGTGTTTTCTGAAATGAACTTTAATATCAGCTTGTCGCGCTCTTTAAAAATATTCATTGGTATCTGTATTAGGGTTACATTAAATTTGCAAATTAGAGAGAGCTGACATCTGATCAAGTTGAAACACGCCAAGAAAAAGGCATGTTAATTCCTCCTGTTCAAATTAGTGATAGATCACTTTAGATCTGATGTCCTCTCTTAGACGTTTACTTAGGTATCTGAGCTAGTAAGAAGCTCCCCGTTGCAGAGCCAGACCATACATGCTATGCAAGCTCAAAGGGAAGAGAGAGAGGTAAGAGCTAGAATCACAAGGGAAGACTCTGGGCTGAACTGAGACTGGAATCATGCATCCTGAAGGTCATATAGGATTTAGGTGGGGTGGCAAAGAGGAGGATGGAATCCCAGTGAGGAGCACCCACGCTAAGCTCAGGGGTATACTCCGGGTGACATGTCTCACAGGACAGAAAGCTCCCAGCCAGACTCTTAGCTGGAATACTGGGGAAGACACCACCCCTCTCTTTAAGCCTCAGAGTTACATCTCAGTGTTAATAGCTCCCAAATCCTCATTACATACTATTAAAATTAGGTTTGTGAACATCAGCTAGACTTCCAGATCCTGGTCCTTTAGAATGGTAATTTCTGTACATTGTTGCCTTTTCTGGGAATGCTCTAGAGCTGTGTTATCCAGTACAGTAGCTACTAGCCACACGTGGTTATCGAGCACTTACGTGGCTAATGCAATTAAGGAGCTGGATTTCTCATTTTATTTCACTTTCATTTAAATTTTAAAAATGAAAGCAGTGTCAGCTATTCGTCCATTGAAGTCAACTTTATTGTTTTGAGGAGGACTACATTTTACTTGAATTATACTACTACATAAGATATCACTGTTGTACTGCAACGTGTGTGTCCGTTTTACTTTTTTAAATGTGGCTACTGGAAAACTTTAAATCACATGTATGGCTCATATTGTATTTCTCTTTGGCAGCACTGGTCTAGAGCTTCACCACTGCGTGTGGTCTGGGCAGCATCATGTGGGAGCTATCCCAAACCCTCAGAATCTGCTCACTTACAAGGATGCCCGGTGATTCTTACACACAGTAACAGAACCTCTGATTCGGATGACTCAGAAGACATCCAGGCCTCTGCTAGGTACCCCAGAGGGGGGGTACCCAAAGTGGTGGGGGGTGGGGGGGTGGCAGAGAGATCCCTGCCCACCACTGTGATGTCATAGAGAAAAACCTCTTGCATCAGCCAGCCCCGCCCAAACTGGTGTCCTGGCTACAGGATATCCTTTTCCATCTTCCCCAGCCCACCTCATACCACCCCACCCCTCTGCTGGCAAGAGGGGGCCTGATTCATCTTCCAGCCAGATACGCATTCCACGCAACCAGCTAAGACCGAGCAGAAGAGGAACTGAAACACCTTTGTCTCAGAGCTTCAAAAGTGAATGAGCAATCCCTCTCAACTGACTCAAAATGTTTGTCTCACCCAGAAGGTAGGTACCCCACTTTTTTTTAAGTTTTTATTGACATTCCAGTGAACACACAGTGTAATACTAGTTTCAGGCATACAATGTTAGATTTGTAATACAGGTTATACAAATGCACCGCTTTATTTCACATGTTCACGGTAAGGAACTGGAGAACACACTGTAGGATTATACAAAAGGGAATAGAAATCTGTTACTCAAGCCCCATTTTTATTGATAAACCTGGTGATGTCCAAACCTCGACCTTCTGTTTTCATCTTCTTCCACTAACCTTTCATTTCCTCCTCGTTTGCCTCTTCATCTGACTTTTCCTTGCTGCTCCCAGGACTGCTTAGAACCCTCTAGTTCTCCTTTCTCCCCTCCCATCTGTATGATTCCTGTTGCCAAAATCTGGTTCCTGGTAAAAGACCCCGTGGCTGGGGCAACCCCAGAGCTGTGTATGATTCTAATGAACTGAAAGAGCAGATATTAAGTTCTCTGCCAGACAAAGGTGAGGCACCCCCAGGGTCCTGCCGGTAGCCAGCTCTGATCTGGAATCTACTGGAACTAAGGAGGACACAACCTCAGTTGTGCTCGTTCCCCTTTCTGGTCTTAGAGAATCTGGGAGAATCTGCAGGGATCCTTCCAGATCCAGAAAGACCCTCAGTCAGCAAAAGATGTTTGGCTTGTTTAGAACCCACATCTGGAAATGACTTGCCTCTCATCTGAGATAGTTGAGAACGGCCAACTTTCAGCCCAAAGGGTTACTAGAAAAGCAAACGTTGTTCATTTCTCGCACTTCTTGCCTTTCTCCGGAGAGAAAAATGAAGCTTACAATTAGGCGGGGAAATAAAACACACAAGCACGCACTCACGCACACAGAGCAACGTGGCGTGCTGTTCATTGTCTAGATGCTAGGGATCCCAGGAGACAGGATAGCACCCAAAGTGAATAGATCATAAATAGGAGAACCCACAGAAATGGGTAAGAACGTGATAGAAAAAGCCAAGCATAGTAAATTTTATTTTTTTATTGTTGATTTAGGAGGAGAGACAGAGGGAATATGGGAGGGTTTATCAGTGTATATCTGAAGTATAAAACACACCTAATCCTTTGCGCCGTTCTGTGTGAGTTTCCATAATCTGACCCGCAATCCCTGCCTTTTGCTGAAGTGTGCGCACCTCCCCTTTCCTGACTGGCAGCCTGGGGGTGAATCAAGAGGTTTTGAATAGAGACTCCACCATTTGCGAGCCTCGTGGCCTTGAGCGAGTCAAACGCTCCTCAGAACGGAGTCGCCACCCCTCCTGAGGCTGACTGTGAGGGCGGCCTCAAGAGCCTAGCAAGGCGTCTGGAACACGGCCCCTTCCCTCCCCGCTTCCTTTCCACTTTCCCCGCTGCCTCCTGGTCTTCACAGCAGAACTGTGAAGGACTACTTTCTCCTAATTTGCTCCTGAATCACTCAGGTAGGTTACGTAACTTGGCCAAAATCATCAGTCCAGGCGTGGGTGGAGTTGGGACTAGAACCCCGATCAGCTGAGGACGCGTGGTCTCTAGGTTTCCCTCTCGGAGCCACGAAACAAGGCTAGGACTCAGACCAGAACAGGGACCTGCACCTTTAGGGGACGGGCGGGGGCTGGGAAGTGCCTGACTTCTGGGTTCCAGGGCAACCCGCACCTCCTGACCCGCAGGCCCAGAGGCGGGGTGGGAGAAGCTGATCAGACGACCGACTCGTCTCTGCCCTCCCTCTGCCAAGCCTCGCCAGGGCAGCCGGCCATCGGGGCCCGGCCCCGGGCTCGGCCTCCCTCCGGCCGGCTCCTTCTCTCGGGTAGGGGCCCCGGGCCTCGGCTCTCAGCAGCCGCCGGAGCGGGGAGAGGAAGCCGGGCCCCGCGGCCCGCCCCGCGGCCCCCCCGCTGCCCGCCCCGCCGCCCGCCCCGCCCGCTCGCGGAGCCCCAGGCGCGGGGCCGCTGGGGCGGGGCCTCGCCAAACAGGTCGAGACTCGCTCTGCGCCCGTCGCCGTGGCAACGCGCGCCCGCTGCTAGGCGACCGGGGCGCCGTAGTAAACCGGGGGCGGGCGTGTTACTCAGAAGGGCGGGGGCCGCGGGGAGCCGGCGGGGACTCGGCTGGGCTCGGGCACCGCGACAGTCGGGAGGGGGAGGGGGAGAGAGCAGGAAAAGAAGGGACGGGGCGGGGGGCGCACGCGGAATGGAAATGGGGCAGCCCAGCTCGGCGCCCTGAGCACCCCTGGAGAGGCGAGAGCTCCCGTTAGGCCCCCCTCCCCGCTTGGTCCCCAGGATCCCCCAGCCCCAGCAGGCCCCGAGGGCTCGGTCACCCGCGCGGGAGCGATTGCCCCACAGGATGTGCAGATGTGGCTGCCCCTCTGATTCACTCCAGCTGCTTGGGGCAGGGAAGAAAGGCGGCTTCCTCTCCTGGAAACGCCTGCAGTAGCAAAAGCCCTCTAACAATTCCACAGCAGCGGAAAGGGAAAGGCGACGGAGAGGAGAGGCCCCAAAGTGCTTTTCTTCAGTCTTTCCCGCGGAACAGAAGTAGAAGTGTTCCCAGAACTCCTGACCCATGTTAGGAAGAAAGGAGTCGTTCTTGTTCTACACGCCTCTGTTTGGGGGCCCTGTGGACATGAAACACTGTTGCAGTGGAGGTTAACCTGAAAGCCCAGAAATCCCGGAGCTGAGTGTCCCATACTGGTGTTAATATTTTGGACACTCAGCATGGGCATTTTTGTGGCATTACTCTACCCTTCCGGGCTGGGAGGAAGATCAAAATGTGTGAAGACCTTCCTTACCTTCATCAGTGAATGAGTCAAACATGAGGCACTGAGGCAAAAATTATGGAGCTGGAAAATCTCAGATGGTTCGAGATAGGTCATCCAAAGGGTTCTAATCAGTAGGGAATCCTGGAGCTTGGGAAAGGAACGTGGCATTTTCAATCTGTCACTGGCTTTTAAGCAATCTGTTTGTACCCTGGTCTCTGTGAACTAAAGATAATACTCGTTCATGAGATCATTGCTGTTTTCTGGGCTTCGCTCATCAAAAAACAGGAATGTTTCCACAGGTGGGAGGAAATGTATTGGCAGAGGATCTGTTCGATGTGCATCTGTGTAGAAAGGCACAGGGTGTGTCTGTGGATCTGCGGACCTTCTACCTTCTCACTGCTCTTATGTGGGTGAATCAGGAGGATTGCTGTGTCCTTTAACACTTTTCTCTATTCACATCTTCTCTTCACTCATAGGCTTCTTAATTGTATTCTGAGCCTGGTTTCCATTACAAACTTCATTCACTCATTCCTGCATGTTAGAAAGTGCTAGGCTCTGCGGATCAACCATGAGTAAAACACAGCTGCTCCTGTAGCTAGCAGCTTCCATGTTCTGGGCTGCATGAGAAAGGCACACAGTGGAACATGCAGGAACAAAGAACAGGGGCCCGTAGATCAGAGCCAGGGACAGCAGAAACACTCATGTCCCACTCCAGCTTTTTGAGTGCTGAGTAACAGAAAGGAATGAGTTATGAGGCATGGGTCAGAAATCTGACTCCAGGGCAAAGGACAGAGATACTACTGCTGGGGGGGGGGGCCGGGGGGGGGGGGCTGCAAACGAACCTATTTTAGGAGAAGATGCCTCTATTGATAATGGGAAAAAAACAAACTAACAAACCCCAAATCCCTTCGCCCCAGGCTTTGCCATGAGGCAAGTGCTATGCCAAACGAATCTGCTCTGGCTCAGCATTCTTACCCATTATTTTAATCACGTCTAATCTACCGTGTATTCACAAAGTAATAAATTGGGTTCCTGTTTACAAACTTTGTGTGGGTGTCCCAAGACCACTGTTTCTCTTTGTGTATGCTTAGTAAATATGATTTGGTACAGTGCAGGGTATAGTCACTGAGGACCCTGGCAAGCACAGGTTAGTCCCAGGCCTTGGCTTTGTGATGTCAGAAACGCTGAGTCACATATATGTCCGGGGGCGGGGAATCATCCTGACATGGTAACAGTCCAGCGTACCAAAACTAAATACTGTTTCGAGATACGGAATCTTTGTGTCTGGCCTGAGTCATGAGCTTCTGAGCCCAACCTAATTATATTCATGTTGCATTGACTAGCAATTGCTTTTTCTGTTCTAAGGGAGGAAAGAGAAGAAGGAAAAAATATAAACATACCTAAATTATAACGAAAGGAAGTGAGTGGGATGCCAGGCAGAGAAACTCATGTTTCATAAAAAAAAAAAAAAAAAAAAAAAGGAAATTAGACATTGTGGCATAGGGTCCGTGGTGACAGGGGGTGTCCTCAAGATGGATCACGACTAATAGCCGGCCAGCCAGCCCAGCCATGCAAAACGCACGGCCTCTGAAGGGATAGATTCAGGCTTTGGGGAGGCCTCAAATAATATAACTTCGGAGGCTCTCTTTAAGAAAACTAATACAAAGTGATGAGTATGTAAGGGTCTTGGAAGGGGTCCGAGTCAGTGAGAGACCCCAAAGCTGCTTCACTTTCAATCTACCTCCAGGCCTCCTCATATAACCTCAAGACTCTGCCACTCCCATCCCCTTTTCCCCGGAGAAGGCAAATCTCAGCCTATTAAGGCACAGGGGGTGCAGTTTATGAGCAGAGGCAATAAAAACCAAAGACATCAGACTGTGCCAAACGGTGACTCAAGCGGGATATGAGAAGTGTCTGCAAGTATTTGAGGGGTGTAAACACAGAGAAGGGAAAAGAATTGTTCACTGTTGTGGGGTGGAAAGGGAATGAGGATACGATTCAATAAAGAAAAATGTGCACAGTACCCCTCAGGAAGCATTGGCTGACTCTATTTTCTGATACCGTGGAGTTGTATTTCCCAGGGGAAGTATTTGAGGATCTATGAGTCACTGAAAACTGGAACCGGTCACGAAAAATGTGCTACAGGAAATAATCCTACAAGATGTCCTCGAGGGAGCGGCTGGATGCTCCCAGAGTTCATTCCGAGCCCTGAATTCCGTAGGGCTGACACAGGCATTCTATAGATGTGTGAGTGGGGAGGAGGCCGGAGGAAGAAAAAAGAGCCATCCCACGGGGAGGAGCCACCACCTGCACCTACTTTTGCGGACGGGTGGGGGCAGCATGCGCCCAAAGAGGGAAAAATGTAAGGCGATAGCGCCACCCAGCGTCAGGACAGAAGCTGTAGCCAGGAAACCGACAGCCAATCCCAACGTGAAACGTGACCACCAAATTCCTGCTCCCAGGGTGTTACGCTGAGCGAAATAAGTCAATCAGAGAAAGACATGTATCATATGACCTCACTGATATGAGGAATTCTTAATCTCAGGAAACAAACTGAGGGTTGCTAGAGTGGGGGGTGGGGTGGGAGGGATGGGGTGGCTGGGTGATAAGCACTGGGGAGGGTATGTGCTATGGTGAGCACTGTGAATTGTGCAAGACTGTTGAATCACAGATCTGTACCTCTGGAACAAATAATGCAATATATGTTAAGAAAAAAAAAGATAACAGGAGGGGAAGAATGAAGGGGGAAAATCAGAGGGGGAAACGAACCATGAGAGACGATGGACTCTGAGAAACAAACTGAGGGTTCTAGAGGAGAGGGGGTGGGAGGATGGGTTAGCCTCGTGATGGGTATTAAAGAGGGCACGTTCTGCATGGAACACTGGGTGTTATGCACAAACAGTGAATCATGGAACACTACATCAAAAACTAATGATGTAATGTATGGTGATTAACATAACCATAAAAAAATTTAAAAAAAAATTCCTGCTCCCAGCTATGTCCGGATGAATAAAGGGTCGTTCGGGTGATACGGGGTTCACGCTTGGGCATAAGCGCATGTGTGTCAAATGTGCGGACACGTCAGTCCTAGAAAAGTAGGAAGTAAGAGCCAGAGAGACTCCTCCGGCTAGAATGTGGACTAATTCCCTCCGAGGAGAGCCCGCCTTTCATTCCCCCAACTAACTGCACAAATACAGAATGGGAAAACCACAACTTGGTTGGTGGCAAATCTGGAATATTCCAGGTAGGGGAGGGCCGGGGCAGAATATGAGGGTTTCATTCAACGTAAGCCCCACGTTGAGTCAAACAGGTCATACCTGATTAATTCTCTGGCTCCATATTTTCCAGTTTGTTCAGCTTCTTACTTGTTAAGGTGAAGTGGCAACTTCCAAGCTCTTTACCTGCGGAACCGGAAACCAGAAGTCCATCCCTGGCAATTTACGAAGAGCCTTCTAAAATTACAGATTCCCGGGCCTCACCCCTGCGGTGGAATCTCGGGACGGGGCCCAAGAATCTGAATATTTTCCAAAGTTTCAAAGACTGTTGTGAGGCTCAGTGGCGGAACTGGGAACTGCTGCTCCAGTAAAGGAGAGACCTCTGAGGACTTACAACCCAGACAGCTATCATGAAATAGAGAAAGTATTACGAGAGGGGTACAGTATGGAAGGACAGAGAGAGAGAACTGTTCTCTGGGAGAAAAGAAACATTTCCAAAGGATGAGTGACTTTTACACTAGTCTTGATGAGAGGCAGATCACCAGATAAAGAGACTGAAGACATTCCAGGTATAAGGAAGAGCATCTGCAAAGGCACAGAGGACCGTCCCAGTATTCCATTGAAGGGACGTTGTAATAATCCTTACGATGCTGACTGGAAGGTGGAGACCACCCATGACACAAGGAAGCAATTTCAAACCCATGGCTCTATGAGGCCCTGACACTGCAGATAATAACTTATTAAAAGGATGAAGGGGCACCTGGGTGACTCAGTTGGTTAAGAATTGGCCTTCGGCTCAGGTCACGATCCCGGGGTCCTGGGATCGAGCCCCGCATTGGGCTCCCTGCTCCTCCCCTTGGCTTGTCCTCTCTGGCTCACTCTCTCAAATGAATAAATTTAAAAATCTTTAAAAAATCTTAAAAAAAAAAAAAAAGGGATGGAAACCCCTACACAAAGTAATGGTAACCCTGTAATATTTTCTGTATCTGCCATAAAATCAAGCCCACCCCATTCACACCAGTTTCCTAGGGAATGGCAGTTAGGTGGAAACTGAATCTTCACTTAACTTTTTAGAGAAACTTCCTCTGTAAATACAGGTCCTTGCTTCTTTGTGTTTAATCCCTGATCCCCATTGGCAAGCTCTCCTGTGTAATCTTCCAGAACAGCTGGGCCATGATTGCATTGTCAATTATTAAATGCCCAAGTTCCCTGCAAGGCAGCATTTAATCATGAGGCACTCCAAAAAAAATAGGAGATAGAAGAGGAGGGACAGGAAGGGAGGCAGGAGGGTGGGAAGGCAGTTTCATTCTGTCAACATTAAACCAAGGGGATTTGGGGCACAGATGTCATCCTACAGTCCTTCCTGACAAGCTGCAAGATGCTGACCGCGGCCAAGGTAACCAGCTTCCCCCTCTTACTGCTCAGAACATACATTGCATAGCCCATTTTGCACTTGATTAAGAGCTGTGCCTGTTTCATCAATTTGTTGTCTATGCTAATTCTGTGTTTGTCTGTTAACCTATGTTGATGGAAGAATTAGTGACATTTTGGCCCCTGTGCATTTCCTATCGTTCTGAGCTGGAGTGTCTGCGAAGCCACTCTCTGTCACTTTTCTAGAGAGTAAAGAGTCACCTTGGCATGGGGCTTGTCAGCATAGGCAAAGATACAACTTTTCTTATGGCTGCTACTTCTCCATGATCTCCTTAAAGAGATCATTGCAAAATTAGACTTGGTCTTGCGATTCAAGAGGCTATCTGGATCCTGGAGAGAAAAGGCATGTTTAGGGAGAAATAAAACACATGATGAAGGGCACAGTACCGTAAGTGTTGAAGATGATTCTTGAAAAGGCTCTTGAATGAATTCCCATTCAATTGTCAAGATAATTCTTGAACGAGGCTCCTTGTGTCTGCCCTTGGTTGGACACTCCCTCTGGAAGCAGCCTCTTTGAGCTTCATTCCAAGCTCTTTTTCATCCTTTGTTTCTCAGATCACTTCTTCTTTAAATTGGTTATCACTTTGGTGCGGGGTTCCTTATTCTTATCTGTGAATAATCTGCAGAATAACTTATAAATATGCATAACTTGAAACGAATTGAGGGTAGAGTAAAAATCTGATGAGACAAATTTCCAACCCGTATTAAATTGAAAATGAAGTTGTTGAAAATGTAGAATTGCCTAAATCATTAGTTCGATCTTTATACAGAATGATTAATGAAAACGTTTTACCTGGAAGTCCATTCCCTGTTCAAGCAATGGATATGAAAATAATTAGAAAGAATAACTTATAGTAATGGAACAATGGCTAAAACCAATAGGATTTTCACAACTAAAAGCAAGATGGAAACATTCTTTTGGGGGGACAGGGGCAGTGTGTGACTTCCATACCGGGTAATAGAAGCTCTTTCTTCACTCCAGACGCTGTGGTTTTCAGTCTTTACCAAGGTCACCCAGAGTCCTGCACAGACTGACAATTTTGGTGGATTTAATTTGTTGAGTGCTTTTTAAAAAATCGTATTAGCAGATTGCTTTCCAGAAGCTGTTTTATCATATGTCCTATATATTGATTTTTATATGCATATGAACCTTGTATACTTCTTATGGCCATAAATAATCTGCACTTTGTCTGTGGTATGCACTGTTTTAGTCCCTGGAAATTCTGAAGAACAAACTGCTATATTTCTAAGATAAAGTTCCCTGCTAAATGTAGAAAATGTTAAGCAGATTTATGGGCCTGTCCCATTTAGCTATGGTTTTATTTACGTTTCTTAAGCTAAGCAGATTTAGGTCTGATTAATTCTGATATGAGAGATCCCCTGGAAAGCTCAAGATGGTTTACTTTAAGAAGCATCTGTCAGCAACTAAATATGGGTTTCTTTTCCCTTCGGTGCGTATTAATATAACAGTATAAACTGCTCCGTAACACAAAGTGCAAGACCTGGCCGATTTCTTTATTTTTCTTTTTTTTTTTTTTTTTTTTAAGATTTTATTTATTTATTTGAGAGAGAGAATGAGAGAGCACATGAGAGGGGGGAGGGTCAGAGGGAGAAGCAGGCTCCTGCCGAGCAGGGAGCCCGATGCGGGACTCGATCCCGGGACTCCAGGATCATGACCTGAGCCGAAGGCAGTCGCTTAACCAACTGAGCCACCCAGGCACCCGATTTCTTTATTTTTCTAAAGCTCAGTCAGGCTCCAAGCCACCACTCACCAAGGTTGAAACATCTAATACTGGTCATTCTTCAGCGGGCTCTCCTCTTCTCTTGGGCTAAAAATGACGGGGAGGTCGGGGGCTCCCGCCAGAGCCACGCTGTCCCCCCTGTGAGTCAGGTACCACAGCTGCATCAGGCAGTGGAGATGCCCCTCCAGGTCCCTCTCCATGACCACCACACTTGGTGTCCCGTCTCCATGGGCGCCACACAGCCCCCTCCCAGTTGAGATTCTGTCCTCTCTGAGGTAGTGTCTGAAAGCTGGGCCCAGATCACCACCTCTCTCAGAACCTACAGCCTCATCTCCCTTCCAAGGGTTTCAACAACCCCACATCCCAGTAGGTCCACTGCCTTCTTTAATCCTGAAAGCCCCAGTCCTTGCTGCTCCCCCGCCCCGGGGTGATCCAGTTTAATATTGACTGATAGGCCATATCCTCCTCCACTCTCCTCTCGGAGGAGTCTGTGATACAGAGAAGAGGACACCAAAAAAACTTGCGTTGTTCCAACAACAGATACCTCAGCAAGTCAGTGCTACTACCTTTCACTGAGGACAAAACCAAAAATAATGACCAGTAAGCGCATTAGAGTGGCCCCAATGCTTGTACTCAACTTGATATACACTAGCTCAGTGGCTTAATCACATTCCCGCCTGAGGCTATTATCGGGTATTTATTCAGATCATCCTCAATAAGCATTTGAGTAGAATGAGGTCCAGCTTAAATAAACATCATCACCACGGTGTGCCTACTCCCGGCCATTCCTGAAGCTAAGCCTCCACCCGCGAGGCTCCGTGGAGAAAGCGCCCGGGGCCGGCAGGGGGCCCATCACCGTGGAGGAGCGTGGCTTGAGCGCAGGGAGCCGCAGGGAAGGGTATCCAGCTCTCCAAGGAGGTTCTGAAATCAGGCTCTCCACGTGTATTGGTCTGTTACAGATGGAACTCCCGAAGGGCTCCTCTGGCCAACGGACATTCCTATCTGCCCTCCTCAACATGCTATCACTCAGCCTCTCCACAACATCCCTGCTCAGCAACAGCTGGTTTGTGGGCACACAGAAGGTGCCCAAGCCCGTGTGCGGAAAAGGTCTGGCAACCGAGTGCTCTGACATGCCGGTGCCCTTGGATGGGAGCAGCACCAACACATCTTCCCAGGAGGTGGTGCAATACAGCTGGGAGGCTGGGGATGACCGCTTCTCCTTCCATACCTTCTGGAGTGGCATGTGGCTATCCTGTGAGGAAACTGTGGAAGAACCAGGTAGGTTCGTCAGCCCAGCTGCCCGCTCTCTTCCCCCCAGGGAACTTAACACGGGCAGAGAGCCAGTGGGAAGCATACAGCACTCCCCACACCCCACCGGGCCTCCCCGCCAGGCTCAGCATCTCCCACCTCTGTATCCCGTCCCTTCTCCCTAGGACTCCCTTTTAATAAGACCCAAAAGTCCATCTGGCTTTTCCAAACCTCCTGTCTAGCAGCCACTGCTGGTTTAAAATCGCGCCATCCTTAAAGGGTCTCATTTCGACTTGTAACATCATGAGAATTCCCCCTCTAGCGAGTTAGGATTGCTGTTTGGAGACCAAATGAGGAGAGAGGATTCTTAAAGAAAATGCCCTGGCTCTGCCCAGCTGTGAGCTCAGATGCGCAGCTTCCTCTCTACAAAACTTGATTTTCTCACTGGCGAGATGAAAGGGTCTGAGTAGATCCCCTGTGGAGCCCCTTCCTGCCCCACCCCACCAACAGGGTTTTCTTGCTCTAAGTATGACCATTACAATTTACAAGGTAGGGGAACTGAAGCCGGAGGAGGGTAACTAGGTGGAGTAAGGTCACCCTTGACCTCCCAGGTCTCCTGCAGCTTGGTGGTGCGTACGGGCAAAGCGGGGTCCTGCGTCACTGTGCATTCCTAACTTGTGTTCCTCGGCTTAGGAGCAGCTGGCCTAGGGACAGCCCTCCTCCCTGCTCAAAGCATCAGACATCACCTGGTAGTGATGTTTTCCTAAAGCCCAGAATCCAGTACAATTAACCTGTTTCTCCCGATTTGGGCCAAGGGAAAAAGGAGATGGAAGAGGATTATAAATGTATGTGTGTGTGTTTATGTGTGTTATTAACGTGCCATTTAGCACAGCTCCGACCCCAGCCCCAGAAACAATTGCGAGCCATTCAGACCAGTGGCACCGTGGCAGCAAAAGGTGCTGGTTAACATTAGGCTTGTTAACCCTCCCTGACCTGAGAAGCGGGAACATTTCCCCGTGGAAGCCGTCTCAGGCTCATGTCCTCTTCTTCACTGTCAGGAACTGGGGACGGAGAAATGGATCCTGAGTGACTCTTGCCTAGGTCATGCATCCATCTATCCATCCATGAGGCCTTCCTTCCTGCTTTCAGAGAGAGGCGTCTAGGGCCTATCTGCTGCGTGCTGGGCACGCACTGGTCCGAGCCAAGGGAGGGGGTCGCACCAGGTGTGGGACGGGGGCACGTTTTCATCTGCCCCTGAAGTCATACCTTGTCTGTGTTTCAGGGGAGAGGTGCCGAACTTTCAATGAACTCACACCACCAACCCAGAGAGGTGAGAAAGGACTACTGGAGTTTGCCACGTTGCAAGGCCCACGTCACCCCACTCTCCCATTTGGAGGGAAGCGGTTGATGGAGAAGGCTTTCCTCCCCCACCCTCCCTTGGGGCTTGTGGCAAGTATGTGGGTTTGATCACCAATTTAGCCGCCATTGACTTGGGCCTCTCTGGCCCAACAGTGCTCTCTACACTGTACTCTGATCTTCTTTTCTCTTCTTCTGAGCCCCACGGGGTGACCCACATTCCCTCCAGAGCTGCCTCTCATTCATATGCAGGAATGCAAACAAGGGACAGCAGGAACAAATAAAGTTCACAAATAGAAAACCACCAACAGCTCTAACCTCCTCTTGTTGCCAAGTAACCATGCTGAAAAGCTTAGAGAAAAAAAAAAAGAGAAGAAAAGCTTAGAGGTGTTTTTTTCCCTCCAATATGTATATATTTTTTAAATAAAATATATGTATATATTTTTAATAGAAGGGAGTGAAACTGAAAAGGGAGGGAGAAAGGAACCGAAGTGATTGCTCCAAAATTCAATAAAGAGAAAGGGAACAAAAATGACCCACAGCAAAGTCATGCCCCTGCAAGATTGGGTGACAGGTGATTTCCTCTTGAATTGCCCCAACGGTATTTCCAGTCAATCAAGATTACTTGATTCCTTATGGAGTACCGAGCAGAGAGCAGTGAGCGCAGGGGCGACAGCAAAGGACCCAAAGGAGGGAAAGCTCCCAGCTGGTGCCAACTCTGTCCCCTTCTCTGACTCTGGGAGGCTTTCCCTTCTGCCGGGCTCCCTGTGTTCAGTCCTGTAACATGTCAGGGTGAGGGCTCTTCTTCCTCTGTTTCTTTTTTCTTTTTTCTTTTTTTCTTTATACTTGAATTTTATTTTCTTCCTCTGGTTTCTAACAGAGATCCTATGGTTATCAGTGGGAGCCCACTTCTCGTCCATCGGACTTGAATTCGTCAGCTTCCTCCTGCTACTAATGGACCTGCTGTTCACCGGGAACCCAGGCTGCGGGCTCAAGCTGAGCGCCTTCGCTGCCATTTCCTCCGTCCTGTCGGGTGCGTGCTGCCCAGGCTGGAGCGGGTGGGGAGCCTCGCCACCTTGGGGCGCCTCTGGTGGGTGCGTGTGTCTGTCCAGAGGCAGGGTCAAGAATGGAGGGATGAGAGCCGTTGCAGGGGTCTTGGAGTTGGAATGAAATTTTCTATTAGATCATTATGTACTTGGCAAAATGATTTCTCTCTAGGTTCTTTTTATTTGCAAGCTTTCTCAGTATGTGAAATACAGTTTGGCTTACTTTTCAGTTGCACTTACACACAGCTTTTTAAGACTCCATCGGATCAAGCAGGAGTAAGAGATGCAGATATAAAGATAGATCAAGAATAAAGCTTGTGTTGAGGGCATGGGTGGGAAGAAGTAAAAGGCCCTAAGTGCAGCATTGACTCAGAAACTTTTTCCATAGCTCGCCACCTAAAGCCTGGGGCAACCTTTTGCAAAGCTCTGCGTTCAAGAAGCCCCCGTCGCAGATCAGTGTCCCCGGAAATGTGGGGGGCAGATGGGTAATGGAGCATCTCCACGTAGGCTGTACCTGATGCAAAATGAGGAGCTTGCTCCAAACCCATACTCCCTGTAGCTGGCAAATCCAGCCTCTCTCTAAGGGCACCGCCTTCCTGTTCCCTCTGTAGGCCTTCTGGGGATGGTGGCCCATATGGTGTATTCACAAGTCTTCCAGGCAACTGCCAACTTGGGTCCAGAAGACTGGAGGCCACATGCTTGGAATTATGGCTGGGCCTTCTAGTAAGTGCTTACCATCTCCTGAACCTTCTAGCCCCTCCCCAGCCAAGCTGCATTCGATGTGCCGCCCTCAACTAGATGCTTGTTCGGGTGTCCTTCTGCCTTCTCTTCATCCCTCATCCCGGGAGTCTGTTGACCAGAGAGCTGGACCATCAGGCCACCCCTGTTCTTTCCCCACCTCCTGTGGAGGCACAGAGAGGATTCTTCCAGCTTGTTTTGTCCAGGTTTCCTAATGATACAGCTGTTGCGTGATTCCCTTGGGAAACGAGACTGATTTTGTGTGGCTTATGCAAGTGATGCTCCGTATTTTATTTATTTATTTATTTATTTATTATTTATTTTTAAGATTTTATTTATTTGACAGAGACAGAGATAGCAAGAGCAGGAACACAAGCTGGGGGGCGGTGGGAGAGGGAGAAGCAGGCTTCCCGCCGAGCAGGGAGCCCGATGTGGGGCTCGATCCCAGGACCCTGGGATCATGACCTGAGCCAAAGGCAGATGCCCAACGACTGAGCCACTCAGGCGCCGATGCTCTGTATTTTATACATTTTATGATTCAAGGTATTGGAGGACCAAGAAATGAAGAATTAGCCTTGAGATTTGGTTGGAATTCCATCCCCTGTGAATGGCTGACTCTTCTCCTATAACAAAGAGTCACTTCTTCCTACTTCTGCTCTTATTCCATCCCACTGTGTGAGAAATAAAACCTCCCCTACCAGTCATTCCCTAACCCTTAGAGAACTAAGGGGTCAGTTATTTTTGATTTCTCTTAAGAAGAGAGAAGCAGCAACCATGACAAACACATTCGAAGCAAATATCCCCTCTGTTTTAAGAGTTCCTCCCTTCCTGCCCTGAGGAACACGCTCTGTTCACTGCACACGTGCCACCCTGGGCCTGCATTTCGGTCCGGAGTCAGTGCGAAGTACTTTACCAGGGCTGGAAACACACGGCGCTGGGCTCCAGTTTCCATGCTGACGGAGGCAGTCTGGAAGCCTATCCATGTCTGTTAGGAGATCCTATCCCCTTGTCTCATGATAGAACATGTGCTATTGGATTCGGGAGTCTTTGGGCTATTCCAAAACCAGCCCCCAGAGCTTATGTTCCAGACACACGGTTTTGCACCTTTTGTCTGTCTTTAAGCCGTTGTTGACATGACACCTGCAGAGCTCAGGCTACCCCACTCCCAGCCGAAGCATCCCCAGCCTGAGTCGGCTGAGTCTGTCAGGGGCAGCAGATAGGAACACGCAGCGCCAGCGTGTGGCCTGGCTTTACCCATCACCTGACCTCATGAAATTCCTCACTAACCTCACACAACTTCCTGTTTCCTGGGCTTCCCAGAATCATGGGGAGATTTAGGGGTTGACTTTCCAAGTTTTTAGGAATGCGTTTGATATAGTTCCCTGGTGGTTTGTTTTGTTTTGTATTTTCTTTGTTGAATCCATCCAGCTTCTCTTAAATCTCCAGCTTCTCTTCCATGCATTTTAAACTCCCGTAAGCCAAGAGCTGCACTGTTTTCCCAAGAGGCAAATTCCGCTGGTACAACGTATAATACCTCCAGGTTTGTAGTGAGTGTTGCCTGAACGAATGACATGCAGAGGCTCAACTTTGTGGCCCCTAAGATAGCCAAAAACCTCACAACAGAAGAAGATGGAAGAGGAATGATTGCTCCTAGCATCTGATCTGAGTGAAGGAAAATCTTGGGCAGGGTGTGTGTGTGTGTTATGTGTGTGTGTTGGGTGGGTATGGGGTGCTGCACTGGGCTACGTCCACTCTATACAGCTGAGCTATCGGTCTGTGAATCTTGGCAGATCACAAGGGTAACTGCAGGTGGGGAAACCATAGTCCAGAAAATTGTATGTGTGTGCGCCCGTGTTCTATGTATACAGAAAAGGCACACCAGGAATGAAAGAGCAGAGCGCTGACAGCTAATCGATCCCGTGAAAACCAGTCTGCTAAACTCCTAGTCTGACTTGCAACACTACAAGAGTCGTTCTCTTTGACTGCAAAACATTCAGAACATATCCTACTAAGCCAGACCGAATTCAGGCCTCTGGCCCACAGTGCTTTCCCCACAGCACGGCGGAAGGGAACATGCGCCGGTCCCTGAATCCCTAAGCGGCATCAGCCTAGTTTACTAGTAGGAAGCGATCGTGTTTTTCTCTCAAACCTGGATGTAGGTCAGATTCTGACCGTCCCATTTTGTTGTTGTTCATCCCTAGCACGGCCTGGCTTTCCTTCACCGGCTGCATGGCATCAGCGGTCACCACCTTCAACACATACACCCAGCTGGTGCTGGAGTTCAAGTGCAAGCACAGTAGGAGCTTCCAAGGAAAGCTGCGTTGCCTGCCGCACCACCACCAGTGCTTCCTTGAGCAGCCGTCCTGTGCAGCCCCCACGGGCCGTCCCCTGACCAGCTACCACCAGCACCACCCTCAGCCCGTCCGCTCAGTCTCTGAAGGAGCTGACTTCTACTTAGGGCGACACCACAAGGGATTTCAGCAAGAACCCAGCCAGAGGCTAAAGGAAGAGATGGCTGGGTCATCCGTAGAGGAAGAACTGTATTAGAAGTAGTCAGGTTTAGAGGGCAGGCGGAACCCAACCTTCCATGTTCATTTGCTATCAACATGTACTGAAGCCAGAGTCTGTTTCTTGAGCATGGTTTTCACAGGTTCAGGACAAGCCTATCTAAAGTGCAGGTCCAAAGGGGTGCATGCCAGGGCACCACTGCCCCTCTTCCTTCCCAGCGCTTTCCTTCCCTTCCCATGTCTCGTTTCGCCACCCCCCCTCCCGTGTTCAGAATCACCCCCTCTCCTTTACTGATGGCTTGTTATGCGCCACGTTCCGGGCTCAGCAGCGGAGACAAAAAAGAGAAGTAGAATCCAGTTCCTGCCCTTTAGGGGCTTCTCCATCTGGCCCTCTATCTGGGATTTGGAGGAATGCAGGCGGGCAACTCAACAGTCGTCCATGGTGGCTCAGCCTTCCCTGGTGCACTTGACTTTTCCTAGAAGTCATAGAATGGAAGACAAAGAGGCCCTCCTGGGGCCGATGTCCTCCACACTGCCTATTACAGTGTCCCACACCCACATGGTAGGGACCCAATGGAAGTTTAAACATTAATCTAGAAGCCACCAGGGGACTAGTACACATGAGAAGGCCCCCACAGCATGCAGGGACAGGTCCACTTCCAGAAATGGTCCACTGTAGTTATTCGTAGGGGATTTATGGTAAGGGACACTTCCGCAATGAACAAGGCCACGGCATACACTCCCCTCTGGATCCCCAACTCACCCACCCACCTGTTCTTCCTCTTTTCCATAAGGGAAAACAAACCATGGCGATGGCTAAGAAGAATGAGAATGACACACAAGTGTGTTTCCTATACATAGTATTTATTTGTTCTCCAACAATTCACATTTTAAATAGTGCTTCCTGACAATATACCAGCTGGCTCTTCTGTAGTATGGACAATAAAAGTAGCAATTCACATTCAAGGGGGTTGGTATCGGCATACCCGACTGGGAGGGGGAGTAGAGAGCATGTGGGGGTTGGGAGGATGCTGTCTAGGGTGGAAGGGGCTATAAGGATAGCAAGGAGGAGAGCTTGGGAGAAGGAAGATCCTTATACCTGCACGAGTCACTGCTATCCCTAAGTGGCAGTCACACTGGCCTTGCTTGAGTGGGGGAAGGAAGGAGCTCTTCCTATCTTAGAGGTCCGGCTGGGTGGGTGCCTACCAGGAGAAGGGAGTGTCGGGACACACCTGACAGGCTAGCACCCACGCTGGACAGATGAAGCTTCCGCAATCCTCAGCCACCATTCCAACCCTCTACCCTGGCTGCAGGAGGGAGGAGAAACCTAGAGCCTGTCCCGTGTCTGGCAAAAATGGATTCAAACTTCTGAGAGTCAAAACAATCTATGTTAAGTTAGTTTGTAAACACACCATGAAGAATTTAGGGACTGATGCTCTTCTAGCTTCCTCTTATTTCTGGGACTCACCCGGTATAGACACCATCTTCTACCCAAAAAGATTCCGCCCCCCCCCCCCCCCCCCCCCCGGCAAGACCAGGCCCTTGGTAAATGACTTTGCATTTTACTCCTCTACATGGTGAAGAACGAGGGTGAGACGTAGATGGCTCGGCCCAGGCCACAGGACCACAAGTTTTAGCTCTTCAGTCAACTATAAATTAGTCCTTAGAGTCCTCTACTAGGCTAACAAGATCCTAGGCTATTCTACCCGAGCAGATGCAAACTCTAGAAATGAATCTAAAATCATCCTATTCTCTTGGGTATCCTCTAATTGTTCCCCCAAGTTTACAAAGTTTCCCAAAGTGTTGAAACCAAATTTGCTTTCAGGGTCTTAAGGCAAGGGGGTGCCCAGAAACCTGGCAGGCCAATCTGCTATTGCTACCAATATGTTATGTCACAATGCCTACCACTGGGCAAATAATACACGTCCCTTCAAATCTGGGATCCCTAAATTTCTGTAATCTCTAAATTTTTCTGGACTCCCTTTACTAAAACAAGCTAAAAAGATACAGGCCCAAGTAAAGACAGAACCTGAGTTGCACTCGGGTATGACCTATCAAAATTATTCAAGAAGAAAAGCAGTTCTCCACCAGCTAACGTGGGATTTTCTGCTATATAAACAATGACCTAGAAGTTTAGGAGAGAACTTAATAGAAGCAACATTTATGGAAGAAGGGAGAAGCAAGCATTGGAGATAATTCTAAAGAACTCAACCAATTATAAAAGAGTATTTACAAAGGAATTTTCTCAAAATACCGTGTTTTCCAAGGCTCTACAAGGAAGGAGATGTGCAGGCAAAATGGCTGCTTACGGGACTCAAGGAGCAAGAATAAAAATCCAGAAACAGCTTGCTCTCATGCAAGCAAAGCAAAAATACCTCTGAATAAGAGAGGGCAAATGAGAGGCAGGATGGAGGACGGCCCACAGGAGATGCCAGGAGACCAAGAGAGCAAAGTGGAGATGAGGCCGGGATAAGCTACCTGGCTGAATGGTTCCTGACTTCACAGAGCCAGGGCAGCGCGCACACGAGCGCTTCAGAAGTTACTGCGGGGAAAAGGCCATGCTGGCCAGGCCAATCAGGACCCCGAAATGCCACACGGACCACGCAGAGGCTGCTCACAAACTCTGATGCTCTTGCTCCCCTTCTGACAGGAATGTGGTGGCGCTTGTGGTCACCGACTGTGTAGAGATGGAAAGTTCGGGAGGCGGGAGGTATGGAAGATAAAAGATGGGAATGCAAGGATGGCTCCCTCAGCCTCCCACTGTCTGTGTCTCCCTGCCGCTAGGGTGGGAAGAAGCCAAGGTACGGGCGGTGAGAGAACACGGAGGGAAAGGACCAGTGGCCCTGATGAGAGGCAGGGCACTGGAAGTCCTAAGTCTCAAACAAGCCAAGTGTTATCTCAGAAGGACAAGAAACTGGGCCCCTGGAGCTTAGAACAGATCAAGCAACTATGTCATCCCAACACCAACACATACACACAGGTGGCATAATGCAAAACAAAATGTTCCAGGGAAGAACCTCACCGGAATTTCCCAGGAGTTTATAAATTAGACACACAAAAAATAAACGGTAAGAGTCACATTTCCAAACTATCCGTGGAGTGCCTAGAGGGGGTTAATGCAGGGACTGCAAAGGTAGGTCAGATACCCCAGCCAAACGGATGGTGCTGTCATCTGAGAACTCCAACGCGCCCTCAAAGTGCTTTGTGATAATCACGCAGAGCCGGTGAAATGAGGTTGAAGTCTTCCTTCTCTCCAAAGAACTGACGTGACGCTGCTGGGAGAGAGACGGTACCACTCTCTTCACTTCTTCTGAGATGGAAGATTCCTCAGACTATATCTAGGGGAAAGAGTGCAGGTATCAGCGACTTTCATTCTTTTCATGACAGAGAAATGGAGGAAACCCAAAGATCAGGCTATTTCTCTACTCTTCTGTCCTTCTGTCTAGCCCCGATAGTTCGTAAGTCCTTCCAGAAAGATCCAGGAAGTTTGTTTTTTCCATGACAAACTCTTGAACATTGAACTAGACCATAGTATTTGAGGGCTGGGAGGTTAGCATTTTGAGCAAGATAATCCTTTGGAGTATGTAACTTTCACAAATGTTGCACGATGTTAGCATCTCTAGCCTCCCCCCCGCCCAGAAAATACCAGTCATATCCACCCCCTCAGTCACTGAGATAATAGACACCATGACCCCACATTTCCAAGTGTCCCCTAAGGGTGATGGTACTATTCCCAGCTAAAAACAACTGCGTACCATTTCTGAATGGTCATAAAGCACCCTAAGAAAATAGAGCTGCTCTTGAACAACTGGTTCTTGACACCCAGCTAATCAAAAAGGCTCCTACTCCCCGCTGCTTTCTAGAGAACAAAGCTGGGGTTGGTAGCCTTTGCCCCAAACCTATAGTAGTAATCAAATATATCTTTCAGAAAAGATTCACCTGGTGGGGAGGATCAACAAACTTTATCCTAGAGAGGAATCTTCGCAGCTCCCCACGGCCGATTTTGGGGGTGGTGTCCTCGAGCTGCACCACCTGGCCCTCCATCAGCGCCCACCGTAGACTGAGCTTGCTGACCACCAGGGCTGCTGGATGGCCTTCGGAGCTTGGCCCCGTTGTCCTGGTAACATAAAAGGCATCTTTCCAGAGGTCGTTAATTCCAACTGAGGAAGGACAAAAACAAGAGCAATTAACGAGGACAGAAAATTTCTGCTAACAGGAGAGTGGCTTGACTCAGCAACTAGCTTCATTCATTCATTTACTCCTCATTAATTCAGACACGAAGTTTATTGAGCTCCTAATAAATGCCTGGCACCAAGCTAGACAGCGTGTGCACAGTGGGGAATGACAGGATGCTGGCCAAGCAGCACATTCCCCTCGGTCTTTAGACCTTTCCTTTTCTGAAGCTGTTTCTGAGAAAGCCCCAAATCAGGAAACGAGGATATGTCAACTGTGGTGACAACAGGGCAGAAAAGCAAGCACAGCGGACTAGAACTTCTGAGACTTCCCAGACTGTCCGTACACGGTCACAGAGGCTATCGGCCTCGCCAGCACTTACTGTGCCTTATCCTTAACACGGGTGTTGTAATAAAAAGGGTCTCAATTCCTAATTACCACTATTCAATGCTCACTGAATAATGTTTTATGCTAATATTGAAAAACAACTTGCTCAGATCCGGTCAGAGGATTCTGCAGGACGCACGGGAGGGGCTCAACGTCCCCACCCCCGGCTGTTGTTCGAAGGCACACGTCCCTCCCTCGGTGAGACAAGGGTATGCTCACACACAGCCAGCACACCTTCTCCCCTCATCTGTACGCAGCCCCTACTGTCACTGGGACTCACCCTCGGAAGCCGTCACCATGCCCGTGGCGTTGGCCAGATCCAGAAGGATAGAGGGGAATGCTGGATGCAGGAGGTAAAGGTGGTGAAGGCTGGGTGGCCCAGTTCCTGGGATGACATCCTGACAATGAGAAGCAAGAGGGAAGAACGTAGGTAACTCTGCGTTCCCACATGTGACAGGCCTCCGATGAAAAGGGCAGAGGAGACCGTGGTGATTACTCATTCCTCTCAGATGCTATGACCTGACCCCAACTACAAGCATGCGTTTGAGAGAAACTCCCATATACAAGAGACATATTTCAGAGCGCTCAAAACAGACTAATCACTAACTTCTTCAAACCACTAGGGTAGAAAACGCTTTCTCCCTTATGAGAAGAAAAAAAGAATGGAAATGTGCATGCCCTGGGTGGGTAGGGGGTGGGATCCAAGCCTTCTGCCTGTGGGAGTATCAGAACACTGGGTCATCTCTTGCTTCGTGGTGGGGCTTCATGGACACAAAATGCATTCATGAAAAGACATCTCTCACTGGATATGAAAGCCAATTGCAAGTATCAAGCTAAAATCACAAAAATCTTCTCAGTTCCTGAAACAAACAGAAAACTGTCCAGACAGAAGCAAATCATTAATTATACAACAAAAATTCCAATTCCAAGTGGCAGTCTCCAGAGTCCCAACAGCAGAAGAAATACCCACTGGAACTGCCTTCACCAGCCTGACCCCGGTGCAGGGAGGACGTTCGGCTCTCACACATGCGTGCAGCCCAGCCACGCACGGGTTAGTAAGTGACTGCTCCACCGAGCTCCCCGAGTACCTCCCCCACCCCGGGGCCATCCTGGACCCCACTAGTGGAGGAAACGGGAATCCCACTCTCTTAGCATAAGAAGTCCACGAAGTGAGGAGAAACACAGGGGGACGCTTGTAGCCACACTCCCACCACGTGCCACGAAGCACAAGAGGGCATTTTCCCCATACCCTCAGGATCCCAAACCTGACAGGACTGACCTCGGACTCTGTCCACATGACAAGCAAAGAGCCAAACTCCCTCCTCACTGCCCAGGGAATGGAGCCAAACTCCTTAGCCTGAAAGCCAAGGCCTTGCACCATTTAACCCAAATCTGCCTTTTCCAGCCTCTTCCATTATTCACCTGCCCGGCCGAGCTTCAGGAATGCCTGACTGTAACCTCTGATCTGTCTGACCTCTGCCAACCCTACTTCCCCCCGAGACTGTCTAACCATTCTCTGGAGCCCATTTCCACGCGTGAGAACAACCCTTGTCCTTAGATTCCACACCTGAATGCTGCCCCTTTTACGAAAAGCTCCCCCATTGCCCCCGACAAAGTACCCCTCCCTTTGTGCTTCCATCTAAACTTCGTATTTGTGCTTCAATTACAGCATCTGTAACATGCCTTTGTTTTGTGGTGATTTATAGATACTTACATTGGAGAGTCACCTCTTCTAATCCCCTCATTTTATTAGGTGAGGAAACCAGAAGTTAACATGTCAGGTAAACTATCCGTGGGCACATGTTAGGGCAGGGCAGAGTTAGGACTATAATTGAGATTTTGAGTAAATCTGATCCTCAAAATGAGGGAATATATTAGCATCTCCATTGATGGATAAAGAGCACGGGGCTCAGAAGAGTTAGGTGGCTTGTCCAAGGGTGCACGGTCGATGAATTCAGGATTCTTCATCCTTCCAGGTCCCCCCAGCATCCAGGGACCATCTGCCTTCTCCGCTAGAGCACCAGCACTGTTTCCAGTCTATCCTTAGGTCCCTACAGAGAACGCAGTGCCTGGCACAGAGCAGGTGCTGGTCAAGATAGGTTTCACTGAGGGGCACCTGGGTGGCTCAGTCGGTTAAGCGTCTGCCTTAAGCTCAGGGGTCCTGGGATTGAGTCCCACATCGGGCCCCCTGCTCTGTGGGGAGCCTGCTTCTCCTTCTCCCTCTCCCTCTGCCCCTCCCCCCTCTTGTGCGCTCTCCCTCTCTTTCTCGTCTGCTCGCTCTCTATCTCAAATAAATAAATAAAATCTTTAAAAAAAGATAGGTTTCATTGAACCAACTCAGGGTGGATCTTACCGAAAACTCCCAGGCACCTATTCTGGGTGGTACCCTGCCTCATCAACCCCATTAAAATACTGGAGGATAGCATTTAAGACTTTCGAAAATCTGCCTTCTGGGCATCGGACCTTCTCTCCTATTATTCCCCCAGGTGAACCCTCAACCTCAGCCCCGTCATCGTCCTCTCCAGCTGCCTGGCCATCCCTGCCCCACCCCGCTTCTGCAGACTCAGTTTATTCACCTCGAAGCCCAGCCTCACCCACCATGAAACCTCCTCTGCCCATTCCAGATGAGTCACAGTTACTTCTCTTTGACTATAGCACATGTGAATCATCTGGAAATTTGGACCTAGCGTCTTGAGAGGACTTATGCTTCATCTTGCCTCCCAGTGTTGGCGGCTGTCGCCAGGGGCTGCTGTCAGCTTTCACAGTGCTTGGCTGAAAGCCAAGGCCAGGGCAAGCGAAGCTCAGGAGGAAGCAGGTTCCAGCCTTGCGCTCTCGGGTGCTGCTGTGCTGTACCCACACCCACTTGGAAGCGTGGCTTCTCCACTAACCCCTCCAGACCCAGGCAGCCCCGCAGAGCGGCTGTCGTCTCACCAAGTGACAAAACGACCCCCACCCCACGCCCGCCAGGCTCACTCACAGAACTGGGAGATGCAGCTGACATCCCTTCAGCCCAGAAGAGGAAGACAGACTTCTGGTCCGAAGTAACTGCTGAGGTGGTTGGCGTCTCTTTCATGTGACAGGGAGCACTGTAACTCCAGGTAATGGAGCCTGAGTCCCCATCCACCACCATCATCTGCAAGAGAGAAGACAGTGAATACAGCCCACCTTCAGAAAGGCAGCAGGCTGGGACGCCTGGGGGGCCCAGTCGTTCAGCAACCGCTCCTGATTTCGCCTCAGGTCTTGATCTCAGGGTTGTGAGATGGCGGGCTCTGCACCAGGCACGGAGCCTGCTCAAGAGTCTGTCTCTCCCTCTCCTTCTGCCTCTCCCCCTGCTCCCTCTCCTTCTGCCCCTCCCCCCACTCGCTCTCTTAATAAAAAGGAAGCAGGTCAAGAAAACACACAAAAGAATGAAAAACCACATATATTAACAGGTTGAGCTTACTACATGTGAACAAACTGGGCATGCAGAGAGCATTAAACAGCGATGAGGGACCAGACCTGGTTTTCTGCAGCCCTTGTCCCCATTTAGTAGAGTTTAAAGGTCTGCTAAATCCTTGAGTGGGACGGGGACAGTATAAAGCAACCAATCCTCCTCTCATTCTGCAGATGACGGAATGGCGGCTCGGGGACAGGATGGAACTCAAGACTGTTCGGTGTCAGCGGCAGTCCTCCTCCAGAGAGAGCAGCCCTTTGGAGGGGAGGCGCTGTAACGAGAGGCCCGCAGCAGTGCCTCCTGCCCGCTCCCTCCCTCCCACGACCACAGCGCCCACCGAGGGGATGAGGGGACGGCGACTGAGTGGATGCCTGTGAGAGGCGCTGTGCTACAGGCTTTATGGGTTCGACTCCTGGGTGTCACACACACGGGGCTCAGCCCCAGGCTGGTCTCAAATTCAAAAGAGCGCATTGAGACAGGCAAATAAATAAACTAAGAGAAAATACATTCCTCTGTAGCATCTCTCACAGGATAATGAAGGGGACTGAGCTCATACACTCTGGCCACACTTCTATCTCCTTTTCACCCCCAAATACCTCGCACCTCGTCGTTTTAGAGCCTCTCCTTGGCCCAAATCCACAAGGAACTCCCTGCCCACCCCCAGCCCCTGTCTTTACGGCCCCTCTCCTCGGTGTCTGTTCTTGGGTAAGTAGAAGGCCTGCACCCCTGTCAACAACCGCTTCCCTACTCTTCCAGCCCCTCGGTCCAGCCCTTCTGTGTCCACGCTCAGACCTGGAGAGACAGACTCCCCGAAGCCAGCTGTTCAAGATTCCCTTTGGTAGTTTGAGAGAAAAGTCTTGAGACACCACACTAAAAAACTGTATCCAGTCACACACATTATTTAACTGTCATAATAACCCTATGAAGACAGGTAATATTATCACCCCCACTTTACAGACATAGAATCTGCAGTTAGGTGAGATTATGTAATTTGCCCAAGGCCACCGATAAGCAGTGGAGCCAGGATTAAATTCCAGGTCCAAACCCTCAGCATCTCATCTCTTAATGAAGCTATACATATATGTATACCCTTCTCCCTTAATCCTGCTGGGAATGCCAATGAAAATTCCAATCTCTACCTGAAATTCTTTTGAAACACAATCAGACATTGCTTCTTTCCTACCCAGCACTGCTGGAAGACTCTCCCTGAAGTGATGCCTTTATCATCAGCTCTGTCCTCCGCTCAAGACCAAACAACCCTACTGCCTCCAAAACATCACCTAAATGCTGCAGCCCTGCTTTTCAGGGCCTTCCATCAGCTGAGCTCACTTGGATCTTGGATCTCCCTGGCAGAAATGCCCCTCAGCCTCTCCTTATACACGGACCCAGCAAACCACTTCTCTGCTTTCATGATGTGAACATCTAGCCCACAGCCAACATGAAGCACCTCTTTGACTCCCTTCACTATATCTGCTCCCCATGCCCCGTGGCCTTGTGCGGACCTCCATTACAGCACTCGCCAAGACCTGGCAGAGCTGTGTATGCATACGGGCACCCCAGTGACTACGAACTATACGAGACCGGGGCCTTGTCTTCATTAATGCTATGTCTCCAGAGACATCATCTGTGCATCTGGCACAGGACTTGGCAGACATTAGAGGCAATGATTAAGTGTTGAGTTGGCTCCCAGAGAACAGGATGCAATAATATAAATACATATTAGTGAAGATAAACCAAAAAGCTAGGTTAATTATAAAAAAGAAATTTTAGGGATGCCTGGGTGGCTCAGTCGGTTAAGTGTCTGCCTTTGGCTCAGGTCATGATCCCACGGTCCTGGGATCAAGTCCCGCATTGGGCTACCTGCTCAGTGGGGAGTCTGCTTCTCCCTCTGCCTGCCTCTCCCCCTGCTTGTTTGCTCTCTCTCTGACAAATAAATAAAATCTTTTAAAAATAAAATAAAATAAATACATAAGAAAATTTAGGGACACCTGGGTGGCTCAGTTGGTTAAGCATCTGCCCTCAGCTCAGGGTCCTGGGATCAGGTCCCAACTCTTGATTTCGGCTCAGGTCATGATCTCAGGGTGGTGAGATCAAGCCCTGCATCAGCTCCTCACTGGGCACGGAGTGTGCTTGAGAGTCTCTGCCCCCTCTCCCTCTACCCCTCCCCCTGCTCGTGCGTGAACGCACACGCTCTCTCTCTCTAAAATAAATAAATCTTTAAAAAAATAATGAAAACTGCCTAACCAATCATTATATCTTCACAATATGCAACCTCATGTAAAATCAGAAAGACCTATTCAGTGTCCCTAGAACATGCCATACTATTGTCTCTGGGCATTCTGGTGTCGGTGTTCCTGACCCAACAGGAACCCCTCCTCATAACTTTTGAGGTCCTGCTCATCATCTTTCCCTCCTTTGTTAAATCTTCCATAACAATCCAGCCACCCCAGATATCCTGCCTTCTCTGAAATCTTAGGAAGATACGTACTGAAGTACTAAGTTTATTTATGCCTACCTTTCCCCACCAAGAGACTTCAGAAGGTTCCTAGTGCCAAACTTTAAGTTAAGAATTCAGAAGAGGGAATTCACGTACAGGGAAGCTGGAAAAGCTTCCAATGCTACAGATTTTAGCACTAACCTGTGAGTTTTCATTTTATCCAACAGCTAGACTTTGAGTTCTCTGAAGGAAGGGACCATATTTCAGGTTCTTATTTCTCACAGTGCCTAGCGTATATGGCTAGACACAACAAATACACTTTCTAGATGTTTTAATAGATTTGAGTCCCAAAGTTTTACCTTTTTCATCCCAACTCCATCTTGTATCTGGAGAAGGAAGTCTAAGGTCTGATCATCAGTGAAATACCCAGAAGTAGGCTGGCTGCAAAGGAGAACAAAGTAAGTGATCAGTAGTGAAGCAGAAGGAGAGGAAAACAATGACTTCTTTCTCCCTCTCCAGCACCACCCCAGAGATCAGGCAATTGTTCTGGGCAATTTTTAAACGTGGGAAAGCAGATCAAAAGAGCAACCCATAGGAGGGGCACACAGCAAACCTGTGCAGGCCTTGCAGGCTCAGTGTCCAGGAAGGTGTAAGATTTTGCCCCCGAAGCAGGATGAGGCCTTGTCTGGTTGTAATCAGGAGGTTGCTGCTGTTGGAATCAGGTGCCTTCACCATCTGGAGTAGCTCAACACCATCGCTGAATTAAACAAGACCCAATGGTTAGTCTCCAGCTTGGATGAGATTCCGGACCCACAAGTTGGGGCTCTTTCTCTCGGGGTATGTGTTTCTATATACTCTTGTATTCACCTTCCGCCATTATCTTATCGAGGGGAGCACTCTGTCGTTCCAGTTGAATCTCATTTTAGAAAGCAAGAATCCCTAGAAAATTCATGCAAGTTCAAAAGGAACTCCCAGGGGAAGGGCTGCAGAGCCAGATCTCTCACGCTGGATACTCTGGGGAAGGTAACAGAGCCAAGGATAATGGCAGGGAAGGCAGACGGAGACCTGGAAAGGAGGCCTGAGACTGTCACTAAGCTTGCACAGCAACTCATGGTCTACACTGCATCGAATTATTTCTTTTTCTGGACAACTGGGACCATTCGATTTAACACCTGCCCAATTCACTGAAACAATGTGATACTGCCTGAGAAAACGCTAGAAAATGATCTGAAATTTCTGACAGAAGAGAATGAAGACAATCACTACCCAGGCCTGGGGTTAAATGGGTAAAATCCACTGCATGTGACGAACGACATGCTTTTGATTAAGAAATAAACAAGAATAAAAAATAAGATTTCATGGATGCTAGCCTTGCTCCTGCCAAAATGATTCTTCAACTAGGAGAAAAACACAGAAAAAGAGCAGGGCAGATACTTCAGTTTTACAGGCAGGTTTTTTTACATAAATCTCTCTCCCTGCCTGAAGGTCTCCCCATCTCAGCCTGCCCCGCTCTGACTCAGAACACTAAACAAATATCCTTCTTTGCAATAAATATCCTTCTTTGCAGTCTATGTGCAGAGTGATCACAAATCATGATCACCAACACATAGCCATCAGCACCTTATGTTACCAGGAAAAGAACGTCTCTAACTCACCAGATAGGAAGATGGTATATTAAGGCTAGCACTGTTTCCCCCCAAACCTCTGCCCCCTTATTCACTGGCCCAATTCAAACGTGGAGACTCCATAGCTCGTGAGATCTCAGGAGACTGAACTGTGACAAGGTCAGACATCTGCCCTACCTGTAAATGTCAATGAGCTCAGACAGGTTGATGGATCTTCGTTTCTCCCATTCTGGCTCTTCTATCTGCAGAGAAGGTGGTAAGCTGTCTCGATTTTGGGCCTGAACAAAAATGTCCCGCAGGGCGACAGCTTGGATATTTCCTAGCACCACAGGAAGAACCAACACTGAGAAGCTGAATTTACTAGAACTCTCCCAGGGTGAGGATCTGAGCGAGAGACACAGAGCCTGATCAGATGGGTCTCACAGGGGCCCCTGGGTCGCTCAGTCAGTTAAGCGTCTGCCTTTGGCTCAGGTCATGATCCCAGGGTTCTGGGATCGAGCCCCACATTGGGCTCCCTGCTCAGTGGGGAGCCTGCTTCTCCCTCTCCGAGGCTCCCCCTGCTTGTACTCTCTCTGTGTCAAATTAAGAGATAAAATCTTTTTTTTTTTTTAAGATTTTATTTATTTCACAGAGCACAAGCAGAGGGAGAGAGGGAGAAGCAGGCTCCCTGCTAAGCAAGGAGCCCAATGTGGGACTCGATCCCAGGACCCTGGGATCATGACCTGGGCCGAAGGCAGCCGCTTAACCGACTGAGCCACCCAGGCGTCCCTAGATAAAAATCTTTAAAAAAAAAAAAAAGATGCGTCTCACAGAGCCCACCCAGACTGGTCAAACACAGAGTGGGTAAGGGATGAAGGAAATGCTAGACAAAGAGTATTCTCTTTGGAGAAGGCAGCCGGGGAAAGCAGAGTTAATAACCAGCCATCAGTAGGGGAGACCGAGAGGCCCCTGGGACAGGAGGTGGCAAAAGGGCTGGGGTCAGCAATTCCCGAGCTTTCACTCTGTCTCAAAAAGGAGGCCTACCACACACACAGATGGGGAATGGCAGCAAAACTAGCTTTGCTTCTTACCAAAGCCAAACAGGATGTAGACAGCCCCATTTGTGGTGACATAAACCTGAGGACCAATCAGATCCCCCACTCCCACGATGTTGTACTTCACGGGTCGGCCCACGGGACTCCCTGTCCGGCCAGACACGAGCAGAAAGCACAGATCTGGCTGAAGAAGTGAAAAAACGGAGTCAGTAGATGCCCTATTGTTTCCTAACCAAGTAGTTTCTCCAAAAGTCACTGCTTTCTGTTTAGCTAAGGGTTCAGAAACACTTCCCAAAGTTAGAAGGCACAAAGCCAAACCTGCTTCACTTTTTTCCCCTGGAAGCAAGAAAATGAAGCCATCGTTCCCATTCCCTTGGTAGATATGTGCAAAAACCATCTTTATGGTAGCCTAGGCAGTTTCTCTGAAGCACAGTTGTTGCTTGATGAACAGTCTTCTGAGGCACAGAATTCTAGCCCAGTGTTAACTACAGGACAGCTGACTCCCGGTCTCTACTCTCATACCCAGAAATCCCCAGTAATATTTGGTCCCCACTAAAATCAATGCAGGTAGCCTCTCCCATCATAACATTACATGCCTAGCCTGCCTGGCTGCTATCAACCTTACTCTCAAGCAGAAATCAGCAAACCTGTCCTATGAAGAGTCAAATGGTAAACATTGTAGGTTTTGTAAGCCAGATGATTTCTGAAGCGACTAGTCAACCGCCATGGCATGAAAGCAACCATGGATAATAATAAATGAATAGGCACTGACTATGCTCCAATAAAACTTTATTTACAAAAACAAGCAGGGGGCCAAATTTGGCCTACAGGTCACAGTTTGCCAAGCCCTGCTCTAGAGTGTTTTCTTTTAGGAAAAGAGTCACCAGTTGGGAAATAACAAGAATCGTAGTGATAGCCTGACTTCATTAAAGCTTTTAACAAAGTTTAGCATCATGAATTCTTTTGGACAAGATAAAAAGAGACGGTTTTCAGTGTACCCAGAGTGAGTCAATGTCACAACACCCTGCTATATTGTCCCATTCCTACTAATCACTCTTATCAAAGACTTGAATGAATAGCTTATCTCAAGCTTATCACAAAGCTGAAAGGGATAGCTAATACGCTGTATGACAAACTCGAAATTCAAAGAAGTCTTAGGCTTGGAAGATGAGTCAAAATCTGAAAGAAGAAATGGGGCCATTAATTAATTGATTAATTAAAAGGGGTGGGTGCTTTAACTGATTACAAAAAAAAACTAAATCTCAGAAAGGCTATCACAATCTTCCGCTGCATTAGTAGAAATATAAAGCCTGTATCAAAAAAAGTAACAACTTCCTTACATTGATATAACTGGTTATATCACAAATAGAATACTGTTTTCAGATACAGGTACAACATTTCAAAAGAGATATGGATAAAATGGAGTGCAAAGGGAAAGAAAGCAAGAAAGAGAGGGATCTAGATTTCATGTTGCATGGGGGACAGTATAAGAAATTGGGGGTATTTAGCCTTGGGAGTAGCAGGCTTAGTGGGATGAGGCTAAGGCTAATGGGCTTTTATGTAGAAAGAGGATTAGGTTCATTCAAAGTAGCTGAAGCTGGAATAGTGAGTCGAAGCTATGAGAAAGCAGAATTCTCACCAACATGACAGAATTTTCTAGACCTGACCAAAAATGAAATGAACTATCTTACAAATCAGTGATATTCCCATTAGCCTGAGGACTCAAGGAGAATCCAATGTGTCTGGAATACTGTATCAGAGATTATAACATGGTGTGAGAGGGTCAACCACATGGCTTTTGAGGTCCCTTCCCACTAATGTTCTAGGCCAGATCAGTTCCTCTAACCCCAAACCATTAGTTCCTATGTCCCAAGCGTACCTCACTCTAAACCCAGATCTAAGAATGCAATCACTCTAAATCATAGACCTAATATGTTCCATTCCTTAAGAAGAGAGAGCCTTCCATACTGTAGCTTAGAGTAAACCAGAGCTCAGGTTCCCCAGGTTCTTTGTTGCTGGCATTAGAGGTCAAAAGAGGTCAGTATAAAGGTGAGGCTACTAGTCTAAACCCATTGCTTCTCTAAGATTTTTCTAGTACTATCACTTTTCAGACAGAATGGAGACTATTCATATCTCTACACTATGTGTAAGTAAGTAAATTCTGTGAGGCAAGTTGGACAGTACACTTTTTCTGCTGTTTGGTTAGGACCAAAAAAAACCACAGAGTAGGAGTAGGCAAGAAGCCAGTTCCTCTAATAGAGGCTACCTCACTGTGGAGGGCCCCTAAAAGCCTGAACCTCCAGCCTGGCAACCACCACTGGCTAAGAAGAAGCCAAATAGGGTATGAAGGCCAAGATTTTTAAACTTGCTCAGGATATATAAACTTGTTCGATTTCTTGCTATGCCTCTGCTAACCATACCTCATTAAACCATTAAAAAGAAACTCCCCATCCTTTCCACTTTGGGACCTTCAGATAATCACTCCCTGATGGACACAGTTACTGAAATTTTCCCTAGACCCTGGTCTCTTTATTCACAATGACTGGGATAAAAAAAGATTATGTAAATAATTGAGTTTTTGGTTCAATCTACTTTGAGACCAACTTGCTAGTGGAAGGAAAACTAACAGAAAGCACCCATCAAACTAACTAGCCCTCAGAAATTTACCTTACTTCTTTGTTTTCATCTTACAAAGTATCACCAGATGTACTAAAGCAGTGCGCCTCAAAACTTGTGATTGGGGAAGCACTTTCAGTTTGTTTATGGTGCTCCTGGCAGAAAACCATAAAATACTGATAGATTTCATTCTGTTCGAAATCATTTTACTTGCAGATTTTGTAACTCTACTCCATGTATATGCATTACAAAAATCACAACAACAAACACAAGGTCTCTTAAAATTAAAATAACCTATCAAATAAAGCAAAATGATCTATATCCACATTTTTCCACAAATATTATTTGCTGATTGTTCAATTCTTTCAACCACAAGCAAAATTCCTGGCAAAGTCACATAGGAAGTCTGAGAAAAAGTTTTTTTTTTTTAAAGATTTTATTTATTTGACAGAGAGACAGACAGAAGAGCACAAGCAGAGGGAGTGGCTGAGGGAGAGGGAGAAGCAGGCTCTGCATCGAGCAGGGAGCCTGATGCGGGACTCGATCCCAGGACCCTGGGATCATGACCTGAGCCAAAGGCAGACACTTAACCATCTGAGCCACCCAGGCACCCTGAGAAAAAGTCTTAAAGGAACTTTGACACAAGCTCGAAGAAAAGTGTAAGGAGTAAAAACTTAAAATGGAGATAAATCTGGTCATCAATGTATTCTTTCCTGTGATTTAGGAAGGAAAACTACTATTATTTTATCTGTGCACAGAATAACTAGTTCTAGTACACTGGAGCTCCAGCAAAGCAGAATCAAGGCACATAATTTAAGGACGAGTGTACTGGACTCAAAGTCTGTATTGTCATAGACTGTGTTACAACTATTCTTTCTTAGGGCATTGTTGTTATTATTCAATGTATGATGTTTCCTATATATATTTGACGAACTGTCTTATTGTTTTATATAAAGGTTAAGTATATATACTATAACTAACAATACACCCACACGGTAAAAAACAGGCACTATTTTAGGCACTTCAAATATGTGAGCTCCAACTTTCACAACAACCCTGTACGTAGGTAGAACATTCCCATGTTCTATCTTGGAGACGGTCCATGGCTTGCCCGAGGCTACAGAGCCACAGTGGATCAGGAATGTAAACACAGAGCTCTCTGGCTCCGAAGAAGCTCCACCATGCCACAATCAATGGGAACATAATGAGACTGCCGGGAAAATGAGTTCATGATGGCAGTTTATTCATTAAATCTCCCAGAGAGAATTTTCTTAAATATAAGCCCTTGTAAAAAGGTTTCAAGCAGCATTTATAATACCAATACTAGGAACTGACTGAAGTTGAAGCACGTCCTACAAGAAACGGAGACCATTTAATGTAGAGCATACCTGCAATTCCCCAATGGCCAGCACAACAAGATCTCTAACGCCATCTTCATCCAAGTCCGGCAGCACCACCCCTGGGGCAGCCAGGGTACCATTAGATAAGTAGTTTGGGTTTAAAGTCCAAATGGCTTTCCCTGGGGGGAGGGGGGGGACAAATAGGCTGATCACAATGACAGCTTTTGGCCTCTAGAAAAGGCAGATGCAGTGCTCCTGGGTCAGAAAACAGAAACTCAGTGGACAAACGACAGATAGCAGATCCCTATCTTTTCTTTTAGTTTTAATCTTACTGGGGACGAAGGGAGCAGGGAGTGTGAGCTGAATCCTCAAGTGTCTGACTAATAAACCCATGTGGTAACGTCACACCTAGGTTTTTTAGATAAAATGGAGGTGCTGAAGTCTCTCCAAGAAAGAGGAGCCCATTTGTCTGGGGCAGAGGAATTGATCTGTTAGAGATTATTACAACTATTAAGGAACCGTCTACGGGCAGCCAACCAGACCAACTCTCTCTCCTACCACGTGTTCACACGAGCAGGGAAATTGCAGGAGGTTTTTCCAAAATGACTTCAGTTCTGGAGTTCACTCACATTTAAGTTTTTTTTCACTCAGAATTACGCTGCTACCAAACTCCAACCTCTAAAACTGGGAAGGTTGCTATGCATTCAGCTTCGGTCAAGTCCAAAGCATTAACAAGCAGTATACTTATAGTTTTGCACGGGGCCTTCATTATATTTGATTCTTTCTCATTCCTTATGCCATGGACGTCTAAATACAGTAAGAAGTTAAAAGGCCAAATCAAGATGCATCAACAAGCCTCAGTTTCTTCCCTGACCCTTGTTTAAGTGGTTAATGGCCAGGTTTCCACCTGGACCCCATCTACATCAAATATGAAGACAGAGACAGAAAGCGCAGCCAAAGCTGTCTCTTGTATAGAGGAGGAGGACTGCTTAGAAACCAGAAGCCTCAGGGTAGTTTCTGTTTGGGTAACTCAGTTTAGCCCCATCCTATCACCAAACAGGTTTGACCATGATCTATTACTCAACCTAGTCAACCCCTTTCTCTGTTTACCTTCAATCCACCTTCCAAAGGAGTAAAATCAGACTTCCCACCATGTGAGAGCGGAAAGGTCCCTTCCCTATGAGACCGTTCTGATCCGAGATTATGGCTCACTGGCACAGAGACTTTCGTGGAATGATCTTTACCTGATGTCGCATTGAATGCGCTGAACATCTTGTGTGTCCCTGTCACAAGGCAGATGGTTTCAGCCATGCTTCCTGGCATCAGATCCAAACATGTAATATCCCGGGCCTCCTCAGGGAGGGGACTTGACCAGAGTGTGCTGCCATTCATCCCCGAAAGGCACACCAGAATAGCAGCTGGCTTTGAGACACCTAAAAGCACACAAGAGACACAAGAAAGGAAAAGAGTCAGAGAAGGTAAACAGTCCAGGTGAGCAGGAGGCCAGAAAACCATAAGTAAATGGTGCTAAGGCAGCAACTCACACCCGTGTATTCCACAGCCTCCCATATTCCTGGCACCAAGTGAACAACAAAGCACCTATCGTATCTGCTCAACACATTCCTCATGTCAGACGAGATGCTGTGGACCTCCTCCGGGCCACCCTGTGGGCATCCTGCACCCCTCCCAGCATGCTTGCTTACATGTCTGTCACCTCAGCCCCCACTAAATATCCTAAATACCCTGAAGGATAAAGGCTATCACATTCATTTCTGTAGCCTCAGTGCCTCGCAAAGCACCTAGCACATACAGCGACCAAGCAGTCATTTGCGGAATAAAAGACAGGAGCAAAATCCAGGGAAATATGGGAAAGTCATTGCTGAGAACAACAAAAAAAATTCAGAGGGAAAGGCATGCTCAGAAAAGTGAGATTGATCTAGAACATGTACAGAGCAGGGAGCAAAGGAATCCCTGAATTCTAATTGTTGCTAGCAAGTGCTCCCTGAAAGCAGAAAAAGTAAATGTTTTAAAAAAAAACCTGAAGATTACAACTTAGTAGGTCTTCCTGGTCTAGAGTCCCATGGAATCAGCTGATACAGCCCCAGTAGTTTCCTAAGAATACTTAGGAAAACTTAAGGGCCAAGGATATGAACTCCAGAGATAGTCTCTCAGCTACACCGTTTGGATCCCAGCTCTACCATTTACCAGCTATGGAACTTTGAGCCAGTTCCTTAACCTCCCTATGTCTCAGTTTCCCCATCTGCAAATGGGGGATAATAATACTAGTCTACCCCGTAGGATTATGTGGAGGGATAAATCCATTCATAACATTTGTTATACACTTATACTAGTGCATTGCCTATAGGAAGTACCATGGATTAGCTCTATTATTTTTATAATCTGTAACCAAATCAGGCTGATCTGTGTGGTGTCCAAACCCCACAGCCTTGCCATATGAGTCCTCATAAACAGCAAACTGTGTAAAATATCAAATGCTTTAAAAAAAATCTCCAAATCTAAAAGCGGATGGGGAAAATTTTTACTTCAAAGGCTAATGAGTCATAGGAAGAAAAAAAAAATGTAATTAAAGTCGATTAAAGCCAAAAGTCAACCTTCTAGGCTGAAGGTCCTCTCTGTAAACAGATCTATTCCTAAATTGCTTCTACATATTACACAAGACTCAGAAAGGTACTCCTAATAACACCAGAGAAGCAGGCAGCCTAGAATTCTCTAGAACATACCTAGATGTTTATCCCAGGGCCTGGATGATTAAAAAGTAGCTACTAGGGCATCCTCAGCTTCATACCAGAGTTATTCTATCAGTTTACAGACTGCAGGGTGCATCCACTTTAATGGGTGCTGCAGGACAAACCATGAACCCCCATGTACCTATCTTGAAAATGCAACCTTTTTTTTTTTTTTTTTCCAGTTGATGTGTATCAGCACACTCAATTAGGTTAAGTTGTGCAAGGTTTAATAACGAGATTATTTACAAAGATGTGGTCAGGTTGTAGAGAAACCATGAGGGATAGCACAATTCCTCAGAACAGTCCCAGGCCCAAAGACACAGGAGAGGAAGTGATTCCTGGAATCCAGAAAAAGAAAGTCCTATAAGAATACCACCTTAAGAGAGGATGTGACCTATGATCAAGGATGTAGGTGGCCTGAGGTCACCCTGGCAGGGAGGGAGCCAAGAGAACAAATACCCTCTCCTCACTCTCTTCTCCTCCTCCAATTTCTTGCCTGTGCTCCCTATTGGCCAAACCTAACTGGAGATTGGCAGGCGAGGGAGCCTGTTAACATACAAACGCATACTGGTCAGCCTTCCAAAGCAGACAGCAGGATGGAGAGTAGAGAGAGGGGGGTAAACAGAAGCAGTAAAAAGAAAGCACCCGGCCAAGGTAATGTGGGTAAAATATTTTAGAACATGAACAGGAAGCTTTCTGCTGGGTGGGAAGGTAGGATTGTGTCAACATTTACCATAATCTAAGAAGCAATGGAAAATTGTCTGGGAGAAAACACAAGAACCTTAAGAACTAATGCTGTTCATTGCAAGTGTGTGGACAAGTCACTTCTTCTCTGGATCTCCCTTTCTTCACGGGACTGGGTGACTACTAAAAGTTCCTTCCAGCTATGGATCTCCACGATTTCTTTAAATGAGCTTTACTTACATGCAGGAGCTTTCTGATAAGGTTTGTCATGTACGATAGCCCCACGATGACTTTCTATTCACTCCAGACCCTTTTCTACAGTGCCCTTCAGGAGACAACCCTGATGTTTTTCTCTTAGCTCACAGCCCCTCCACATCAGTGAGCCTGTCCAGTAGCAGCCTCTAAAAGACATGCCTGTGTCTTACCAGTTGCACTCCCATTCCTTGAGGTTACAAAGGAGAGAAGTACATCACGCAGGCCGTCTCCATTCACATCAGCCAATTCCAATGGAGATAGGTCCGCACCTGATAAACACATCAAAAACAGAAAAAGTCCTGAGTTAAGCCACCACAAATCGGTTCTCTGTTCCATGTTAGAAAGGGAACAGACACATAGCACTGCCAGCACCTTCATAAACCCCAGGCAGACTCCTGGTTCCTAGATAAGACAGAGTACACAGTTCTGCTGATCCCTCCAACTGCCTGCCCATTACAGAGAAAACAAATGTAGGAAGACTCCGGAAGGTGGGGAGAAGGTAGGCTTGCTAGGGACTGAGAAGCCCAAGCAATAACGAGGTGATGACTCCCCTGAGTTTTCTTTTGGCCTCATATGTCCCAGACAAGGTGCTACAGAAGCTGGCAACCCGGAAATACCAACAGGTACAGACAAAAAAGGCCCAGGAACAGCTGGCTCCCTTAGCCAAAGGTCCAAGAAAGGAACAGCAGAGCAAGACAGAAAAAGTTTTAGATGGTAACTGCCCTATTCCAACCAAACACCACACATAAAGAACTGTGGCCCCAGACCCAGCCCCACAACAAAGGCTAAATGGGAGCCTAGATTTCCACCTTTGCCCAATCATAAGGTCCCCCTCCACCCCCCAACCAAGGTCATGTCAGAGAAGGCCAGGTGGGGAGCCGGGACTTTCCTCCCCACCTAGGGTCCTCCACACACAAGGGAAGCCAACAGTTCTACCCCACCCGGCATTAAATGAGGCAGGCCCCCACCCCCGCTAGTGGTGTCAGCAGAGGCCTAGCAGGGAGCCTGGACTTCCAGCCCAGGAAGCGACAAGCAGATAGTGCTGTCCTGCCCCTCAACAATGTAGAGTCAGAGGATGCCTGCCAAATATGGAGAGAACTCAACATGTGGCTGGTGGAAGTGTAAATTGGCATAACCACTATGGAAGATAATTTAACATAAACTACTAGGATTGAACATGCACACACCCTATGACCTAGCAATATCAGTCAAAAGTTAATGCCTGAGAGAAATTCTTACACATCGCATCAGGAAACATGCACAAGAATCTTCCTAACAGCATTATTTATTTAAAAAAAAAATAGAGGCCACCAAAATGTTCATCAACAGTAAAATGAATCAATAAATCATGGGATATTCATACCATGGGAAATGAGACAGTGGTAAAAATGAATAAACTCTAGTTACAGGGCATCAATATTGGTGAATCTCAAAAAATGCTTTTATAAACATGCTAAACAAAAAGCAAGTCACAGAAGACTGCTTAATTACATTTACATAAAATTCAAAATAGGCAAAATTATTTTATCATGCGGTAAAACTTTAACAAAAAGTAAAGAAATAATGACACAAAACTCAGGACACTAGAACTCTTTGGCAGGAAGAGGTGGCTTTGGTGAGGTTTCAAAGGTCTTTATAATGTCCTATTTCTTTTTTTTTTTAAGATTTATTTATTTTAGAGAGAGAGGGGGGGAGAGAGAGCAGGAGTGGTGGGGGGAGGGGCAGAGAGAGAGGGAGAATCCTCAAGCCAACTCCCTGCTAAGCATGGAGCCCAACACAGGGCTCAATCTCAGGACCCTGAGATCATGACCTGAGCTGAAATCAAGAGCCTGGTGCTTAACAAACTGAACCACCCAGGCACCCCAATGTCCTATTTCTTAAACTGAGTGGTGGATACACCAACAATCTGTTCCTAGTCCTTACACCGTATATAAATATTGTAAGAGCTCACTTAGAACCATCAAAAAAGGGGCCTGGGTGGTTCAGTCAGTTAAGCATCTGCCTTCAGCTCAGGTCATGATCCCAGGGTCCTGGGATCAATCCCCACGTTGAGCCCCACGTCAGGCTCCCTGCTCAGCAGGAGCCTGCTTCTCCCTCTCCTCCCCACTCATGCTCTCTCTCTCTCTCAAATAAATAAATAAATAAAATCTTAAAAAAAAAAAAAAAAACATCAAAAAAGGAAGGAAGGGAGGGAGAGATCTCCTATGTAGTGGGAACATACTGTAAGTCACATCTATTCAGTTTTGCCTTGAGAGACAGTAACAGTGAGAACATAGAACTCATCCGAAGCTAAATCAACTAGGATCAGTGATGTGTCAGAGGTAAAATATTTCCAGATCAAAATGATGTAGGGGTCTGGGAGTATTGTAGAGGAAGGAAAATTTCTCCTCTACCCTCTTAGGGTTTCCAGCTAGTACTGAGTAACAAGACAGAAAATGAGATAACTGATTAATAAGACAGATTAACAAGAGGGAGGCATTCAAGTCTATTTAATGAGATTCTCCATGTCCATGGGAGCCCCCACTGAACATAAAGACCTGGAGCAGAGGTGGCGAGGCCTCAGGGCTTCTGTACTCATTGAACAAAGAGGGGTAGCCCTGGAAAGGGAACCAACATGGATGAGGAGACTATAGGAAGGTAAGTTATTTTACAAGGTCTGTTTGCACAGATTTCCCTCGGCCTCAACTCCCCGTCTCTGTTGATGAGAATGTTTCTTCCTCCTGGTACAGGGAGGGCATCTTGCACATGGGAGTTTCATCTCCTGCTTCCAGGAAGAATTTAAAGGTCAAGGTCAGAGTGCCCTTCTTGCATCTGCTGTTGTTCACGTGCCTTCAACTCAAACAATATGCCAAAGTGACATATTTTGGGGTGGTACGTTCTGAACCCCTCTCACCCCAGTGAACTTTACAAAACACAAGACCGCTCAGCACTGACAGCTGAGATGTAATCCTTATTCCTGACCCAGAGCAAGCTGTTTTAAAGAAATCTGCTCCAGAATGAGACACAATAGCTAGACTTACTTGGGTGGCACCACCCCAACCATTAGGAGCAAGAAAGAAAACTTACTGCAAGAAAGCAAGTCCATTTTACTTGAAATTATTTTAAAATTCAAACTGAGTCAGGCTCCTATAATTAACAAATGCCTGAGGGTCCTACAAAAGCCCTGGCCTCTGGTCTGGCCAGGCCTTGAGCCTTACTCTTCTCAGTAAACAGCCCTTCCTACAGCTTTGCTCTCCCCTAATATGGTGTTTGCTGCACTGCAGAGACCCAGCAAACCAATCCTCTGTCCTCTCTGCAACTAATTAAGACCAATGCCAATAGAAACACAACAGAGCAGTGATCTTCCCAAGTTTCTGGAGCTGTATCAATCTATCTGTTTTATTTCCAATCTTAACCTCCTAACCACCTCCACACACAGGGAGAGAGATACTCTATGACACACATTTATTTGAAAGACCTAGAGGGAATTTTCAACGTAATCAGAGGTTTTACAGAATTACAGGTAAACACGAAATTTACATAAGTAGGGTGAGGAATCCTACAGCTCACCTCCCTGCGGGCCCAGGTGGCGACTCCAAGTGCTGTGCAGATCTCTGGGGGGACAGGGGATCAGGAAAGCACACACGAGCACCAGGATCATGGAGATGACCAAAGTTAGCAGAAAGACAGAGGTGCGCACGTAAGACATGATGGAAGAGGTTGCCTTCTGCTCCAGGCCCCCAAGAGGGTCTGAGGGGTAGCCCTCTGTGGCGACCTCCGAAAGATTTGGCTTTGCAGCCCCCACAGCCTCAGCATCGGAGTCAGGCTCTGGTACTTCTCCCAGAGGGCTCTTCCCGTTTTTGACCCCTCCATTCTTCTGCTGCAAGTTGAGCACAAGATCATCCTCACTCTCGTCACTATCGGCCTGTGTGAGGGGGTCATACTCCCCTAGGTCTGGGCTCTTCTTCCCTGAAACACAGAAAGACAGAGCGTCAGGGCGAACTAGGAAGGAGAAACCTTTACCAACTACATGGCAACTGTGAACACCTAAAAGAACACACAGAAAACAAAACAAATTAAGTTTACAAGGTTAGCTCTTGATGGTTATCTGTAAGGAAAAGAATGGGAGGAGAATGAAAATCAGTGTTCTAGAATTACTGCTTTCATGAGCTTAAGAAAATTGGAAAGGAAACAGAGAAAGTGGTCAATTTCAAATACCTTTTTTTTTTAATCTTTTTTTTTTTTTTTTAAGATTGTATTTATTTATTTGAGAGAAAGAGCACACAAGCAGGGGAGAATGGCAGAGGGAGAGGGAGACGCAGGCTCCCTGCTGAGCAGGGAGCCCAATAGGGGACTCCATCCCAGGACGCCGGGATTACGACCTGAGCTGAAGGCAGACACTTAACCGACTGAGCCACCCAGGCATCCCTTAGATACCTTTTTAGTTTGGAAACAAACAAACAAACAAAACTCTCTTAATTTGTGTGAATCTCACTAATGAAAAAGACATGGCTCTTATATCAACTTTCCATATGCCTAATGTGCATATTTCCTTTGATTTTCTTAGATCTGTGATGTTCCAATCTTCCCTGGAACTTGCCTAAACTTTAGAATAATTGTTCTCTGTACACTGCTTCTCACAGTCAGATATTTGTGGCTTCCCAATTGTCTCCATGGAAACAACTTGGAAAGTTGAACACTAAATGTCACCTGGCGACATCTTACTAAAAACTCACTTCTGAGCTTCCTATGATTCTGATGCCCTGTCAGCACGTTTCAGTAAACAGTGTTTACCTTTAAAAATGCTATTCTGAGCAAGTATTCTAGGAGGGGAGGGATCAAGCAGAAATGCAGAGGTAAAGGACCTGTCTCAAAGCTGGCTTACACAACAAGTACCCTGTTTTTACTTAGATACTACATTTATTTGGGGTGGCTGAGAGGTGAAAATTATAGGAGAGTTTAAGCACACCTCCTCCCAAGCCATTCCTTGGCCCCCGCTGCCAAGGACTGAATGATTTTATGCCTTTTGCTCATGCTATAACCAAGCAAAAACCAAGAAAAAATTTCTGGTTTTGAAAATTACATGGTAAGCTGTACTAATATAAACTATATATACTAAACTATAATACCAAACTATATTGTTAAATCTTTTATTAAGAAGAGACATAAAAAAGAAAATACTACCCAGCTAATTAAAAAGGAAGAAAGAAGAATTCTTGATCTAAATCTCTGCCTCTGGTCACTGTTATCTTAGTGATGTCATTTCATATATTATGTCTTGTTTACTCAAGACATAAAGTGAAACAATAAAATGCTATATGGAAACTAATATGGGATGTAAAATCATTAGTGTAAAGCTTGGTGCTTCATACATAGAAAGTCAATAAATAGTTGATTAAAAATAAACATTACACAGAAATATTTTATAACATTAAATATTTTACAAAAAAAAAAAACCCACAGACGATACTGAGCAAACTAGAAACTTCTATGTATTCTCACTTTCAAAGCTATTCATTTTATCCAACATGGATTTGATTTTTAAAGGCACAAATTATAAGAAAATAGATCAATTATTAGGAATTTAATTCAAAATAGTATTTCCAGGATATGCCATAAAGTCAGTACAGGTTCAAGCTAATTTCCTACAATTTACACATCTACTCTACGAACCAAATTATTTTACTAATTAGGATACACCGTTCCCCAACTGTCCCATATAAATTTAGTTAAAATAATTTGCAAACACAACCATAGGCTGCTGTAATAATATTAATTCTAAAACTTTTTGAAGTTTTTTTTCAGACTAAAAGGATATACCTGATGGGATTAAAAATGTGGTATATACATCCAGTGGAATATTATCCAGCCTTAAAAAGTAAAGAAATTCTAACACATGCCACAAGATATTAGGCTAAGTGAAATAAGCCAATCACAAAAGGACAAATACTGCATGATTCTTATATGAGGCATCTATCCAGAGCAGTCAAATTCACAGAAACAAAGTAGAATGTGGTTTCTGGGGCCTGGGAATAAAGGTAAATGGGGAGTTGCTATTATTTAATGGGTACAGGTTTCCCTCACTATCCCAAGGTAGAAGGTTCCTATCAAACTCCTTGTAAGCTAAAATAGCATAAAGCAAATAAGCAATAATCATGAATTTACATGGAAAATTTTTTGAGGTTTCCCAGACCCAAGCAATAACCTCTCCTAGGCGTTTCCGATACCTCAGGATACATCTTGCTAAAAGACGCACAAAATAAACGGAGATAAAGCACAGATGCTCCCAGACACAGTTCAAGGCTCTGGCGGCTTGAGGCTGAGATGCTGAGTTTGGCTCCCGGGGAAGGAACTGGGGGTGGGGGGGCTCTCACTGCTGAGGTTGGGAGGCTGAGGGCTGCCTCTATAATGACTTGCTGCAGAACAAACGCTGAATGCTATTTTCACTTTTTACCTTTTTTTCATAAAAGCAGGAATCCTCTTTGGATTTCTCTAGGTTAGTGAAAACAGGTAGGTCTTTCACAAAAACAAAGTGGCGTAATGCAAAGTAATCAAAAAGCGGGGGGGATACCTTTTAGAGTTTCAGCTTTGCAAGATGAAAAAGTTCTGGAGATTGGTTGCAAAACAATGTGAATACACTTAACAATACTAAACTGTGCATTTAAAAATAATTAAGATAGTAAATTTTATGTGTATTTTACCACAATTTTAAATTTTTTTAATTAAAAAAAAAGAATATATCTGACAAAGAAGAAAACAGAGATGGCAGCCTCACATCTCAGGGTAGGAGGAGACTTTGAAGATCACCTAATCAAACACCCACCAAACAGTCACTTAGCATGAGGGAATTCACAGCTCTCCAACCCAGAAAGCAGCTCTATACACTGATTCAAGAATCTATTTCTGGGCATTTGCCAATTATCTGTCCTGGTTCTAATTTCTGGGGCCCCTCTCCCACATGCAAATCCTTCAAAACTTGAAAATACCAACCATAAGAAACATATGCTATGGTATTTAAGAGTTTAAGTCTTTACAAACAGACAAAGAGAGTCAAATCTTGGCTCCATCTCTTATTAGCCATGTGACCTCAATTAAATTTCTTAGCTTTACTAAGCCTTATTCTTCCCATTTCTGAAATGGGTAATTATTTTTCCTACCTCATATGATTGTTTTTGAGGATTAAATAAGATAACATATGCATGCTCTTTAGTGTCTGACTTACAGTGGCACTCGATAAACGTCAGCTTCTAGGAGCACTTGGGTGGCTCAGTCAGTTGAGTGACTGACTCCTGATTTCAGCTCCCGTCATGATCTCAAGGTCCTCAGATCCAGGCCCGTGTCCAGCTCTGTGCTGGGCATGGAGCCTGCTTGGGATTCTCTCTCTCCCTCTCCTTCTGCCCCTCCCAACCCCCTGCTCATGCTCTCTCTCTCAAATTAAATAAATAAATTAAATAAACAAACAAATTTCAGCTTCTATTATTATTGTTGGCACTATTTCTCCCAACTGCCCACCCAATCTTTTCTTCTCCAGGTTAAATGTCTCCACCTCTTTCAACTCATTACTTGAGGAAACACTGCTTCACATATCCATAACATCCTGTTCACTCTTCTCTGGACACAATGTGATATGTCAGTGCTTCTTAAGTATGGTTCTCGGAACTGGATACAATCCCCAGGGTGCAGTCTGACCAGGGCAGCAAAGGGCAGAACTGTGCCCTCCCTAGTCCAGAGGGTACACTACAATTCAATTACTGTAACCTAAAATCTTGCCAGTTTTCTTCGCAGTCACATCACACAACTGATTCAACTCAAACTCCCAAGTATCTTCTACATACAGTCAAGCCATCTTATATAATAGTACAATTGGATTTTTAGCATCAAGTGAAATATTTAGCACTGATACTTAAATTCAATCTTGCTAGTCAGCTGTCACCTTGCAACAAACATACCAGTCTAAAACAAAGTATAATCATTACTAAAATACTGGCCAACAGGGATACCTGGGTGGCTCAATCGGTTAAAATACTGGCTACGAAACAGTTTAAAGGAAATGCATTTTTATGATATCACACACCATCACAGGCAGAGAACTTGGCTGCATATGTTACAGAAACTAGTAAAATCTTTACTAAATCTAATTTTTAGTAAAATCTTTACTAACAATAATTTGCAGGGGCGCCTGGGTGGCTCAGTCAGCTAAGCATCCAACTCTTGATTTTGGCTCAGGTCATGATCTCAGGGTCTTGTGATCCAGCCCCACATTGGGCTCCGTGCTCAGCAGGCAATCTGCTTGAAATTCTCTCCCTCTCCCTCTGTCCCTTCCCCCTTACTCTCTAAAATAAATAAATCTTTAAAAAAAAAAAAAAAAAACAGGGATGCCTGGGTGGTTCAGTCAGTTAAGCGTCTGCCTTTGGCTCAGGTCACAATCCCAGGGTCCTGGGATAGAGCCCTGTATCGGGCTCCCTGCTCAGTGGGCAGCCTGCTTCTCCCTCTCCCTCTGCCCCTCTCCCCCCACTCATGCTCTCAGTTGTCTCTCTCAAATAAATAAAATCTTTAAAAAAATAAAAGATTATATGCTTCCAGTTGATGATGGCAAAGGAAAGCATTTCTGTCAGTATCCTTCCTAAAAACTGGGGAGGGAAGGTAATAAAAATAGGAAAAAAAAAAAAAAAGAGCTACATTCCCAAACTACAATTTACGAAAAATTATTGCCAAATGCAGCAAAACTTGTATCCAACTGAAGAAGCACAGTAAGAGTGGGCACATGGTCTCAGGTCTCCAACAATGAGCACAGTACTCAGAGTTAATAATGACAACAACAACGATGACAGCAATGATGGTAAGGGGAAAGTATTCAGTACCTACTATTCTGGGCACCGGGCTAAGCACTTAGATGTTAATTCATTTAAGCCTCACGACAATCCTGGAAGGCAGGTATTATTATTATTATCCCCACTGTATCAAGAGGCAAATGAAAATACAGGTAGATGAGTTGCATAAGATCACAGAACTAGGAAGAAAAAGCCAGGATTCAAAATTGGGCAATTTGATTACAGTCCACAGTCCTAACCAATAAATTATACCACCTCCCTTGTTCCATGGATATACAGCCAAACCACTTATCTCTTGCTTAGAAAGACCAAGTCTGGCATCCCAGAGGCATCGGGTGAGTCTCCCTCAACACCACAGAGACAAAGGGGAGATAAGATGAAATGAGAAAGGCTTTACAAGAAGCAGGCTATCAGCATGACAAGTAAGAAAAGCAGCTGTGGAGCAATCAGTCCTGAAAAGGGAGATTTTTCTCTACTTCTTTTTTTTGTTTAACAGGCTGGGTCCCATTAGATTAAATTCTAGCTTCTCACTGCCCTCACTCACTCCCCTGCCCCAGCCTCTGCCTGCATGTCAGCCAAGAGCTAGCTGTAAAACAACTGACAGTTAAATATGATTTATAATCAGAAAGAAGACATCATTAGTACTCGTTCTATAAGACACTACAAAGTTCTGCAGATATTTAAGGAAGAAGTTACAACAAAACAAAGCAGACAAAATCTGCCAAGGAACTGATGCTGGGCAAGCGATGTCACGACATGGAAGAAATAATGAACAGACGCTTTGCTATGGAATCCAAAAAATTAAAGAAAACAGTCTTCTCTGAAATAAGGGATCACAGAAAAAAATAGAATATTTCTTTTTTTTTTTTTAATTTATTCATTTGAGACAGAGAGATACAGAGAGAGAGAGAGTAGGAGCAGTGGGGAGAGGCAGAGGGAGAGGGATAAGCAGACTCCCCGCTGAGCAGGGAGCCTGATGCGGGGCTCAATCCCAGGACCTGGAGATCATGACCTGAGCCGAAGGCAGACGCCCAATGACTGAGCCACCCAGGTGCCCCCAAAATAGAATATTTCTAAGAAGAAATGACAACTCAGTAGTGAAGATGAGAAGAAAACAAGCAGGGCTCAGAAAAACAATGGAAGAAAATAATAAAACAATTTTAGAAAAGATATCCTTAGTAGGATGAGCAAAGAGAGCAGATGTGGCTGAAAAGAATCAGAGACAGAAATGGCAGGCTGGTGAAAAACCAAGCAAAATAAAATGGAAACAACAACGGCTGGCAGTTCCAAGCCCTTCCTCTGTATGCACTCTTCCAAACCCTTTTTTTTATCTTTGTGTTTTTTTTTTTTTTTAAGATTTTTATTTATTTATTATTTGACAGGGAGAGACAGTGAGAGAGGGAACACAAGCAGGGGGAGTGGGAGAGGGAGAAACAGGCCTCTGGCTGAGCAGGGAGCCCGATGCGGGGCTCGATCCCAGGACCCCGAGAACGCCACCCGAGCCAAAGGCAGACCCTTAACCGACTGAACCACCCAGGGGCCCCTTTTACTGTCTTATCTCCACAGATCTGCATAACAACTCTTGGAGGTAGACACACTCTGATCTCCATTTTCAAGAGAAGGTTTGGAAGTTCAAGTAACTGGCCCAGAGTTAAACAGCAAGCAAGCCGTAGTGCAAGGATTCAAATCCAGGCAGTCTGGCTGTGAAGGAAGTCTGTGCTATCTGTCTCCCACTGAAAAAGATCAAGGCTCTTGGGTGCCTGGGTGGCTCAGTCGTTAAGCATTTGCCTTCGGCTCAGGTCATGATCCCAGGGTCCTGGGATCAAGCCCCGCGTCGGGCTCCCTGCTCTGTGGGAAGCCTGATTCTCCCTCTCCCTCTCCCACTGCCCCTGCTTGTGTTCCCTCTCTCGCTGTGTCTCTCTCTGTCAAATAAATAAATAAAATCTTAAAAAAAAAAAAGATCAAAGCTTTTAAAAAGACTAGAAAGGCATGGACAGAGAGAGCAAAGGTGATCCAATATATGCGGAACTGAAGAAGAGAATAGAAAAGGATATGGAACCAAAAACAATAATTAAAAGATATACCAAAAAAGCTCCCATTAATATAGCAAGACCTAAAATTGTAAAATAAAGGGTACACGGAGTCCCAAGAAAAACTGCTACAGAATAATCAGTATTGAAATATATCGCAGTAGGGCGCCTGGGTGGCTCAGTTGGTTAAGCAACTGCCTTCAGCTCAGGTCATGATCCTGGAGTCCTGGGATCGAGTCCCGCATCGGCTCCCTGCTCGGCGGGGAGTCTGCTTCTCCCTCTGACCCTCCCCCTCTCATGCTCGCTCTCTCTCTCTCTCATTCTCGCTCTCAAATAAATAAATAAAATCTTAAAAAAAAAAAAAAAAAAGAAATATATCGCAGTAAAGGTGCTGAACTTCAAGGACAAAAAAAGAATCATATGAGCAGCCAGGAAAAAAGATTAAAGTCACTAAGGATGGGAACAAAAATCAGGCTAACATCTCTGCAGTAACATGTATTATTAAAAGATAGTATAGGGGCGCCGGGGTGGCTCAGTTGTTGAGCAACTGCCTTCGGCTCAGGTCATGGTCCCAGAGTCCTGGGATCAAGCCCCGCGTCGGGCTCCCTGCTCAGCCAGAGGCCTGCTTCTCCCTCTCCCACTCCCCCTGCTTGTGTTCCCTCTCTCGCTGTGTCTCTCTCTGTCAAATAAATAAATAAAATCTTAAAAAAAAAAAAAGATAGTATATTTTTCCAGACATTACAGAGACAAACCTCCGCTTAATTATTACAGACTGCAAGTTTTGATCAGACAACTCCTAAGTAAATATTTTTGCTATCTATTCACAGAAAGACAAGGGATTGTGAAGTATAAAGCACACCAACTTGCCTAAAGTTATAATCATGCTAAGGAACTGGACATCAAATCCACGCTTCAAAACACAGAGCATTTTAGCACTCTTTTCTCTGCTGATTTCAGCCACCACCCACATTTTTAATCAATGCTAGGTTTTCAAAGAATAAAGGAGAGGATACTGATTTCATAATACATCAATATAAATGAGCTTTGCACAGCTCACTTTTCCTCTTAGGAAGACTGAGGATGCCAGTCAAATAGCATTCCCACAATGGTACAGAAGAAAACAGGAAAGAGATGCAACTGTAACATCCCCAGACATGTTTAGGAAAACATGCTATAATATATACTATTCTATGAAACATACTATACTTTACATAGACTATACCATAAACTATATTGCAACTGAAGGTAAATAATTCACTTTATGGATTAGATTATCCAGGGGCACATAATGATTCCAAATTACACATAATAAAACAAATCATTACAGTAACATTGTGCTCTGATATTCCCTTCAGTGTTTGACCTTCAAACTTTAAAATGTACTAAAAATATATATATACTTAAGATAAGTTGTTCGACAGGCTGCTTTATGAATGTCACATTGTCCTTCTGTTACTAATTAACCTCACTATATGCATGTGAGCCAAACATCTTTCTGTCTTGAGCTTAGTGGAAGGGTATGAGACTGTGGAACAGACTCCAAGAAACTGATCTTTCTTCACAAGGTTGATGACATCTGTCATTAGCTCATGATTACATCAGGCCTTCCTTCAGGTATCACATTTGTAAATGGGCATAGTGCTAATGAAGGTGATAATAAGAGCTAACACTGAATAATTAACATGTGTCAAAGGTAAACAAATCTCTTCAGTACATCCATTTCTTCTACGGAGCCAAATAACCCTATGAGGTAAATACATAGCAGAGTGTGGGGCATATAGTGAATGTTCCATAATAACAGTACGTTACATGTGAAGAAACTAACACTTAAAGAGGTTAAGTAACTCATCTGGTAAAGACTAGACTTGAACCCAAGGCTGTCTCATGCTCTTAGTCACCATTCTAGTCTGCTTACTCACACATAGAAATAGTGAGGATGTCATGGTGGTGATCATTTTGCAATACATACAAATATCGAATCATTATACTGTACACCTAAAATTAATAGGATATATCAATTAGACTTCAATTTTTTTAAAAAAGAGAGGATGTTAACTAAAGTAACATAACACAGTAGCCTACGCAGGACAGCAGCCTCACAGTCCCAATTACAGGGTATCCAAAAAAAGCTATAAGAAAGCAACTTCTACCTAATATAAAAGCTAAAAACTGTATTTAGGACAGTGGGGAGAAAGGGCAAAAGGGAGACCGAGCAAAAGTATAAACACAAACAAACAAACAAAAAAAACCCGTATCACAGAAAAGAACACATCGCCATTGTATCTGGGCCCTAAAAAGTATCAAACATACCTATCTGTTGAGGCCCAAGATGCTGTCCGAACACAGGCCCAAGGACCAGACTGTACCTTTCCTACCCTGTCAGCTGACCAAGTTACTGCAACTGGATACTGCAGGGAGTAATAATGCCACAGCCCTAGGATGTGAGAATGCAAAAAAGCTCAAGAATTTCAAAAGCGATTTTCTTGCATTCCCATCCTTAAAGAAGAACAATTATCTATGCTGGGGTGGGATGGGGTGGGGAAGAAAAGGAATCTAAAAGAGAAAAGAAATAAAGCTAAATATGTCTGACATCTCATTATCCCTTGGGGAGGATATCATACTACACTAAGGATATACAAAGGTACTCTCTTCAAAGTTAATCCTGCAGGTAAAGGGACACATCCCCCACTTCATTTCAATGTTATATACACATTCCAAGATAGATATTATCAATGTTTCTTCCAATGTTCTCATGAGCCTATGTTGGGGGGGGAGGGAACAACTCTGAGGTCATTAAGTCTGGGGACAGAAATGCAAATTCATACCCAACCCAGTGTCATCCATACAAATGTTTATAGCTTAAGGTTTTAAAATTTATTTCGGTAGAACCATAAAAATTTTAAAGCCTTAACGTTTAAAATTTCTTTGGGCAGAATATACTTTTATTAAAATACCAAGTTTGCAGCAGCACCGTCTCATTCTAGAAGTTTAAGAGAAAAATTTTTCTAAAATGCTTGGAGCTGCTGCCCAAAGTACTGAATTAGCTCCGAAGTTGTCATCACCACCAGAGCCTCCTTAAAGAATAGTCCACAATTTATGTGCAAACTGCAGGTGCCAAATCATCTCCCTCCTAAATGCTTAGCCTCCACAGCCAGAGGCTGACCAAGTGGAATCAAAAGACCCCGACGCTGTAGTCCAAGTTCTCCCAATACTGTTTGTGCGACCTTGGACAAGTCAATTAGCCAAATAACTCTCATTTCCCTCTTCTGTAAACTAGAAGGGGGAAACACCTGTCCCACCAACCTCACGGCTGCGTCAGTGTTGTTAAGTGGGGAGGCTGCTCCAGAGCGTGGCCCGCTTCCTGCCGCCCCTGTCCCCCCTGTCTCCCCTCGCCCCCAGCGCCAGCCCAAGACAGAAGGAGCCCGGGACCCTGCGGTACGTGGTCCGCGGCTCCTCGGGAAAGGATGCTCCCCTCACCAGCCCTCCCCTTGGGCTGACAGTCACCCCCGCTGCAGCGCCCGCCGCTCCCAGCCACCAGCCCCGCGTGCCTCCAGCGGTCCCTCCCTGGATTCTCCCAGGCTCACCCCGCGCCCGCGACCCCCGACCAGCCGTGCGCCCCTCTCGCCCCCTGGTGGCGACGGACCCCAGCCCGCGGGGGCTGCACCGGCTCGCCTCCGTGCGCCTGCAGCTACGCTGGGGCTGGGGCTGGGGCCAGGCCCCCGCCCGCTTCGCCCCCGAGCCTCGCCTCCTAGTCTCCCGAGGCCCCGCGGGGGCGGGGTGGTCGCGAGGCTGCGACTCCTTACCGGGGAGCTTGAGCGCCCTGGACAGCACAGTCGCCATGGCGGAGGCCCCGGTGCGCGTGCGCGCGCCCGCGTCCTGCCGGGAAGAGTAGTTCGCAGCGGGCGGTGCGCGGGGCTGGGACCTGGGAAGGTGGGAGCCGCGGCAGAGAGGGGCCAGGGAGAGGCCCGGCCTGCGGCATCCGCGCCCACGTGCACGCTGCTGCGGGCTCTCCTCCCGGCCCCTCCGAGCGGGACCCCTCACCGGCAAGTCACTTCACCACTCTGAGTCTCACTTTCCTGCTCAGCGAAATGGGGTAATAATAACTACCCACCCCCCACCCCCAGGCTTGCAGCGATAACGATATGAGATAGCAGGTAATAAAGGAGGCGCCGGTTGTGAAACGAGCGTGGGCTTTGGAGTCAGACAGACGGGATTTGAATCCTGCCTGCATCCCTTACTAGCTGGGCCATCTTGGGCAAGTCCCTTGGTATGACTAAGCTTCAGCCTCATTTTTAAAATGGAGACACTACCTTATTCACAGGCTTACTGTGAGAATTAAATAAATCTGTTCACAACACACGGCACACAGCAGGCACCTGGTAAGTGTGTTTCTTTATGTTTCTTAGTAAAGGGCGAGGTTTCCTAGGGCTCTAACCCCCGTCTTGTGTTTCCAGTTCTTTCCAGGTATCTCCTGGACACTCTACCCTGCAGCTTCTAGCTTGAAGGGTCTAGGAAAAGGAACTGACCTGCTTCTTCCCCAAGAGATCAGCATTTTAGCGCAGGAATGCTAAAGATGTTATTTATCTTAGAGTTGGGCCGGTCTTAGAGGCCACATAGTCCACCCTCCTTGTTTCACTGAAGAGAAAACAGATCCAGAAAGATGATGTGACTTCCTAGTGTCAAACAAAAGCTCTAAGATACCTCTCTCTTGGACTCTGCCTCATTCCCCGAGAAACCATCAGCAAGACTACCCTGAGTGTGTAATCCGAGAGAACTCTTAACAGCCATCCCATCACCCTCTTCCCCACGAAAACACATCAGGGACTCTGACAGGGCACAGGGTCTGGAGACAGGCCACTGAGCTCAAATCCTGACTCCACCTAGCTGCCAGATCTAAGGCTACTTGCTTATCTCTGCCTCGATTTTCTCATCTGCAGAATGGGGTTGAAATAGTTCCTATTCCACAGAATTGTCCTGGGAATTAAATGGATTCCTGCAAAGCACTTAGAAGGTGCCTGTCACCTAGTACAGGTTTTATAAGTGTTAGCTCTTCTTTTTACTAATAATTTATTCATTTTGACACTTTAATCATTTAATAACAAGTAATAAATTTCATAATAATGGGTTCGTAATTTATTCATTTATTCCTTCAACGTTCTATAATATCCAAAGTTTTTACCGTTTGCCCCCTCTCTGGAGGTAGGATTAAAAACCCTATTTTACATCTACGTAGGTCCTCTCTAAGGAGCAGCACTACAAGTCACAGTAAGCCAGTAGTGGCTTGCCTGACAGCAGATTAGCTAATTAGAACACATTCTTGAGATATGAAGACTGAGGAAAATAACTTTAAAGTGAGCAGGTTGTAGGGTAGGTCAGTTTTAGCTGCAAAAGAACAGGAACTTGTGTTTCTGGGAGAAAGCAGGGGGCTGGAACAGCCAAGTTACACAGAAGAGGAAGCAAAGAGGAAATCTGTTCACTTTTCATAGTGAAAGGGTATATTCTTATGTGATGGAAGTAAAATAAAATTGTACAGGTTAAAATTCGATTAAAATTTTCCTTCACGTGGTATAGTCACCAAAAGCACCGATATGCCTACACAGTTATGTGTGAGCACATAACTATATGTGTACACACATCCCAGACATGTGTCATTTCCAGCCCCTCAGGTTTCCATGCCTAATCTTTGTGTCTCCCGAGGCCCCGCGGGGGCAGGGTGGTCACGAGGCTGCGACCTCTAATCACCCCAGATTAGCCCTAATGATTTGCAGGAGGAAGCAGATGCTGAGGACTCCCTCCCTCCCAGCTCCCTGAGCAGTCCTCCTTTTTATTTTCCTCCGCCCTTCTGGAATTCTCCTTCATCCTCTACATCTTTTTGCATCTTAACACAGGACCTCGGGCTTAGAACAGTGTTTCTCAACTTAAATTTGATTTTTTTCCAATTAAAGGAAAAAAACCCAGGCACCTGGGTGGCTCAGTTGGTTAAGCGTCTGCCTTTGGTTCAGGTCATGATCCTGGGGTCCTGGGATCGAGTCCCACATCAGGCTCCCTGCTCAGCAGGGAGTCTGCTTCTCCCTCTGACCCTCCCCTCTCTCATGCTCTCTCTCTCTCTGTAATAAATAGATAAAATCTTTATTAAAAAAAATAAATACAAATAAAGGAAAAAAAACCTCAAAGCGGCCTGCGAGTTCCTCTCTGGTTACCTGGCCGCATGTGAGCGCCTTCACTGACCAAACACCCACTGAGGTCTCTGTGGAAAATGCAAAAACACTCTGGGCTTCCTGACTTCCCAACTTGGTTTACCTCCCCGAGAAGTAAACCAAGAAGAACAAAAAGCTGCGGAGGGATGCTTGTGGACAGCCTAAGCTGCCTGACTGTCGCTCCCGCTATGAGAAGCAGAAATTCTATTTCTGGAAGTCAGAACTGAAGCCAGAAGAGCCCCCCTCTCTTCTTCCTACATTGGCCTGAGGTGGCAATAGTCTTCCCCAACCTTCCAAGGTTCAAATACTTGGTAGAGGGAACCCATATTGGCTGGCTCTTATTACCTTTGTGATAGCCCAAGTATTGCTCCAAATCTCTGAGCATCCTACAGGGGCTCGAGATCAAATCTGGTCATCTAATCCTTAACGTTCCATGACCACTGTCTCCACGTCTGCTGGTTCTGACCCTCCGACTAGCTTTCCCCGCTTCCTTGTGGAACCAGTACCTCTGTGTCCGCCAGCAGATCCCACCCCTTCCTGCTGGTACCACTGAGACTTCCCGGCCTCCTGGCCATTTCTACTTCCTTTTTTTTTTTTTTTAAAGATTTTATTTATTTATTTGAGAGAGAGAGAAAGTATGAGGTGGGGAGGGTCAGAGGGAGAAGCAGACTCCTCGCCGAGCAAGGATCCCGATGCGGGACTCGATCCCGGGACTCCAGGATCATGACCTGAGCCGAAGGCAGTCGCTTAACCAACTGAGCCACCCAGGCGCCCTCTACTTCCTTTTAAAACTGCTCCTTCTTGGGGCGCCTGGGTGGCTCAATCGCTAAGCGTCTGCCTTCGGCTCAGGTCATGATCCCAGGGTCCTGGAATCGAGCCCCGCATCGGGCTCCCTGCTCGGCAGGAAGCCTGCTTCTCCCTCTCCCACTCCCCCTGCTTGTGTTCCCTCTCTCGCTGTGTCTCTCTCTGTCAAATAAATAAAATCTTTTAAAAAAAAAAAAAGAAAGAAAGAAAACTGCTCCTTCTTCCTCTGTCTCCCGCCAGTCAACACCACTTCATATTTCAGGGATGTTAAAATGGCAAAGCTGGGCAGGGCAGGGAAGACTGCCTCTCTTCTGGTTTTATGTTACTCTTAATTAGAAAAAATACAAATGCTATGCTGCCTCTTCTTCAAGGTCAGATGCAGTATTTTCATTGAACAGACTTTCCATTTTTACTTAGTAAGTCAATCAGGGCAGGGTTATTGCTCTTAACGAACAACCTCACAATTTCAGTGGTTTTAGAGGCTAAGTGTTCATTTGGGCTCATGTCACAGTCAAAGTGAAAATGGGGATAGGCAGCGATGGGGGTTCTATTCCTCCCAGTTATTCAGGGTTTCCATCTAGGGCTTCTTTCTTCATCCTTAGGCCTTGGATTCCTCCACTGGATTATTTGCATCCCCAGTCAGGCAGGAAGTTTTCTGGGCCAGGCCTGGAGGTGGTATATGTGACTTCTGCCCACATTTATTTGGCCAGAACTCAGACACAGAACATGTATGCCAGGAAGGTATGAGCCCAGGAAGAAAAGGAAATAATTTAGTGAGTATCTATTCAGGCTGTACTATACTAGACACCCTACATCTTTATGGGATACAGACCTGAGTTCTTGGTAGCAGCGAGGGGGTTCGGCACTCCTCTACTTAGAATTACCCCTCAGGGGCACCTGGGTGGCTCAGTCGGTTGAGCGACTGCCTTCGGCTCAGGTCATGATCCCGGAGTCCCGGGATCGAGTCCCACATCGGGCTCCCTGCTCAGCGGGGAGTCTGCTTCTCCCTCTGCCCCTCCCCCCTCTCATGTGCTCTCTTTCTCTCTCTCTGTGTCAAATAATAAATAAATAAATAAATCTTAAAAAAAAAAAAAAGAATTACCCCTCAGGAAGCAATAATAAGATTTAAAAAGCAAAAAGAAAAGCAAATAGCAATGAAAGCAGGGAGACTGAGAAGAGTAAAGGAGGGGCTCAGCAATGCCCATGTCAAGGGTCCTATGGAGTCAGCCTTGCATTCAGATCAGGAAGTCTAAAAGGGCATGCACATGAGGTATATTCACTTCTCCTCACAAACAACTGGATTCTGTGACCAGGAGTTGCGTGGCTTATGGTGAAGACAAACAGGTTTATGTTCTCAGAGTGTTCTTTAATCAAACACAAGGCCCATCCAGCTTGGATTCATACAGACTTCCAGTCTACAGAACTTTCTAGAGTCTCGACTATAAAATGCCTTCTGGGCCCTGAGATTTAAACAAAGGCTTCTTCTTAAGTCTCTGGCTGGAACATATGTTTAAGAATGACACTATAATTAAGGACAGACCTGCCCAGGACAACTTGGCTCCCGCTCCTCCGGACCTTCATCCTAGCTTGTTACTATGTCTACCGAAGCACTTGTGGTAGTAATAGGCGTGCCAATAGCTACCGTTTACTGAGCACCAATCTCCTACAGGAGAGGACATTGTTTTGGACCCTTGCCAACCTTGACCCAAAACTCGGCCCTTCACCAGCTTTCAAAAAAAAAAACAACCAGTGAACCAAGTATATTGTGACTTGTGTAGTTTTCCTGAAGATTTAAGGGGTTAGGGGTGGAGTCACAGGGGACACATAGCATTTCACCAAAAACATCTGTTCGACACATCTCTTCTCCTGGGCCCTTGCTCCTACCTCCATCACTGTGTCTTCCTCTACCAGGGCCCTCTTGTGTCTGTCCCACTTTTAAGCTCTTTCTTCTCCTCCCTTTTCTGCCTCCTGCTACCATCAGCCTCCACAGGAGGCTGGAATCTCACCTCCATCCTACAGTGGGCACGATCTTTGCATGAAACCATCTACCTCACACAGTGGGCAGTCTGACACAATGTGTGCGATGTTGTCCCTTAGGTCTTACCACCCCAATCTTACAATGAGGATGTATAAGCTAGATGGATAAAGCCACTGGCCCAAAGTCTCACAGTTCCTACATGCTGGAAGGAGGATTCAAATGCTCCAGGATCATGACCTGAGCCGAAGGCAGTCGCTTAACCGACTGAGCCACCAAGGCGCCCTGGTTGAGTCTTTTTAGTTCTGCACTTCTAGCTCACTGGTTAAGTCCTAAGTGATGCTCTAAAAGTCAATACATTAGGGTACCATGGGTTGTGTAACTGACTTCTTTTTTCTGCCCTTCTTAGACTATTTATCACAGACAGCTGTATGTTGTAATGATTTGAATATGTTTCTACTATATTAAAGCTCCCACACTAAATGTTAAGTTCTTAAAGCATAGAAGTGAGATTCATGTGTCTTTTTTAGCCCTATACAATGCAGAGCACACTGCCCTCAGATGTCTATTGGATAAATGTGAATTCACGAATGACTCATGTGAGAGTAGAATGAAATCAACTCAGAAAAGAAGTTCTTTAAAAATGAGAGAAGAACCCCAATATTTATAGCAGCAATGTCCACAATAGCCAAAATATGGAAAGAGCGCAGATATCCATTGACAGATGAATGTATACACACACACACACACACACACACAGCCATCAAAAGAATGAAATCTTGCCATTTGCAACAATGTGGATGGAACTAGAGGGTATTATGCTAAGCAAAATAAGTCAGAGAAAGACAAATACCATATGATTTCACTCATATGTGTAATTTAAGAAACAAAACAGAGGATCATAGGGAAGGGGAGGGAAAAATAAAGTAAGACAAAATCAGAGAGGGAGACAAACCATAAGAGACTCTTAACTATAGGGACCAAACTGAGGTTGCTGGAGGGGAGTGGAGGAAGGGGATGGGGGAACTGGGTGATGGACATTAACGAGGGCATATGATGTAATGAGCACTAGGTGTTATATGCAAGTGATGAATCACTAAACTTGACCCCTGAAACTAATAACACAGTATATGTTAACTAATTGATTGTAAATTTTAAAGAATGAGAGAAGACTTTTTATAATTAAGACAACTTTTTTTTTCCCCTAAGTTCACATTGCCAGATTCATGTAATCCAAATGTTCTTAAGTTCTTTCACCACTGCTCTTCCTACCATTGCCGTGGTGCAAGCAGCCAGCCTGCCTGACTTCAGGAAACCTGGTCACTTTGAAGGTTTGTCCCTTAGTAGTGCTTACACACACCCCATATGCCTCATGCTGCCACTTGCCCATCCCTCTGGTTAGGTGGATTGCACTTGTCTGATCATTACTTTTGGCATTCTCATCTCTGCGTCCCCATCAGGCATCATTGTACAGAATAAGAAACATTGACACTTATCTCAAAACCCCTGCTCCTGGAGTCCACAGACTCTATATCCTTCTCAAGGGGCCATTCCTGGCCAATTCTTCCAGCAGAGCTGAATGTAAAATAGTGAGCCAAACCAGCAAGATCCTTGCCTTTGAGATCCTTGCAATCTACTGGGGGAGCTGGACATTAAGCAACTAATAAAAAATGTATCATTGTAAATTGTGATAAGCACTATGAAAGAAAAGAACCCAGGATCATGAGAGAGAATTACAGAAAGAACATGGAAGAGGTAGGGGAGGGGGGCAGGAAATGGCTCTCTGGGACACTGAGACCCAAAGCACAGGTAAAAGTTGGCTGTATAAAGGCTGAAGAACAATGCATGTGAAGGCCTGAGTCAGAAAGGAGCTTGGTTCTCGTGAGGAAACCCGTACACCTGGAGGACAGTTGCGAAGAGCTGGTGGTGAGAGCGAGAGGTGATAGGAGCCAGATCACGCAGACAACTTGAAGGCTGTGACTTCAAACAACCTTGATCAAAAAGTGATAAAAATCTCGTTGGCTACTATGTGGAGAATAAATTGGAGAAAGACAAGAATGCACACAGAGGGAGCAGTTATAAGAAAGAGGTCATGGTGGATTGAGCTACTGATGCTTAGTCTTTCAGACACGGTGTATGCACAGATTCTGACTTTTCACCTGCCTTCCTATTCTAGCAAGAAAGAAAATATGGGTGTTGTTTCTTTTCCTCGTATTATGCAAGCTATTAAACCTTACAGAACTCATATGTTTTCTCCTAGGAGCCTGACTATAGATGGGACAGTTGACCTACACCCAGCCTGACATCAGCAGCCAGCTCACCGGGCCATGGTGACGTGGTCACACACAGACACAGACTCCTTGGCTCTCTCCTACCTTGAGTGAAGCCACTGGGCCATGTCGCCTTCGACGACAGCCCAGCATGCCGTGTATGGAAACAAACACTTTCCCTCTATATTGATCTGCCATGAGGGGAAGCTAAACAGCCACAGTATGAGATACACGAATATAAAATTAAGTTCTCCCTAACACACAATTAAATACTTTCCATTATTTTCATTCCTATACAATTAACACTTCCAGTTTTCCTTATTTGAAGTACATTGTTATAATGTAATTTAATGAATTATGTTAAGCCTAAATTATTTCTGAAACCTTTAACCTCAGAATTATGTCTTAGGTATTTTTCATTATAATCTTGTGATCTAAAACTTATTTCTTACATAGTTTTCATGATAATCTTGCATCTAAGACAATCTAATAAAAACCCGATTACTGTTTACTTCTGGCTGGTTTTCTGGGTTTTGCCGTGAGCTTGTCTGGTCAACCTGGAGTTTAATATGGCACAGTACTTGATGTGATGTTTAGTTTGTCTCTAACATGTTCTTTGAGGTTTCGAGAGGAGTAATCACAATGGCAGAGCTGAAAGGACAGACATCACCACAAACCATGCAAAGATCATGACACAAATACATCACTTTACTCTATCTTTGCCACCACAAGTATTTTCATTCCTTCTTCTTTTATTTTATTTTCTCGTCAAGAGCTTGTCCTTAAAGAACTAAAGTCTCTGAGAAATTTTCCCAGAAACTATATAAAGCTGCTTTTTACTTATCCAGTTCATAAAATCACATTCATTGATTTTTCTTCTTTCTTATAATGAACATTATTCTTTTATATCTTAATCTTCCATACCTGGGAATTTTATTCCTTCATCTGAGTAATTACTTTTTATTTCCTTACCACAGTCTTAAAGACCACAGGTGGGTTGCTTAGAGATGAGATTGTGCATAAAGTTATTTCCTCCTAACACAGATTGTCTCATTTTATTTCTTCTTCTGGGTTAATCTTAAGAATTTGAGTTTTGTTCTTCACCTGGGAAGTCTTACATAAAACTAATCTTTCCACGACTTGCCCTGGCTTAAAAACTAGTGCTGGTCTTATTTGAGGAGATGTTTTATAATAGGTATAATATTTTCCTCTGTCATCTTTTGGGGGGACACTTATTCCCCAATGATCAGATTTCCATATGGAAGGATTTCCACTAGAGCGTCATGGAAGAAGTGAGTTTTCTGACTGGTAAGTTCAGAAGAAGGAAAGAGGGCATGCTTAGCATAGCTGCTTCCGCTTTGGGACTCATTCATTCATTCATTTTTAAAATTAGTCACTCAACAAATATTTGAGTGACAGCTTCTTCCCAGGCCCTATTCTAGATGCTGGGGATGTGAGATCAAACAAAACAGACAAAACTCTTTGCCCTCTGGTGTATGTGTTTGTGGGAGCAGTGGATCCAGGCAGGGAAGAAGGTAGATAAATAAATAAAATATATGCTGTAGCAGATGGTGATATATGTTATGGAGAAATACAGAATAGGGAAGGGGAAATGAAGTATGGAAGCTGCAGGCAATGAGGGGGGGCAGGGGCCCAATTTTAAATGGGATGGTTAGAGAGGGTAATATTTGAACAAAGATTTAGGGAGGCAGGATGAATAACAAGTGAAAAGTTTTGGAGGCAGAAGCCTGGCCCGTCTGAGGACTAGCAAAAATGTGCTGGAACGGGTGGTTCTAGGGAAAGATTAGTAAGAGATGCAATCAGATATGGCCAGAGCAGAAACAGGGTATGCAGTTTGTAGTCAGCCCAAGTGAAGACTTTTTGGCATTTAGTCTGTGTTAAATAGGAAGCCTTTGAAAGTTAGGGGGCACAGAAGTGTTGATTTGACTTAGATTTCAAAAGGATTCCTATGGATCACTTTGCTGTTCTGAGAACAGGCTGTGGGGATGGTAGGGGTGGTGAATGCTTTTGGCTACTGCAATAATCCCAATGAGAATTGATGGTGGTGGGCACCTGGGTGACTCAGTCGGTTAAGCTACCAACTCTTGGTCTCGGCTCGGGTCATGATCTCATGGGTCATGGGATCGAGCCCCTCGTTGGGGCCCTGAGCTCAGCAGGGAGTCTGCTTGAAGATTCTCTCCACACACAGCCCCCCACCCAACCCACACCTCGGTCAAATAAATAAATAAATCTTAAAAAAAAAAGAAAAAGAATTGATGGTGGTTTAGACAAGATTGGTGGCAGAAGAATTAGGGAGAAGTGGTGAGACTCATAATTTATTTTGAAGGTAGAGCCCACAGGATTTACTGATGAATTGAATGTGAGCTGTGAAAGAAAGAGCAATTAAGGAGACTTTGAGGCTTTTGGCCTGAGCAACTGGAAAAGCAATGTAGGGGAGACAGAGGGGACCAGGATGAAAGGGGAGATAAGGTTTGGTTGGGGGTGCGCCAAATTGGACATCCAATTAGACACACAAATGGAAATGGCGATTAGGCAATGGAGTTCAGGGAGAAGTCCTAGGTAGAGATGTAAATTTGGGGGTTCTTAGCATAGAGCACATATGAAATCAGCTCAGAGAGTGAGTGTGGTAGAGGAGAGGAGGGACGGGGAGGGAGGGGAGAATGAACCCTGAGGCATTTTAATATTCAAGATCCTTGGAGAACGGGAAGAACCAGCAGAGGAAACCAGCAGGAGTAGCCAGTGAGATTAGAGAATAACCATGAGAATTTGATGTCCCAGAAGCCAAGAGAAAAACATGTTTGGGGGTGGGAGTATAATCAATAGCTTGAAATGCTGCAGAGAGGCCAAGGAAGAATAGACTAGGAGTGATCTGCCTACTTTCAGAGCATACATTTTGGTCTATTCTCTGCAGTTGTCCTGCTGGATAAGTCTCTTTAACTCAAAGAAAGAATTTGTAAGCCCTTTTGGCCACAGATCTAAGCCATGTCATTCAGTCTAGCTTTCTTTTAATAGTGAAGCTGATATTTTTATCTCCATCTTCCCATCCCTTTGATCTATCCTCAGTTCAGTCAGAGCTATGCAGGGAAGATGGGTATTAATTTTTTGTCCCCCAAACCTTCAACAATCATAAATATTCTTTTTTTTATATCTCTGCCTGATAGGTATGAATATCTGTTCTCTTATACTATGTTTTCCAAATGATAGTATTTCCTCTTCTTGTCCTATCTTAGATTCTCTCCCAGGCTGTTTTCTTCTTCTTTAGCTCAACTTTTAACACCTTTCATAGGAGCTGCAGATACATTGACATGGACCGAGATCCTAATCCAGCCATGTAGTGATTCCTTCTTCTAATAGGTAGCATATGGGATCAACAGACCATTCCTCATTATTGTTCTTAAACAAGGTACTGCAAGGTTCATCAACATCTTTCCAGAAGCCAGGCCGTACATCAGACACAAAAGAGAAGAAGGTGAATTTTTTTATAACTTTGCCATTAAAAGCCCCTCTTTCTGGAGAAACCATGTTTGTATCTTTTCATATATCTAAGAGGACGGAAAGAAACATGCCCGTTGGTGACCCAAACGAAGTAGAGGAAATGATGGGCTATTTCCATGAGCCCACAGTATCTGCTCTGAGCAAAGCAATATATGGAGTGAAAAACAATCCTAACCCTTGAAAGTCAGCAGGTCATGCCTGCAGACACTCAATTGTCCTTTCTCTTCCATGTCCTCATAGAAAAAGAAACACCGAATCTGGGCCAAGGATCACTGGGAGCTTTAAGAAAGACCTCCTCAGGAGGACAACTGGAGCCACAAAATCATAAGGGTGGTAGGCAATCCTCTGGTGGCCTCTGGCCCTTGGTATCTGAAATTTCTCTCTCAAGGTCAAAAGCATCAAGGTGCAGTCTAGCTGAGATAGGGCACTGGCCCCAATTTTGAAAGAGCCCAAAAATAAACCAATTGAGATCTATTAGAGAGATAATAGTGCATGGGACTACTCTTGCATGAAATTAAACTTATTTATTCTTCATTCTTTCTTTTACCTTGGAGTTTAAGACCTTGGATTTTTTGTTGTTGTTTGCCTTGTCAATTGCTTTACAAACTATTAAGCAGGATTCTTAGATGTACATGAAGTTATTTTCTGATTATCATCACCAATACTTTAGTTTCATTCTAACCTCTCACCCAGGGGGTAAGATTTTATTCTTTTATTCAGGAGATTGTACATGAAGCTGCTTTCTCATGCCTGTGAAAAACACTTATTTTTATTTATTTACATAAAACTTTTTCCTTTAAGATAAGTAGATTTCTGATAGTGGGCATATCACATAACGTCAACCCATTCTTTAAGAGTACAAATTTCTTTTTTTCCCCTCAGCCTTAAATACTTATGATTGAATTCCCTTATTGAGAAAATCTGTGTGCATCTTCTCTCTTTCACCTTGAAACTGGGCTAGAAATATTAGACACTGGAGAACGTATTACCTTTTGGCTTTCTATTATATAATTCTTTCCAAGTGGAATAACAATTTAATTTTCAATCTATCATCATTATGCAGGTTTTAAAATATTAATCTCATTGATAATATATCATCTCCTCCAGTTCCTGGTACATAGTTAAATACATGTTCTCAAGTTTTCATTTTAATGAAGGAATAGAGGAGACATTTGGCAAAAATCTAGTTTAAGATGGAATAAATAAAAAAACTTCCTTAACCTTAATCACACTCCATGTACTTGCCTCCGACATCCTTCATCCTCCAACTTTAACATCATGCCTTCTGAGTAAATCCAGAATGACAACTTCAGATGAAAAGACAGTAAGTACAGCCTTCACACCAGGGCAGACAGGGCTCCTGTTTGTATTGATGAGGTCCTGCTAGAAATATTTCCCCAGGTCACCCCCTACACCTACTAATAATCTCCCCACCACACAGAGCCACCCCACCTCACTCCCACCCCCATGTCCAGTGTCAGCCTTGCTGAAAGGGATTTGAGGGGGTGGGGTTGTTTCTTTTAATAATACTGGATCTCAGTGTTGGAAGGGATTTCAGAGGTTTACAAATCTAACTCCCACCAAGTTAGAATTGCTTCTGTATTCCCCAGTCATTTAAATCCTGCACCATGTGACCCCCAGCCAGCAACAGTAATGCTCCCTTCTGAAGCCATAGGGAACAAAGCCTAATCCCCGTGCCATATGGCAATCCTTAACAGGCCTGAAATACAAGGCATGTTCTCAAGAAATTTCACTTGGTTATTTGCTCTTTTCCATCAAAAATGTTTTTCTTTCTCCCTCCTACCCTTTGCCTTAGGTATATGAAGTCTTGTCTCCCTGTGCAAGATGTTTCCTTTGACATTAACTTCTCCTTCAGCAATCAAGCCTCACATTGCTCAGAGAGAAGGCTTTTTATGGAGTTAATTCGTCCTTCCACTCAAAAAGGTTTTCTTTCAGTGCATGGGCTCTAAATCTTTACAGACCTTAGGTATGTACTCTAAAAACTGAAAATGTCCATTTCCGTGGTAGAAGCTTGAAGATAAAGAATGGCTCTTTTTATTTTTTTTAAAGATTTTATATATTTATTTGAGAGAGAGAGAGAGAGCAAAAGCAGGGGAAGCAGCAGCGGGAAAGGGAGAAGCAGTCTCCCCGCAAAGCAGGGAGCCTGATGTGGGGCTCCATCCCAGGACCCCGGGACCATGACCTGAGCCAAAGGCAGATGCTTAACCGACTGAGCTACCCAGACACCCCAATAATAGCTTTTTTTTTAGAGAAGAGAATGTACCTAGAACTACTTTGACCTATCCATTCCATCATAGAACTCTCTCTTTGTTTCCCTTTCTATATTAACCTTAAAGAACCAAGTTTTTGTTCTCATTTCTAAGAATGAAGCTCCTTTTTTCTTTAGTAGGCCAAACCTAAATAAGAGAAAGCACTTTAGAGAAAGGATTTTTCCATGTTTTTCTGCCTATCCCATATAATCCCTTACAAATTATTTTTTTAGCCTTAATTTTAGTCCTGCAGCTCTGTTCTATTATCTGAGAAATTGTTGATTACATTTTCCTCCACTCTTCCGGTCTTAAAGATCAGGGATGCAAGAGTCCATTTGCTTCTGTTACAAATGTATTGCTTTTTACACCTTAGCCTTATAGATCTGTGGATTTGTTCTCTCTTTTAGTGAATGAGCAAAAAATACAAACTGGCAATTTAGAGAATAGATATAACTGGGACCAATAACCGGGTACTACTTATTCAGATTATATGTATAATGTTTTCATTTTAAAAGAATAAAAGAAGGGTATGGTTCATTTAATTTTCTCTTTTTGTGTATCATTTCAATGAAATAAAAATGTAATTTGTCACATTTGGGGGAAGGGTGGGCAAAATAGGGGAACGGGGTTAAAAGGTACAGATTTCCAGTTATAAAATAATTAAGACACAGTGATATAATGTACACATAGGGAATATAGTTAATAGTATGTAACAACTTTGTGGTGACAAACGGTAACTAGATTTATTATGGTGAGTACTTCATAACATGAATAAATGTTGAATCGCTATGTTGTATACCTGCAACTAAGTAATAATACAGTATGTCAACTACACATCAAAACAAAAGTTTTGATACAAAGGAATACATGATATAAAATATATGTTACAAATGTAATTATTTAGTGGTCATCCCTGAACTTGATACCCAACCCAAGAACTAAAACATTCCCAACAGTTTGTAGCCATGTGTTTATTCCACTTCTGCTTCCCACAAGTGACAACAATATACTGAAGATGGCCTTTCAATTTCCTTACTTTATGAAAATGTTTTAAGACATGTGGTTATATACCTAAACAATAGCTATTTAATTTTGCTTGTTTCTGATTTTATAAAAATGGTATCATACATATATCATCTTCTGGATTTGCTTTTTCCTTCAACAAACTATTTCAAAGATTCATCCATGGAGCTATATTTCACTACTTTTTCTATTGTACAATATTCCATTGGGTGAAGGTGTCATAATTTGTGTTGCTATTCTCCTGTTAATGTGTGTTGGTTGTTTCCATATTTTTCCCATATGTAAGAGTGCTATTGTAAGCATTCTTGTATTTGTGGGGAAGTTTTCCTGGGATAGATACCTAGGGATGGAATTGCTGTGTTGAAGGATATGCAAATGTACAGCTGCACAAAAAAAATTAAAATTTAAAATTTAAAAATTTGAAAATTTAGGGATGCCTGGGTGGCTCAGTCGGTTAAGTGTCTGAGTGTCTGGTTAAGTGTCGGACTAAAAAAAAATTTTTTTAATAGCAATTTGCTTTTGAAACTAGTACTAATATCATTCCCACTAGCAATGTGTAAGAGTCTTTGATGTACATACATCCTGGCCAACACACGGTATTGCCAAGACTTCTTTTTGCTAATAAAAGGGTATATGCAGGAGCGCCTTGGTGGCTCAGTCGGTTAAGCATCTGCCTTTGGCTCAGGTCATGATCCCAGGGTCCTGGAATTGAACCCTGCAAAGAGCTCCCTGCTCAGCGGGGTGTCTGCTTCTCCCTCTCCCTCTGCCCCTCTCCCCGCCCCCCACCCCCGCTTGTCCACGCTCTCTCTTTGTCTCTCTCTTTCTCTCTCAAATAAATAATAAAATCTTTACAATAAAGGGGGAGTATATGCAGTATGTAATTCCCTGATTACTAATGAGGTTGAGAATATTTTCATATGTTTCTTCTCTTATGTGCTTCTTTTTCTGAAAATTGTCAATTATGTCTTTTGCCCATTATTCTACTGAGTTGTTTGAATTTAAAAAATAGATTTCAAAAAAATCTAATTTATTAATATATGTACAAAATGAATTTCAGTGACTTAAAATAATGACATAGATCTAAATGTACTAATACGGGAACATATCCATCATTCCATTAGAAGTTTCAGAAATACATATATATGTATACAGATGTGTAATGATCCTCTGTGTGTGTGTGAGTACATGAAAAAATGTTTAACGTATATAAAAAGGTGCAATGGACTGAATGTCTGTGTCCTCTGAAAATTCATATATTGAAACCTAACCCCCAGTGTGATGGTATTTGGAGATGAGACCTTTGGGAGGTGATTATATAAAGAGGGCAGAACCCTCATGGATGGAATTAGTGCTCTAATAAAAGAGACCCCACAAAGCTCCTTCACCCCTTTGCCATATGAAGACACAGCAAGTAGACAGCCATCTATGAGCCAGGAAGCTCAGATATAACACCAAATGTGATGGCACCTTGATATTGGACTTCTCAGTCTCCAGAACTGTGAGAAATAAATTTTTATTCTTTATAAGCCACCCAGTCTATGTTATTTTGGTTATAGTAGCCCAAATGGACTAAGATAGGAAAGATAAATCTAAAACTGTCAAAAGTGGTTATCTCTGGGAGGTATGTTGTGTTACATCCATGCGGGAGAGTACTGTTGTAGAACAACTTTCACTTTTGACTCTATAGTCAGTTGTATTAGTAGATAACAAGTGCATATTCCCTGTAAAAAAAAAAAAGTTAAAAATTTTTAAAGTTACCACCAGACCAGAAATAGAAAAAAGAAAATGTACTAAATCTATAGCGTTAATCAAGAGAAATTACAGAAAATGTGGACATTGTTTTCTATCAAAATACTTTTCTAATATCTGTTTAAATTTTATTAACCTCAAATGATGTCACGTAGTTTAATTATATAGTCTAGTGGTGATCGTGTTTAACATTGATTGCAATTTTCCTATAAAATAGTCTGTGATGAACTTTTATATCTTTCCCCTTGCATGTTGAAGACTAGGGCGATATCTCTTAAGGAGGCATTATACATGTTTGCCACAGTAGAATTTCAGAGTTTTTATATTATAAGAATTCTTCACAAAGAATACTTTCCTTTTCCTAGCAGTATTAGTCAATATCTTATTTTCTCACCCAGCATGCCGTTCCCAGCTTTGTTGAATGCCTGTTTTCCTCAGCTTGACTCTAATCAAGTTCAGTGTCTTTGGGGTTGTTTTCATAGAGTATTTGAAAGAGATGATAAACCAGAGCTTCCCCATATTTTCTCTCTTTTAAAAAAAAATAAATATCCTTTTCCCTTGTTAATTTTAGAAATCAAATAGAATTTCTGCTTCCTGCAAAGACGGAAACCTGGCACAGATTGCTGGCTCCCTTCCTCAGAATCAAGTGAGGAAAGGCTTATGGGGGAGATGAATTCCAGGAAGTAATGACATTCATAGTCAGAAGGGCCGGGGAGGTGGGGGTGGTGCACCTGTAGCTGATGGGGCACAGGTTGGCCACAGCCTGGGGCAGACGACCGGCAGGGAGAAGTAGGTTAGTGAGAACAAGTTTACATTTCCTCTTGCCTCTTCCTTACTCTGCTTTGAGGCCATGATTGTCTTCCTGTTCACCAGGGAAATCAGTCAGATAGGGGCCCGGGGGATAAAATCAAGCAACTCAAATCTTAGCTAGAGTTAGGAGTTAATGAAGACAGGGGAGAGCTGACCACCAGCCTGAAGCATTTACACCTCTACTCTTTCACCTTCTTCCCTGGCTGTTAACTTCCACGTTAATATGCCCAGCCTGGAGCTTGTCCTTGAACTCCAGACTCGGGATAGAAAAGTGTTTACTCTAACTCTCCCTAGATGTGAATAGATATCTCCGACAAAATGTGTCTTCAACAAGACTCCCGATAGTCTCCTTAAAACCTGTTCTTCTTGCAGTTTTCCCCACTGCAGTAAGTGATGATTCTATCCTTGAAATTACTGATTTCAAATCTATTGGTGCTGTCTTCAATTTATATCTGGATAAATGCATACAGTGGAGAACCATAAAGCTGTAGAAAGGAGTAAAATTTCTGGGGCGCCTGGGTGGCTCAGTCAGTTAAGCATCTACCTTCGGGTCCTGGGATCGAACCCCACATGGGCTCCCTGCTCAGTCTGCTTCTCCCTCTGCCCCTCCTCCTGCTCTTGCAGTGACGCTCTTTCTCTCTCTCTCTAAAATAAATAAATAAAATCTTAAAAAAAAAAAAAGGATTTCTATATACCACTATGGAGTAAATTCCACGATGTTTATATTTAGTTCAGTGAGAAAAGCAAGGTACAATATAAAATGTATACTCTTCTACATTTTTTATCTTAAAAGTGAGGAAATAAGAAAAAAATGCATACATTTTCAAAAGTGGAAGAATAAATTAAAATGTAGTGGAAAAATGGCTACTTTTAGGAGGAAAAAGGAAGCAGGTTAAAGGGAACAGGGTTAGAAGCTAAACTTCTCTGAATATACTTTGTTGTATAGCTTTTAACTTAGAAACCATGTAAATGCTTTACATAATTATAAAACAAAATTAAATCAAGATGGGAAAATATCAATCCTTGAAAATTAAAAGACAAAATATCAAATATATCAAGTTGATGGCTTAACTATACAGAGAAGATTTAATTCAGTAATTTCAAAATATAGCAATTTGACTGTATTTTCCCAGTGGGATGTATTCTAAAGGGAAAATAAAAGAAAACTTAAATTGTATTCAGGGGTCATATAGCTAATAACAATAGTATGAAACTATTATAGTCATGTACATAATAGGAGAAAGCCAATATGTAATTTGCTAATGATATTTGGAACTATTATATATGCACACAGAATAAGCTAAAGTAAATTAAGTAATCATGTTAATGAGTAAGAGTAAAGAGATACAAATATAAAATAAAATAAATTAGGTGAAGAAAAACTGTAATGTTTTATTTGAATTGGAAGTATGAATATTAACTGATGAGGTACTTTTCTCTTCCATACAAGAGTACATATTTCTAGTTCTGTCCAAGGAAAAGGCGTAGAAGTGATGGCCAGCCCAACGAGGACCCCTAGCGCCCAGACTGAATCTCTGACTACTACTTCTCAAGAAAAGCAACTAGGCTCCTTGAAAAACTAGATGAGTTTCTACTGGGAGCAGGAATGGGCCTGGAATACCTAGTCTTGCTAGAAAACAAGGAAGCTGTTAAAGTCCACTAGAGTCATGTTGAAAGGTCACAGGAACCAATCTGAAGGAGCTCCCAATGGTCAAAACTGAAACAATTTGAAAGGGCTCCCAATAGCCAAAGATGGAATTTTATCATTAAGAATAATGATTGTAATACAGTGAAACATGAAAAATATGTTGAAATCCATAAGTTTATAATGATACTTTAAAAAAAAAACCTTATTGGGGCGCCTGGGTGGCTCAGATGGTTAAGCGTCTGCCTTCGGCTCAGGTCATGATCCCAGGGTCCTGGGATCGAGTCCCACATCAGGCTCCCCACTCAGCAGGAAGCCTGCTTCTCCCTCTCCCACTCCCCCTGCTTGTGTTCCCTCTGTGTCTCTCTCTGTCAAATAAATAAATAAAATCTTTAAAAAAAATGTTTCCTTTAAAAAATAAAGAAATAAAAAATAAAATAAAAACCTTATTGATCACTTTTAGAAGACACAAAAGAATGAAATAATTTTTCTAAAAACTGCAAATGCAAGAGAGGTAATAATACCCCATGGGTCAATCCTCATAGAACAAGAGTCAGTGATATTCCCTTTCTTCCCATTCAAACAGACAACTCTTACACACATTCTTCCCTAGCAGGATTAACCTCTAATTCCTCACAGTGGATCAACGAGTAGTGAGGTGCTCTTAGGTTATCTGTTCCTCCTTTCCGGCTTTGTTCTTCCTTCTTCTGTTCCTTGAAAGATCGTTTTCCAAAATAATGACCATCATGCAAGTCCTTGTCTCAGGCTCTGTATTTTTGAAGAACATGGGCTAAAACAATTGGTAGTAGAAGTAGGTGGAAAGCAGACCCTCAGAATGAGATTCTGGAATGCGGTCACTTAACAGGTCAGCCAGGGGTAAGGACTCCATTATTGGTGATAAGTGAGAAGGAAATAATTATAAAGACTGTGGAGTTGGCTGGCTTTTGTTCATGGCCTGAGAGGCCTTGAAGAAAAAAAAATGAAAATGAAATCCGGGGACGCCTGGGTGGCTCAGGCAGTTAAGTGTCTGCTTTCAGCTCAGGTCATGATCCCGGGGTCCTGGGATCGAGCCCCACATCGAGCCCCACATCAGGCTCCTTGCTCAGCAGGGAGCCTGTTTCTCCCTCTGCCTGCCGCTCCCCCTGCTTGTGCGCTCGCACTCTCTCTCTCTGACAAATAGATACATTTTTTAAATTAAATTAAAAATAAATTTTAGGGGCGCCTGGGTGGCTCAGTTGGTTAAGCGACTGCCTTCGGCTCAGGTCATGATCTCAGGGTCCTGGGATGGAGCCCCGCATCGGGCTCCCTGCTCGGCAGGAAGCCTGCTTCTCCCTCTCGCACTCCCCCTGCTTGTGTTCCCTCTCTCGCTGTCTCTCTCTCTGTCAAATAAATAAATAAAATCTTTAAAAATAAATAAATAAAAAATAAATTTTAGGGCGCCTGGGTGGCTCAGTTGGTTAAGCGACTGCCTTCGACTCAGGTCATGATCCTGGAGTCCCGGGATCGAGTCCCGCATTGGGCTCCCTGCTCAGCAGGGGGTCTGCTTCTCCCTCTGACCTTCCTCCTTCTCAGGCTCTCTGTCTCTCATTCTCTCTCTCTCTCTCAAATAAATAAATAAAATCTTAAAAATAAATAAATAAATAAATTTTAAAAAAATTAAATAAAAAATAAATTAAATTTATTTTTTAAAATTAAGTAATTAATTAAATTTTAATTAAATTAAGAATTTTTTAATTTAAAAAATTAAAGTTAAAAAAGGATGGGCTCTGGTTAACCAGACAACTCAAGACATCCTGGGAAAGTGAGAAAGCCTCCATGGCAGTGTTTAAAGAGGTGCTTATACTTTGTTGCCACAACGGGCAGACTCTGCTGAAAATCAAGTCCAGGATTTCTTTACTAGGCTAGCAGAGCTCAAAGAATACTAAACAACAGCCTAAACAGGTCTCACATGAAGGTCAAGGACCTGATATGATGAGAGTGAGAATCAGAGACCTAGGACAGGGATATCAGGGTACATAAGCCTAACAACCTTGAACCCTGATAGCTCTTAATCCTCCCGGTTGTACGAGCTCCCTCCCCCTTGCTAAAAGAGAACAGCCTCCATTCAATTGGAAGCTCCCCAAAGACCCCAGCTGAGGGAGGTACCTCACAAAATGGTGCTTATCCCTCTCAAGATCTGGCTCCATCTTTTCTAACTTTCTTCAACCAATGACTAGGGAAAAATGACAGTACAACCCAAATGGGTAATTCCTCCCCTGGAAACATGTTGTATACAGTGAATTTGAATACCTGGCCAACATATACCAGCAGGAACTAGGGCATGTGTGGGAGTGGAGCTCAAAGATGTTAGATGGGGACAGAAGAATTTAAGGCAGGATAAGAAGCAATTACTGACAAGGGAGCACTCTTTTATGAACTGGGCCTCCTGTTCTGACAGAGACACCTGAAGTCAGTCCTCAAATGCTGTTGGGATGACTCCTTGAAGCTTGGGCACAATGTTGGTCTGCCATGAGATAAAAATGCTGAAATTGCCCAGACAGAGTATTGAGGAAGGTGTTAGGAAGTTCAGGAAGGTATAGATGTTGGAATGATTGGTATATGAATCCGAGAACCTGTTGCCTAACTAGGTTCCCCAGGAAGGACCAGAGGGCACTCCCATCACAAGAGCAGTAAGAGATAACACTGGTGATGGGGCACCAGGATCTTCGAGAAGTTCAGTAGTAACTGTCCTCTGTACATCACAGCGGACTGCAGGAGATTCTGCCATGAAACTGGGCTCTCTATTTTCTTTTTTTTTTTTTAAGATTTTATTTATTTATTCATGAGAGACAGACAGAGAGAGAGATGCAGTGGGAGAAGCAGGCTCCCAAGGAGCAGGGAGCCCGATGCGGGACTCGATCCCAGGAGCCTGGGATCATGACCTGAGCTGAAGGCAGATGCTTAACCATCTGAGCCACCCAGGAGCCCTGGGCTCTCTATTTTCAACTGGGGTGATAGGATTCCAGAATAGCAGAGGCCAGATGGTGGCACCTAATCTTAAAACTCAAGGTGAACACAATTACTGTAATGCAGACCAAGGCTGGAATTAGTCGAGGTCCCTTGACCTGCCAGGACCTGCAGCAATGGCTAATAGACCGTGGTGTTACCAGGAACAATACAGATGAGCAACAGATTAGAATATTATTTGGTTTATATAACCACACAAAAACTGAAAGCTTGTGAGTACAAAGTAGATATTACTCACCACAATGGGTACTTGCAATCTCATTTTTCGGATCTAGGGCAATTCTGAGCCCCAGAGCTTACTGACTGTAGAGGAACCTAAGCAACCTACCGTTATTTTCTAGAAATACTAGGGCAAGGGGAATACCCAGATTTTTTGAAGGCTATTAGACACACAGTCTGGCCTGATACTGATGCCAGGGCATTATGCCACCATAATGCCTAGGCTACAGGAGAAGCTTCTGAAAGCCAGGAGACAATGGGGTCCCAGCCCAAGTCCATCTCACAGTGGGTACAATGGGTCCATGAACCTACCAGTGGTTGTCAGGTCCCTAAGTACATCCTTGGGATGACTATACTTAAACACCGGGTATATCCTCAATTTTTTCCCTTGACCTGTTGAATTAAAGTCATTGTGGTAGAAATGGCCAAGAAGAAGCCTCTGAAATCACCTGCCTCCTCTGTTAGCCATGACAGTATATCATAAGAAATACCACAGACTGTGAAGAATTACAGAAATTAGTTCCACCTTCAAAGAATTAAAAGAGGCAGGGATGGCGATCCTCATCGTATCCCAGTTTAATTTACCTTTCTAAGCCTGAAAAAAAAAGAAAGCAGTTATAAACATAGTTGATATTCATCTAAATATATTCATAAATACACTAGTTAAATGACAGAGACTGTCAGAGTAGATAAGAAAAACAAGGCCCAACCATGTACTCTTTACAAGACAAGAAACCCACTTTAATTATAAAAACACAGTTAGATTAAAAGTAAAGTGATGGAGAAAGATAGATATAGATAATGCTAATGTTAATGAAAAGAATGTTGGAGGAGCTATATTAATTTTAGAGAAACAGACTTCGGAACAAGGAAAAATTTTAGGAATAAAGAGGAACACTACATGACAATGGGGCTGATTCTCTAGGAAGATATACTAATGTAAACATGTTCACATCCAAGCTGAATGGAGAAACAGACAAATTCACTATTATAGTTGGAGACTTCAACATTTTCTTCTTAGTAATTGATAGATCAAGCAGGCAGAAGACCCATAAGGATACGGTTTACTTGCAGAGCACTATCACTTGATCTAATCAACATGTATAGATTATTATATCCAACATTAGCAGAATACACATTCTTCTCAAGCCCACAGAGAACACTCATTAAGAAAGACCACATTCTGCGCCATAAGACCCACCTTAGCAAATTTAAAAGAATAGAAATCGTACAAAGGAATTTCTCAGACCACAGTGGAATTAAACTAAAAATCAACAACAGAACAATAGGTGGAAAATCCCCCAAATACTTGGAAATTAAGTAATACACTTCTAAATTACACATGGGCCGAAGAAGAAGTTTCAAGAGAAATTTTTAAATATTTTCAACTAAACAAAAATGAAAATGCAAATCATCAATATTTGGGATATGCAACGAAAACAGTGCTTACAGAGAAATTTAATCCTATGTGGGAAAAGGGAAAAAATCTAAAGTCAATAACCTAAGCTTTCACCTTAGGAAACTAGAAAAAAAGAGTACTCCTAAAGCAAGAAGAACAGAAGAATAATAAAAATTAAAACAGAAATTGATGACATACAATAAAGCAAATCAACAAAACCAAAGACTGGTTCTTTGGAAAGATCAATAAAGTTGATAATCCTCTAGCCCAGCTAAGAAGAAAAGAAAGAAGATACAAATTACCAACATTGGAAATGAAAGAGAAGTCATCACTACTGATCCCATAGACACCAAAAAGATAATAAAGAAGTATATAAGCAACTCTGTGCCCCAGAAGCTGACAGTTTAGATGAAATGGACTAATTCCTTGAAAGATACAAACCACCAAAACTCATGCATAGAGAAATAAATAACCTGAATAACCCCATCTCTATTAAAGAAATTGAATCAGTGATTTACAGCTTTCCAAAAAAGAAATCACATTCAACTATCACAATTCAACTAGGTGGTGAATTTACCAACCTATGTGGAAGATAATTTAGCAACAGCTATCAAGACTTAAAATGTATATATCCTTTGGCCCAGGAATTTTTCTTTAGATATACTTACACACGTGGGAAATGATATGTGTAGGGGGTTATTCATTGCAGCATTGTTCTCCTTATCAAAAGGTGGTATAAATGTAATATGTCTATTGATATATAAAAATATAATGTCTATTGATTTGCAACTTAAGTAAAGCATGGCACATCCGCACATGGGAATCTACACAGCTGTGGGAAAAATGGAGATGTTCCTGATATACCAATATGGAATGATTTCTAAGATATATTAGCACATAAAAGAAAACAATGTACAGAAACCATGAGTATAGTATGCTGCCATTTATGTAATAAAAGTGCAGAGAAGAATATATACGTGTATTTTTCTATGTACAAAAAGAAATCTGGAAAATATACCTGAAAATAATATAACAATATACACTTCTGAGAAAGGGAAGTGGGTAGCTGAGAAACAGGGGCTAGAAGGAAACTCTTTACTACATATCCTTCAGTATGTTTTGGATTTTTTTTTTTTTTAAGTGAGTGTGGAGCCCAAATCGGGGTTTGAACTCACTATCCTGAAATCAAGACCTGAGCTGAGCTAAGAGTTGGATGCTTAACCTACAGTCCAGGAGCCCCACATTTTGGATTTTTGAAATGTATACTTTAGTCCAAAAAAAATATGAAATTTTTAAAAAGTTAACTGTTTTCTTGTTGTCCCCTCCCAGAGATTCTGATTTTGAGCCAAGGAATCTGCGTTGATGCAGGAAATACAGGAGATGCAAAGAACACACTATGAGCAACTCAGATCCACATCACAGTCCACATATCAAAGTATTGGAAGAGAGGAATCACCAGGAAATGAAGCTAAAGAGAGCCAAAGATGACAGCCAGGTGTTGATACCATTGAATGGGGAAATTATAACACTGTTCTAAACAGGGTAAGATGGAAGGGAAATTTCCCAAAACAAAGGACAAACCATTCCATGTAGATGTAACTGGGAACTAGATCCTTTAACCATTCTAGCTGCAATCTTAATATAGATTCTGTCATCAAAAAGAAATTGCTGACATTACAATTGAGTTATGGATATGTCAATAAAGTTCCTTTCTTTTGATTCCTCTTTTTCTCCAAAATTGCTGATTATGATCAACCTCTAAGCTTCAAACAAGCAAGTTTTATACAACTTTTTCCTTCTCCCTTCCAGAAAAAATGTACTTGGTATAGGATGGAATAACACACACACACAGTCTCTCCAATAACTGTGTTCATACTGCCAACTTTCCTTCTATAATCCTACCCCTCCCACCTTCATTTATTCAAAAAACATATTGAGAACTTATGTTTCTGACACTACGTACTAGAGACAGAGTCCTAATCAAGGTTCCTCCACTCGTGATATGTACATACTAGTGGAAAGAGGTAGAATAAAGAAGGAAAAGTGTAGAAATCAACTAATTAAATATTTTCCAATAATGATAAGTGCTCTGGGGGAGAGGGAACATTTAGGTTGGGTAGTCAAGGAAAGTTTCTCTGAAGAGGTTATCCAAGACCTGAATGATGAGAAGGAGCCAGTCAAGTGAATTTCTGGGGCAAGAACATTCCAGGCAGGGGAATAGTGAATGCAAAGGCCCTGATTCTTGAAGAGTACAAAGACGACCAGTGTGGCTGGGGCATAGTAAACTAGGAGGAAGGCACTAACGTATTGGGGGAAAGAAGTAGGCTATGTGGGTGAGTGTGCATACCTGCCACCATTTATCTCCACACCATTTGACAGTAGGCTGGATATATCATGTCGCCTGCCCCCTTCTTACTTCAGTGTGTTTTTCCTAAAAACAAGGATATTCTCCTGCACAACAATACAGTTATCAGTTCTAGAAACTTTAACACTGATACATTTATCTAATCTACAGTCCTTATTCCAATTTAAACAAATTGTTCCACTAATATTCTTTATAGCATTTCTTAGTACAGAGTCTTTATACCATTTCTTAGAACAGAGTCTGGTCCACAATCACCAGACAGCATTTACCTGTCATGTCTCCCTAGTTTCCTTTAATCTGGTTCAGCTTTTTAAGCCTTTTCTTGTCTTTTAAGATATTGGCATTTTAAAAGAATACAGGCCATAATTTTATAGACATTTCTTCCATTTGGGTTTTTCTGATATCTTTACCGTTAGATTCAGGTTACAAATCTTTGGCTGGAATGCCACATGGGTGATTTTCTGTTCTCAGCGTATCAATCCAGAGGCACATCATGCCTTGTTGGAGATGTTAATTTTGATCATTTGAGGAAGGGATTGTCCATGTTCTCCACTGTGTTGTTACTCTTGGTGGAGAGAGACCCATTAATTTATACCCAACAAAATGGACAGTGATTCCTGGGTTCAATTTTCTGAATTATTTAGAAAAAATGTTTTAACCTTTAGTTTATTCAAATCAGGGTCCAAAGAAGGACCATACAATGCAATTGGTTGCTATATCTCTTAAGCCTCTTTCAATCTCTGACCAGGGATTATAAATTCTTACCATGTCTTACAAGCATGGAGTTCCATGATGGGGGAGAAGCATCACAGGCAAGGTCCTTATTCTATTTCCAGCACCTGACACAGAGAGCTCATGAATTTTTTTATGAACTGCTGGATCCTCACTTTCCTGACATGTACACACACACGGTCTCCTTCTGCTGCAGGTGGTAGCTGTGCTGTGTGCTCTCCAGACACTAAGATCTTGACACCAGGCAAGGAGAAGAGCTGGGGCGGGGCTCCAAAACATTAGCATAACAAAGTCCCCCGCGCCCCCCCCCCCCCCCCGCCCCGAGGCCTGGGCTGAGACTGCTCCTGGCATGGAAATACCCAGGCGCCAGCGCAGGAGGCTGAGGTGTATGGTGGAAGAAGATAGACCTTCTTTGTCATTACCTCAGGGCTGAAGTGGGCAAGACCATGTGCTCCTTGCTCTGACAGCTAGCTGGTGGGCAGAAGAGCTTAACTCCTGGCTGGAAATGGGCCGTAAAATATTCAGATACCCTTACTGGGATTTGGGAAACTGGGGCTCCCAGGAACCAAAGGACTGGGAACACTGGCAAAATGGGCTGTCAGTTGTATGAGCTGAGGTTGTCTGTGCACAACACCTCCTTTAGAAAACAAAAACAACGTCCATTTTTAAGTATGAACTTTGTCCTATAGCGAAAAACTAATGATTGTTGGCTGCGGGATATATTTGTCCTTACTTGAGCAATTTCAACCAAGAGGTGAGTATCTTTGCTAAGAGGCAAAGAAGCGTGCAGGACAGACTAAGTCTGCACCTCATCTGCAGCCTCACTCCTGAAGAAGGGCCATAAAGATAATAACTGCTGCTGTATTATATACTGTATTTTTCTTTTTTTAACTTTTTTAAGTAGGCTCCACACCCAGCACGAAGCCCAATGCGGGGCTTGAACCCATGACCCTAAAATCAAGACCTGAGCTGAGATCAAGAGTCGGACACTTAACCAACTGAGCTACCCAGGTGCTCCCTACATAACTGTATTTTTAAGGTTCCTCATTCTTCTAGTTGCTTGGGCCAAACACCTTCAAGTCAAGTCATCCTCAATGCCTGACACTCCATTTCACCAGCAGAATCCTATTAGCCGTACCTTCAAGTTCACCTAGAACCCAACCATATCTCACCATCCCCGAAGCCCCCACCCTTATCTGAGCCATCAATACCCCTCACCTATGTTAATTACCTCAAGGGCCTGTTAGTTGGCCTCCCTGCTTCTGCCCCTGCCCCTACCTCCACTGGCTTCCCATTCTCCTCAGAATAAACCCAAGTCCTTACCATGAACATGAATGACCTCTAAGGTCCTACATGATCTGCTCTGCACCCCATCTGTGTCAGGCAGTGTTCTTATACAAATTATATAAATTTATGTCTTTATTTAAATGTCTATTTATTTAAATTTACATTTATATATAATCTTATCATATCTAATTCTGTATATTGCATATATAGAGATTTATTATAAGGAATTGGCTCATGTGGTTATGGAGGCTGAGAAGTCCCACGTTCTGCTGTCTGCAAGCTGGAGACCCAGGAGAGCCAGCGGTATAAGTTCTAGTCTGAGTGGAAAAGACCAATGTTCCAGCTCAAAACCAGGCAAGATCTCAAACTCTCCCTTACCCCTCGTTTTGTTCTATTCAGGCCTCTACCAGATTGGACGAGACCCACCCACATGGGGGAGGGCAATCTGGTTTCCTGGGCTACTGATTCAAATCTTGATCTCCTCCAGAAACACCCTCACAGACACACACAGAATAATGCTGAGGCAAATATCCGCATATTCCCATGACTCAATCAGGTTCCCACATGAAATTAACCATCATACCATCTCAAGTCATTTTTCTTCTTTCTGGGCTTAAGATTCATTACGGAGCACTTACTGTGTGTCAGGCACTGTTCTAGGGGCTTCCCAATTACTTATCCTTATAAAAAGCCTATGAGGTAGGTATTATCATCATCGTCATTTTACAGATGAGAACCTTGAGGCCCAGAAAGGACAAATAACTTGCCTGTGGTCACCTAACTTGTATGCGGTGGAACTGGGGCTTGAACCTGGGCAGCTTGGCTCTAGAAGAGCCCATGCCTGTAGCCACTCTTGAAACTACTACCCCTTCCCCTTCTCAGTCACCTCCAGCCACACTGCCTTCCTCACTTGCTTCAACATACCAGGTGCTTTCCTACCTCAGGACCTTTGCACATGTTCTTCTCACTGGCTTAAAAACTTCTCCCCTAGCTATCTCAATGATTCCCTCATTTCTTTGGGTTTCTGTTCAAATGTCATCACCTTATCTAAAGTGGCACACACTGACACATATCTGCCTCAACACACACCCCCTGCCCTATTATGTATTTATCAGTGCATTTATTTACCACGTCTCCCACACTGAAATGTAAATAAACTCCAGAAACAAAAGTTTTTGTCTGTCTTGCTCACTGCTCCACTATGGGAGCCTACCTGAGACCAGAGTAGGCATTAAATAAACATGTGCGAAATGAACATAAGACTAAACAAACCAGACCTTAAGAAGTGTTGAAAATTAGAGGAAATGACCTTTTGTTTTGTAATCTGGAAGCAAAACTGCAAGGAAGCAATTCCCTGGTGAATATCTGTGGGACTGATTCTATGCTGTGTTCTAAGAGGAGGCAGAGGGGGTCTCCCCTGAGGTTGGAACATGTGCACAGGCAAACTCCCAGTAGGTTGTCCTGGATGAGAAAGGCTGACCCGGGACGCAGTCTTTGCGCAGATCGGGGAAGAAGGTAATGAGGAGGGAGCTCCCTCCTCTCTGAGCCTCAGGCTCTTGGGCCTGCACTCAAAAGAATCTTAGTTGCACCAGATGACACTCTCTGCTAATGGGAGGCAGGAACACTGATTATTTGGCCATCCCAGGTAAAAATCTTAGTGGAATAGATCCCCACGTCCTGGTCCATACATTCTAGCCTTCTTAGTAGGGCACACAACTGTGTTCTGATGCAAGCTGGAGACCCTTTTGCCAATTACTGTTTGACTGGCCGGTGCCTTGCCTATAGGGAAAGAATGGAGCCTGCTCTGTCCTGTACCTGTGCCGTGATTCTCATAACCTGCTCGCAGAGAAAAGAAAAACCTTCTGACATGAGCCCACCTGCAACCTACAAATGCATAGACACCTATATTCATCTTTTCCTCCTTCCCTCTTTGTAGGATGGAAGATAACGTCCAGCCTCCTCAGAATGGTCTGATTCACACCTATTTTTAACTACTCAGAAATATCAGTCGACCACCTCAATCTTGAATCTTTAACATCTTCCTTCTTCCTAGCTCCTTTTCAAAATTCAGACTTGCTTCAGCCCCTCCCATGTTTAAAAAAAAAAAAATGTATCCAGACCTTCCCTCCTCGTTCAGCTGCTGGGTATTACTCTCCTCTTTTTAACAATCAAACTGTGTCATCTACTTCTTTACCATCCACATCCTCCTTGGGTCACTCAGTCTGATTTATGCACCTCTCAAGCATCATAACTGTTCTTGCGATCAGAGGCATTCTTTTTTTTTTTTTAAGATTTTATTTATTTATTTATTTATTTATTTATTTATTTATTTATTTGAGAGAGAGATCAGTGGAAGGATCAGAGGGACAAGGACAAGCAGACTCTGCACTGAGTGTGGAGCCCGACTCGGGGCTCAATCCCTTGACCCTGAGATCATGACCTGAGCCGAAATCACAAGTCAGAGCTTAACCCACTGCACCACCCAGGCGCCCCAAGATCAGAGGCATTCTTGTTGCTATACCCAATGGATGCTTTCCAGTCCCTTTCATACTTGACTCCTTAGCAGCATTTGACACTGTCCATCACTCCTTCTGGAGACATACTGTTCTCTTGACTTCTTGGCTCAGTGGCTCCATGGATTTCCCCTCCTGATGTCACAACGTTTTCTCATTCTCCTTAGTGCAATCGAATGTTGGCATTCCTCAGTGTCCTGTCCAGCCTCTCTTTTCTTATTCTGCCTACTCTACCTGAGCCATTTCATCACTTCCAAGGTGCCCATGAGGAGCAGAAGATGTTGATGACTTTCATATCTATTTCTCCAACCTACATCTCTCCCCTGAGACACCACAGTCCTGAGCCTAATTCTCAGCCTCACCTTTTAAGGCTCAGAAACTTGATTTACCTGCTTTTCAGAGTGGCTTTTTCTCAGAGGAAACAAAGTTATAATTGTCACATAGTAAAGATGCCAAAGATGTTAGGAGCTGTCTTCATTGATTGCACTGATATTATTAGTGGTATTGTTAGCATATTCGTCGTGAACATTTAAGTAAAATGCCAATTTTTTAATGTGCTAGTGATTTTTAAAACAATAAATTAAAGCCCATTCTGAAAGGGGTGGGGGGATCAAAAGCAAAATGGCTCCTCATGCCTGATTGCAATAACATACAACAATGGAACGAGTTTCCATTATTTTGTCCAATTTGGGGGGAAAGATTTTATATTGTACAACCTCAGTGTAGAGCATGTTTTGGGGCTTCAATTCAAAGGAAGAATAAAAATAAAACTCAAGGTCAATCAAATGTTATCCAAAGTCATTGAACCTCACTCACTTCCTTTTAATTAAGGTCAGGCTCAACTCTTGACTTCCCATGTGACCCACTGACCTGAGAAAGTAGGTTGGCTTAATGAACATTTCCTCCAAAAAAGGAAGAGGCAATTATAATAAGTATCAGAAAAACAAACAAACAAACAAACCTTCCATTTCAAGTGGCTTTCCTCCAAATCTTCCTCTCTCCTCAGCAACTGAATTCTCTCTCCCTACCATACTCCTTCACCAGCCTCTCTTTCCACAGCTCCTGGTCTTGTTCTCTTCTCTCTGTAAATGGTGAGTAGGACGATAGTAGGATGTCTAATTTTGGACGATAGAGCTCTGCTTTATTCTGTCTTACACGTAAATATTACTACCTGCATTACTTCACTCTTGGCCTAGGTAAACTCTGCCTCTGAATGTGCCTCCCATCAAACTCCATGTTTTGAGTGGGTTCCTCTGCTGTAGATCTCAACCCCCACATCCACCCCTGATCTCTTGAATTCATCTCTCTTCCTGGTCTCATTTCCAGGGAAACAACAAGCAGCTAGCTGCAGCCATTGCCTTGATTAACCATCAAGTCCCCCAGTGCCTTCTTCCCTGCCTTCTTCAGCACTTGGTGATTTGGAAGTTGGGGGTCATACTTCCTGCTCGACTGCCCTAGATGCTTAGAGAAGCATTAAGAGCAGCATGGCTCTGACCCTACAGTACCTGCGTTTGAACCCTACCCTCACTGTTACTAGCTGCCCACTCCTACGTAGAGTACCTAGCCTGTCTATGCCCCAATTTCCTAATCTACAACACTAGGGAAGTACTAGTACCTTCTTCCCAGGGTTAGGGTCAAGGTTAAATGAGATGAACCAAATAGAGCACTCATGATGTTTACTGGCTCATATCCAGCCCTCAAGGAGTATAAGTTATCATTATCCTTTTCCTACCAAATTCTGCTTCATCATAACATTTTGCCCTCAAAACCACTGTATAAATAATACATACAGTATCTTTTGTCTGCAGTACACACACAGCCAACATTATTCATTTTTAATACCTAATAAATTGCAAAGGGAAGTATCTCGCAACATATCAAAGTCTTCAGATGGGGCACCTGGGTGGCTCAGTCATTAAGCGTCTGCCTTCGGCTCAGGTCATGATCCCAGGGTCCTGGGATCGAG